>NC_135314.1:81341674-81941674 GCF_048772815.1 Callospermophilus lateralis
GGACAGGTGCACTGGAAAGTTTTTTTCTTTCTGTGGTCCCTTTCTCTCTCTCTCTTTCTTTCTGTTTTCTGACCCCTCCATGAACTGAGCAGTTCTTCTCTGCAGACCCTTTCCCTATGAAGTGCAGCCTCACCTGTGTTCCAAAGCAATAAAGTTGGCCATCTATGGAATGAGCTCTCTGAAGCTGTAAACCCCCAATTAAACTTTTCCTCTTCTGTTGTATTTGTAGGATGTTTTGGTCACAAGGACAAAATAGCTAACACACAGAAGGGCAAAGTGATTACATAAGACAAAGATCAAGAATAGAGTTATCCATGAGTTTATCAAAAAGAAGGTTTCTTTAAAAAAAAAAAAGTACAAATGTGAAGTTAGGGAACAACATACCACCAATTTAAACATGGATTATACTCATGAACAAGTAAAGTTTTGTAAACAAATGATGACAGATGGTGGTATTCCTGTCATTACGTACTATGATTCTTGTAATTAGAAATGGATGTGACTCTTCTTTATGGAGAGCAAAAGAAGGATGATGATGCATGAAGGCAGACGTAAAGGATTCAGTAAATAGCTCAAGTAACACACTGCAAGGCATGACAAGAAGGAGGAAACTAGTTAGTGCAATGTTTATACATACAATGGAGCAAAGGCTGAGATTATTTGATTGTTTGAAAAATGCACAAATTATAAGCTATATTACATATTCAGGATGAATGAAATTTAGTTATAGCAAAAGTTACCTGAATTTGGCTAACTTTGTCCTTGAAACATCAGACTAGAACACATTTCTCAAATTTTTACATTTTATACATGATAAACAGTGATTACTGGGAGAAGGTTTGCAGATATCTTTAGCCACCATTTAACTGAAGTCATTAAACCAGTTCTACTTGGATGCTTATAGATGTACTGAATGATCTCCAATTTTTTTTATGGATTATTGACTTAATGAATTCAAATATGTTTCCACAGATTGAAAATCTTCTAGAAAATAAAGGAGTTAATACTTTTCTTTTACCAACTTAAAAACTTTGTGGAAATCAACCAATATATTTATTTTAGTGTTGAGCATATATTGTTAATTAAAACTCCTGAAATATAATGTTAAATACAAAATTATATTTCAAAATTTTCCATTTCCAGAAATTTTATTTCATTTATTACAAATGAACCATGTGTGTGCCATAAGAACAAGCTCTATATAAATCATCCATAGTATTTTATTTTAGCTAAATTAGCTGTAATGTTCTTAATTTCTTAAAGCTCCATTAGACAAATAAGGAATCTGAGACACATATAGGAATCTATCTCCTAAACTTCCCTACAGTTGATTGATGAAGCAAAAAAAAAAATAATCACTATTAAAAGAATATAGTTTTCTATTCATCCAACAGAGGTTGTTGAAATATTAGAATAGGTTCATGCAGATTTTTCATATACATATATGGATGTGTGTGTGTGTATTGATAGGTACACATTGTTAATAAAAAACATAAATCTCTAAAGCCATCTCTATTAAATCATGAAAAATTGATTATAAACAAATATTGTTAAAAATAATCAGTCTTTTGTGTGAGAAACTATTTCTTCAGATGACATTTGAAAGAACCTTGGAAATTATGATAGAAAAAATATATTTTACAAAGCAAGCTTTGCAAATTGACAAAAATTACTGCATATGTGAAATAGAAATGTCTCAATGGCTTAGTAAACTAATTGTCTCATAAATCCAGAGGTGAATCATAAATAAAGTCATATAATTTCCAATAAAATCACATAAAAGCAAAAATGAAACAAAAATTATTTAATTTAGTTATTCAAGAAAGTGAATTCCATTCAAGTTATGTAAATAGGGGCAGAAATCAGAACTAATTCAAGAACCCTGGTACCTTGTATCCCAGCAAGAAGTCCTTTAGGCAATTCCATGGTAACCTTGGGGAGAGGATTCATGTAGCCATAAAATGCATTATTTTGTTTCTAACTCTTTAGGCTTTGAATCTGGAAGTATGTGATGGGGAATTGATGTCACAGTTGAGCAGACAAACCTGACAAAATATATGTAACTTTTTTCTTCTGTGAGCCACTTACAGAGAATTTCTGATCCTAACAAGTATAGCTTGCATGTCAGAATGTGGCAGGCACACAGGGTTGTCACTCCCCCAAAATAGCAGAGTTGTCAACACATCTTGATTTCCTCTATAATTAGAGAGAATTTAGTCTATTAACCACTTGAATGCCCAATGGGCAAATGATGTATTCATAAGGCAGCACCTGTAGCAAGAAATGAATTCTGAAAAATCATTTTTATAAACAAAGCAAACTGTATTTAATAAAGTATAGAGCTTCTTTCATAGAAGTATAGCCCTTCTAAGAGAGAGCCTAGATGATATTAGAACAAATTATCAATCAATTTGGGTGAATCTCACATCAGTCAATTCTGGAAAAATAAGACACTTCATTGAAGTAATTGTATAATTTGTGCAATTTAACAGTAATTAATGCAAGATTCATAATTATGACATCAATAATTTTGTTATTAAATCAAAAATATTGCCCATAATTTAAAATATAATTTGAATTTTTCATGCTGAAAAGTAATACTTTTTTAAATACACAAAAAATGCCAGTAACAGAATAAAATCATATTCTGTTTACAATTCAGTGTTATTTCCAGCTTTTTATTACATATAGCTAAAAGTTATGTGTTGCATGTTGTTTTAGAGTCAAAATGTTTTATTGTAATCTAATTTTTTGTCATTAATTTTCCAGAAACAATTTTAATATAATCATATTATGAATACATGAAAAGCAAATTAATCAATTTCCTATTTTAACACATGCATGTATGTAGCTTCTTTTTGGCTCATTTAAAAAAAATTGATGCATTTCACTGTTTTCAATAGTGGAAAAATTTTTGCCTGATTGTTTTAAGGAAGAAAATAGTAGATTAGGAGAATTTTAGCAATAAACTTTGAGTAAAGAACTTTCTATTAGAAGAACAATTGTTGAAATATTTTTCAGTGGTGACATCAAAGCAGTTTACACTCGGAATTTTTCATGTTTTTTTTTTTCCCATGAAGGGAAGCTTAGGACACTTGTGAAAAGTATAGCTAATGGTGCATGATTGGAAATAATAGAAGTATGAAGGTAGTGAGAGTCTCTTTAAGAGAAATCTAGATGTCTTCTGTCTTGAGACAGACATGTTCTTTACATGAGATTGGGATAAATATAATATTTATGTGACAAGAACTTCAATAAAGCAATTTCATTTCATATTCGTGTCAATCTGATATACAAGTATTATCACATTACCACTACTGTCACAGAGATCAAGAAATCACAATTCTATAATAATAAATAAATTTGATGTCCATATCCATATCCCTGAATATGCATATTACTCCTGCACAAAAAGGAAAAACGAGTCAGTTTAGCTTCTTTTGTTACGGTTTTAATGATAAAAGATTAGAGTCAGTAAGAAGATTTATATTTCCCAATCCCAAAATCTTAAAGAATGCATCAAGTACATGTGGAAAGGTTGCATAGTCTGATGTTTTGGGATAGAATATACAATAAATGACACTTAGGTGAAATTGGTTGATAATGTTGTTCAATTCTTCTATTTTACTCCTTTTTTGTGTACTTGTTTCAACCACTGAGAAAGGGAAGTTGAAACCATCAGTATAATTTTAGGCTTGTTTAATTAGTTTTTCAGGCCCAGGAGTTCTTGCTTCTTATATGTTGAAGCACCACTATTAAAGGCATAAATGTTTAAAGTTATGTCTTCTTGATGAATTTACCTCCTTATCATTTATGTAATTATTTTATTTACTCCTACTAATTGTTTTGATTCTGAAATGTGAAATGTGCTTATCTGGTATTGATTTATGTTGGCCTGATACATCTTTTCCCACTATTTCACTTTTATACTATTTGTGTCTTGATATTTAAAGTGAGTTTCTTGTAGGCATCGTGTAGTAAGTATTGCTTTTCTATCAAATTTGACTATCTTTAGATCATTAGTAGTTGATGTGATTATTGATATGGTTGGATTGAAATTGACCATTTTGTCACTGATTGTCTGTTCTTTCCATTGTTTTTAATTGGTTCTTAATTTTCTCTTAAGTAGTTTTTTTATTCCATTTTCTGCTCCTCTGCTCTCTAATTAACTCTTAATTGTTTTGGTTGCATTAGGGTTTATAACTGATAGTATTTGATGAATTATATGATAGTCTTACAACCTAATACTTCTATTTCTCTTTCTTGGCCCTTTGCTTTAATTTCACCTAATTTACTTTTGTACATATTATAAGATCCAGTTTAATAGTTTCTAGAGATTCAATTTTCAGCAATTTCTATTTACAATGACATATTTTTTTCAGAATTTCTTATAAACTTGTGGGAGTTGTTTTCAAGGTATGTTTATTGTACCCCAAGAAATGCAAATCAAAGACTTTTGAATACATCTAAAAAATAAGAAAATACGATACTATAATCATTGTCAACAGTCCTTGAGAACTTAGGCATACAGAAAAGAACTGATGAGATTTTGGATGAGTAAATGTAATTTCAATTTAAAAAGAGGAAGATGAAACTATGTGGTGAATTGAAGAACATACTATCAGTCTCACCAGAATAATTCAAATAGTAATTAGTTGTGTCAATTCTAAGAGAATGGAACTGTGGAGAGTGACACATTTTGGTTATGCACATCATTGGAGATTCTTATTTATTAAAGATAACTAAAGGAATTCCAGTATGATAAGTAAGCTTATAATACCTCTTGCCCCCCCCACCAAAATGGATAATTTAATAATTGGAGAAAGCAAATCCAGCAATAACATGTGTCAGCAACAACAAAAGAAAAAAATTAAGCAACAAAATTAAGACAAATTTCTATCATGATCATTGAAAAGAGGCAGGTAAATTATATAACAAAAGTTGAAGAAATGATCTCTTCTAGCATTCTCTTTTTCCTCTTCACCAAGAACAGGATGTAAAATTGAGGAAAAACTTCTGAATGATTTCACTTCTTTGTTATGAGGCAGAATGTGGAAGACAGTGGGGATGAAAATAAAATGATATAAAAAGATTTTTGAAGCTCCCAACACTCCATTTTATGATCACTGATGGAATAGGTTATCTGGGGAGAAGCACATAGCAATTCACATTTAATAGACTCCTCTCCTGTGAATTAAGTAGAGTCAACATGGTCAACAGTCAAAATTTAGTTATCTGTCCCTTCGTTTGTCCAGGATGAAAGAAGCAATAGATCCTCTGAAATTGGAGAAAAACACATGCCTTTTTTTCAATCAGAAGTAGTCCTTGAAGTTTCCCCCAAATGGCTGGAACAAACTGAAGCCAGAAGGAGCTGGGCCAATGCAGCTGCATGTCAAACATCCAAACATTCTGAATCGTGTAACTTTAAATCTATGAATATTAATTCATTTAGCATTTCCCTTAGGTGTAGTTGCAGTACTAACCCACTATTCTAGTTCTCTCAAGTCCCACTATCCTAGATGGTTATTTTTGTCTTCACTTTTCCTCTAAGCTGCCCAATATCTCATCCTTGTTTTTATTCTTAACTATGATCTTGGAAATTATTTCAGTGAGAAAATCAGAGCAATCAGAAGAGAACCTCCACATTTTGATACCATCATCCATGTCTTCATGGCAGTGATGATAGCCATGCACTCTCCTTCTCCACTTATTTTTTGTATACTTTCTCCTTTGCAAGAACAACTCTTCCATTTGAGTGCTGAATTCTGTATCTTTGTGCATTTTTTAGTCTATTTGTACTAATATCACAAAGTACCCGAAACAGCAGAAGTTCACTTCTCACTATCTAGAGGCTAGGAAATGAAAGAACAAGGTGCTGGTATGGATATCTGGTGAGTGTTACCCTCTTTGCTCCAATATGGCATCTTGTTACCTTGTACTCCAGAGAAGACAAGGGCAGAGCACTCACATGGTAGAAGTCAGTAATTTTTCTGCCAATAATAAATATATACAGACTTTTCTTTAATTTTTAATCTTCCTTGACAAAAAAATAAATACAAAAACAGAAACCCTCCAAAAGATGATGCACTAATGTGAGCTTCCCATCTAATTAAATTACATTTGCATCCATCTAATTATTAAAGTGAATAATCTGATAGCCCTCTGAATCTCTTCTTTTTCCCCATAGCCTATGTTTTATTCATCAGTAATTCATTTTATCCCTATATTCAATAGTCAAGTCTCCAATTCCTCTCATTTTAAATCATTCCAGTTTTACTTTACCTTACATTATTCTACCAGAATCTTTTTTAAGGCTGTTAAAGAACATATCTTAATAAACCTTATCATGAATTCTGACTTATCATCGTATTTTACCATGCAGAAGCATTTAACACAGTCATTCACTCTTTTTTTGAAACTCTTCTCGTAATTCGCAATTTATTACTCATGATAGTTGTTGTTATTTTCTGTTCCAATCTGATCAATTACTTTTTCTCTCTCTCTCTCTCTTTTAAAGGGACCAGTTTTCATATTTATAAGTTCCAAATATGAGAGTTAGTGGTGTTCACTCCTTGTGTCTCTATTAGAGCTATGTTATCCATTCTTACTAGTCTACAAATTTCTATCTTCAGTTTAGGTTTCAGACTTAACTCTAGATCAATTTATTTAACTGACTTGTCAAATGCTGCTTAGATATTTAATAAATGTTTGAAACAACATTTCTAAAACTAAACTCATTATTCTTCCTGCCACCTTTATTCTCCAAACCTGCTCTTGTCACAGTCTTCTTGAAGCCATTATTGAATTCTCTTTCTTACATACCATATATCAGGTCCACTCAGTAAACCCTATAGGCTCAAAATCAGATCACTTTCTCATGCCGCTCCAATTAACATTGTCCTCCATGGAACTAACATCTTTCCTGCAGTTTATATCAGTAAACTTCTTTCTGGTATCTCTGTTCATCTCAATGCTCACTTACAGGTTATTCTCAATACAGCAGTCTGTATGCATTTTTAAGACATAGGATACATTATGGCATCCTTCCATTGGATTATCACTTTACTCAGAATAAAAGGCTAACTCCTAACAACCACTAGGATAAGCAAGCAAAATCCTGTTCTCTAATCAATAGCTCTGTCTCTTATCCTACCTCCCAGGATTCCACTGCTTGCTCCACCCCTTCCCATTATGGTAGTGGTCTTTATGGCTTTTCACTCACCAATATATGGTTTTTCATTCAGCTATAGAATTTTAGTATTTAAAGTTTCTTCTTCTTGGAGTTATTTTCCAGGTGTCTTCATGTCTAATGTCTCCAGTTTGTTCACATTTTTGTTCAAATGCCACCAACTATTTAGAACTTCTCTACGAAACAGCAGACTCTGTCCTATATTCCCAGTTTTCCTCCACTCTTTATATTTCTTCACAGCATGTAATGACTTCTGGCATACTGTGTATTATTATTTGTTTATTTTCTACACACTCTGTGAAATGTAAGCTTCAAGACAGCTGTTTTTTTTTTTTCAATTTTGTTCACTATTATAAATCTAATATCTTGAATAGGACACAGATATATGCTCAAAAATATTAACTGAATTAATAAATAAATGATAACCTCATTTACACTTTTAAGAATTAATGAATAGAGGGGCTGGAATTGTGGCTCAGCGGTAGAGCGCTCCCCTAGCATGGGTGAACCCGGGTTTGATCCTCAGCACCACATAAAAAATAATAAAGGCATTGTGTTGTGTCCATCTACACCAAAAAATAAATATAAAAAAATCAATGAATAGAGACTAAAATAATTAATAATGACTTCAAAACATTAATAATAAAAAGGAGAGTAGTAAAAACATAATTTTGAAAATTAAGAGAATAAAACATCAAAATAGCTGTTGTAGGTAGAATAAAGACTCCAAAATATTTCCATGTTCTATTTCTCTATCCAATGAGTATTATGCACATTACAAAAGAGAATCCAGAAGCATGATTCCTTAAAAGCAGAGTACCTTTCATAGCTGTGATCAGAATGAGATATATCCATGGAATAAATATCAGATTGTGTCTGGTGTTGAAGATGATGGCAGGATGTGAAAAATCTCTAGATATTAGGAGCAAAATGTATTCCCTTCCTGTAACTCTGAAAAAGAAGTACAGTCCTATACACATCTTCATTTTGGCAATCAGGACCCATATCACACTTCTGACCTCCAGAATTGTAAGGTAATACATTTCATTCTTAAAGTCATTGAATTTGTTCTCATTTGTTATAGCCAGTCACAGTTAAAGTGATTTTTTTTAAGGAGGAAAATAAAAAAAATAATAATAATAATAACTGGACTCTGAAATGGAGCAGATTATATTCCATACATGTATTTTTGTTTTCCTTGTGGTTTTTGTTTTGGTCTGGAGGATTGAATCCAGTGATACTGTACCACTAAGCCACATTCCCAGCCCTTTCCATTTTTTTTTTTTTTTTTTTTAATTTTAAGTTAGGGTCTTACTAAGTACCTTAAGGCCCCACTAAGTTGCTGAAGCTGGCTTTAAACTCTATCTTCCTGTCTCAGCCTTCCAACTATCTGGGATTACAGATGAGTGCCACCACTATACATGTATTATTGTGTAAAAATGAACCCAACTCTTACTTATAACTATGATTCACTAATAAAAACATTAAAAAATCAAATCACAAGAATGAAAATGTAAATTTCCTGTTAAGCAAAATGTTAAAATGACCACAAAGAAATGAAGTTCATAGAATTATAAGAGTAATTTTTAAACCTTATCAAAATATGTGAAAATCAATATAGAGTTCATTATTTTTTAATTACAATTTTTGATTTTTAAATTATAATGTGTTCATTATGTTATTGATGTAGGTAGAAAATTAAAATAATCTTATAAGCATGAGAATTTGGGATATTATTAAAGTGTCTATAATTTGCCCCACAGAAACTCACAAATCACCAGATCTATAGGCTCTAAGAATGAATATTTTATAAAATTTAAAGGTGAGTTAAATCAGTTATTATTTAAAACATTCCAGATCACAGAGAAGAAAAGCTTAAAATGTATGTTATTAGTGATACATATAAAAGTTGGCAAAAATCAAAACAAAATATTATTCAAAGAATGAAAATGCAATATCAGATGCCAAGCTATTTTTCAAAACAACATTTTACTCAGTTTAAGAAAGAAACTTTTAATATATGTATAATGTGAAATTCCCCTGGAAAATCAAACAATCCAAAATTAATGCAAATAGCAATACAAAATCTCTTATTTTTCAGTGTTATACATTAGGTGGTTTCTCTTTAAGGTTAAAAACAATAGATGAGTGACAAATATTGTATTACTTATTTTTTATATGAAAGGATCAGGAAATGCAATTAGAATAGGGAAAATTTTAGAATTTAAAAATTGGGGAAAATCTAAATTTTTGTTAGTTTACACTATATGATTTTTATAATTGAAAAAGTCCCCAAATCAGTTTAAAAATGATAAAAAATAGCAAGTTTAGTCACAAAATAATAATAATAACTATTATTATTATTATATATATTTTTGATACCAGGGGTTGAACCCAGGGGTGCTTATGCTTGACTACTGAGCCACATCCCCAGCCCATTTTTAAATCTTTTACATAGAGACAGGGTTTTGCTGAGTTTTTTAGGGCCTTGTTAAGCTACTGAGGCTGACTGTGAATGTGATTCTCCCACCTCAGCCTTCTGAGCCACTGGGATTATAGTTGTGTGCCACTGTTGGGGGCCAAAATTAACTTATTCAATCAGTAGCATGACTGTGTGAAATAATAGCTTGAAGGAAAAAAAATGTAAAAGAAATAAATTGTAGTGATAAATATATCTGCTTTGGCTTGAATATAGACTCAATTTGTCTCCTCAACTGTTTGTGTGTTGGGAAGCTTGTTTCCCTGAGTTGCAGTACTAAAGTTGATTGTACCTAACATTTGGGGCCTAGTGGGAACTCATTATGATACTCCAAAAGGATAAAGGCAGTTCTCCTGGGATCCTGGTTATTATTCACAAAGGACTGTTAAAAAAGCCCGAGCCTGGCTTAACCCAGCAATCCCTGTCTTCCTGTTTGAGATGTGATCCTTCCATCCTTCACAACCTCCCACAATTGACATTCATTATAATGTGTCACTGAACCAGTGTTGGTTCCATGCCCTTGAGCCTCCAAAATAAATAAACTTCTTTTTCTTTACAAAGTTAGTTTGCCTTAGGTATTTCATTATAACTGACTAAAATATTACTTAAGTATAAACTTTACATGAAATTGAGTTGAAAATATATGGAGAAAAAAGGAAAAATTTTCTTAGACATATAGAAAAAGCCATCTTTAATGCAGAGGCAGTTCTGGGAGGGGATAATATGATATTTCAAAATACCACTACTTTCTAAATAAATGCATAAACAAAATAAAATTTATACCAATCCCACAAGGCTTCATTAGTTTGGAAACCTAACAAGTTGATTAAAAGATTTCTGGGGGATTAAGAAAAAAAGCAATAAAGTAAATTCTACAAAAGGAGAATGTGAAATTCTAGTCTTTTACTTATTAACATTGCTAGAAAAATCCATAACTAAAACATTTTGGGTTGATTAGAAAATGGAGAAATGATATAATAAAGAGAACAGAGAGTATATAAATAGATCCAGATGTCCATGTGAATTTTAAAACAAGATAAATAAAGTATTTTAAATATTAGAAAAGTAGTAATTCAATTATTCAATAAAAGTTATTGAGAAAACCAGTCATTAGCCATCTGGAAAAATTGAAGCTAAATTCAATCTCATGTCCATTATAAAAATTACAACTAGATATTTCTGAGATGAAAAGCAATCCATAATATTACTGAATAATAAATGCAAATAAATGCACATAAAATATCACAACTTAGGTGGTTATTGCAAACTTGAAGAAGTTTCGATCTTTCTAAGCATAAGGTGAAAGATTAGTACATTTGAATGAATTAAATAAGTAAATACTAAGGGGAAAATAGCATTGATAAAGTTAAAACATTTTTATGAATCATAGTTTATTGTATAAATTAACCACTGCATATTTAACCAATCCCATGTTAATGGAAACTTAATATTGTTTCTCAGGAGCATTTTAGGTAAAAGCATATCTTAATCATGGACACTAATGTCAAAGCTCTGAAAACGGTTTATTTGAGAATAAAACGTCTTTCATAGCTGCTTGAGATGAAGAATTCTAGTGTAAATCCGAATTAAATGTAATAGGGGATTAGCTCTTGGTGCCTTTCTCAGTATCCATTGTGGACAAGCCCACCTTGTCCAGAAAGGTAAGATTCATAAAACTGTAGTTGACCTGATGATTTGAGGATAATCCTCGTTCAAAGAAGACAGGCATTGCTCTCCCACAGAGCAATTTTGTCCTAAGTAAAGCCTCCAGGGTAGACATACGTGTTCTAAATCTTTAGAAGGTTTATGGTTCTCGTGTGCTTAAAGAATTGTGACCCAAACACTTGGAGAACGTAAGACTAGAGCACAAAAATTGATTTATATGGAAAATAATGTAGTATATGATGCTACTACTTAATGGAAATGGATTTCATATAAATAGGTGAGTTAGTTTTAGTGAGTAAAGGCAGACATTTTGCCACAGTTACTGTGTCACATTTGATACAAATCTTTGTTTTTTAAATCAGATGTGTGCTTTTCTATGGATCTACCAGAAAGTCTTTTAGGGATATTTGGAAAGTTGTTTTACTAAAATTCAGCATTCTCTACCAGGATGAATATCAAATAAATGTACATTTGTTAGGTGTTAAAAATAAAAATGGATAATAGAGAAGAAAGGGTGTCGTAGGGTTGTTAGAGACTCAGTACAATAATTAAGTTAGAATCATCTAGCATTTCAATTAAGGAAAGAAGTCTAAATATGTTCTGAGACAAAAATAGATAATATACCTCAACTTGAAAAAAAGTGGCTTCACTGTTACTAATAAATAGGGAAAAAGTGATTATATATATATATATATATAAATAATCACTTCTTATATATATATATAGAATTTATATATATATAATTCCCTTCTCTCTCTATATATGTATTGATCTAAAATAGAATGTCCCCCAAATGTCTTAAAACCTGGCCAGCCTTTTACTGAACCCAGAATCTGAGTTCTATGTTCATGAGCTATTAAACTTAGACACCACTTAAACATAATTAAGCATGAATATCTATAAATACTCTGAAGTTGTCCTAAAGAATCTAAGGTCTTGGGTCAGATTTGATTTCATTTTTATTTTATTTTTATTTATTTTTTGGTACTAGGGGTTGAAGCCAGAGACACTTCACTTTTTGAGCCACATCCCCATCCCTTTTTTGCCATATCCCGAGCCTATATATTGTTTTGATACAGCGTTTCTTGCTATGTTGCTTAAGGCCTTGGTAAGTTGCTAAGGCTGGCTTTGAACTCGTGATTCTTTTGCCTCATCCTCTGGAGCTGCTGGGATGACAGGTGTGCACCATCACACCTGGTTCCTGGGTCAGATCTTACAGTGGATTTTGAATATAGGGTGGATTGGTCATTTTCTTTCTTTCTTTTTTTTTTTTAATGTGGATCTTTCTTCCCAGAAAATCAATAGGCCATCCCATAAGAGACTTAAAAACTCCTGCCACTGACCATTAACCTTGTTCTGTATTACTATCTTGATGAATTCCCTATTTAATTCCTAAATTTTTGAAAGTTTTTGATGAGTTAAACTGTAAGTTCATATTTAATAAATTTATATTTTTTGTTATTTTTGTGAATAGTGACTAGCTACTATTTTAAGTTCAGTTAATGGTTTCAACTGCCAAATTGAACACAGAGGTCCCTTTGTTTTCTTAAATTTTAACAAGTAAAACAGAACAAAGAAGCAAACATCACTTCCAGAGCAATTTCAGAGCCATCTTATATGTTTACAAAAAAAGTACTTTCCATTTAGTCAGCTATTTTCCCCCCTTGTTTGTTAGAAAATATAATCGGTTGTCACAGGTATGAGTACAGTAAACTCTGATCCTACTCTTCAAACTATTCTTCAGGGAACATCCTGCAAGTGACCTTGTTAGAACCCAGTTTTATTACCAGGATCCTCAGCAGACTATTTTTTCTCTCATTTATGATAAGACATATCATGTGCATGAATTATTTGAAATGTGCACATGAAAGATATAAAATGCTATATAATTGCAATTAAAGTCCCTTTAAAATTAGTTTAGTTCCCTAAGAATAGTGATTGTTTTATTGAATATATGAGAAAATGTGTCAGTGTGACATGCATATTATGGCAATACCATCTTCAACCAGGCAAGAGAGTCTCTAGAAAATGTAATCATCCCTTTGTATACACAGGTTCCACTGACAGATTCAACTAAAAATGTTTTTGAATTGTGTCTGTATTGAACACGTACACACTATTTTTCTTGTCATTTTTTCTTGAACAATACATTTAATAAATGTTTACACAGCATTTTCATTGTGTTAGGTACTATACGCATTTTAGAGATGATTGAAAATATATACGAAGATTGCCTAAGTTATATGCAAATACTATGCATTTCATATGAGGGACTTAAGCATGTACATATTTTGGTTTTTGTGGGGTTCTGGAACCAATGCCCCGTGGAGACAGACAGATGACTATATTTACATATCTTCAATATTAGGGAATTCTAGTATTAAATTTGACTTTAAGGTACAGATAGCAGCTGAAATGAAGATTCTATCAACTAAAAATATTAATAAAAACTGAGACTGGCCAATATCCTCCATATGAAGGGTAGTCAGCCCATTCAGAGATGATTATATCTTAAGAATTAGGCAACAGCACACACCTGCAATCTCAGCAGTTTGGGAGGCTGAGATGGGAGGAATGCAAATTCAAGGCCAACCTAAGCAGTTAGTGAGGACCTAAGCAACTTACTGACAATTTATCTAAAAAAAAAAAACAAATAAAAAGCAATTATGTGCTGAGGACATAGCTCAGTGGTAAAGAGCCCCTGGATTAAATCCCTAGTAACAACAACAACAACAACAAAGATAAATTAGTTAATGAAGCACCTCCAACTTGACTTGTACACCAATGTTATTGTTACCATGTAAAGAAATTGAATTTAAACATATCAACTAATAAATAAATATGTATAGTGTCAGCGTAATTAATAAAATTTAAACATATGTAGTACCTTAATGACACAAAATAAGCCTTCGTAAGTGGCCCACTTCACCACTAGTCTAATCAATTATATATAAAGACCAAATATTTTTGGAAGAACCAACTGCTGGGATCCCCAAAATGTGAAGGGAAGAGCTCCAAGCAAAAGGAGAGTTGTATGCCAATCTATGTTGAGCAGGCAGTTCTCCAAAACAAACAAACAAACAACCGCAAAAAAAGATTTAAAGCATCCACTGATTTTTATGGTGTAAATATTTACATCATTATCATTTCAAGATGCCAATTAGATATCCTTAAAAATAAAATATGGCAAGAGATAGGCTTCACAAATCCATATGATTTGTGTGAAATAGCTTCAAACCAATACTAGAGGACTTGGGGCAAGCAGAGAACCCCCAAATGTTAACTATGGGCATTAAAAACCATGAAAATATGGTCATTGACTCCTGATCACTGCAAACTGCTTTTACTATGTATGTACTGAATAAATATTTCTTAAATTAAGTGTATATCTTAAATGAGTTATAATAATTACTCAGTGAAAATACACTTAGACTACTTTGTTAACTTTTGGACTTTCTATTTTAATGGGGATATAGGACAATTTGAAAATGTACCAGAAAATATTGATAAAAATGATGATGTACAAGTTGTAAAAGAAAATTTTTTATGAAACAGAATTTTGCTCATATATATGAAAATTTAGAAATTACCTAATAAGTATCTTCAAATATTTATAGTATCATTTAGAAAGAGATATTTCATTTTCCTGTGAATGGCTTTAAGGAGTAGAAGCTCAAGGAAAGTTTGTAGGTGGACCATTTGGTTCAATAAGAAGATATTTTTAAATAATTTGAAACAATGATTAAGGAGTTCATTTGTATTGTTTCAAGGAAAGGAAAAAAAACTTTATGAAAAATTGTATTCTGGACATGCAAATATCTAGTAGACTTTTAGGTTGTATAACCCCATAGTTTTCTACAATTTTTTGGATTTTATTTAAAAAATGTAAATAAATCTTGAAGTGGAAAGATTTAGGTACTCACGGTGAGCTCAAAAGCAATGCTTTCTGTATGTTTTTATACTGTCTCCTCATAGGTGCAACTGTTCCAATTTTACATGAATAGATAATAAACTTTCTGCTTCCTATAACTCAAAATAAGCCTACTTAATTTGATTTCTGGAAAACCATGTTCCAACTCCTACAAGTGCATTTAGAAAAAATGAATATTGTGTTTTTGTAACATAATGTGTTTCTTTTTTCTCTATTATTATATGAAGCTATTCTTTTTTATCTTGAATTAAAAATATTTTTTCATATGATATAAATTTATATGTATATACATGTGAATAAATGTTTTTCTAAGCTACTTCAAGTATTTTAATGACATTATCTGAAACAAAATACTCTATGAGATCCATATTTACCTCATGTTTCATGATGGAGACATATGTGTTTCCCAAATTTACATATTCTATAGTTCATTTTTATTCTACTTGTAAAATTGTGATGTTGGCTAATATTTTTGTCCTGAAAAATATTACAGGAATTGTAACATGCTTTTTCACATAAATATAGGATAAATTTTTAGTGAGAACTAATTTTCTTTTCTTGTATTTATTACAGTAGATGCTCAGAATTGTCACTGTACAAATTAACAAATTAAACTAAATGAATCTTAAATGACTTCTGTTTTTATAATATTTATTCTACAACAAAATTGTTACAGTGGTTTATAAGCATCCTTTGAGGTATTTTATATAAAGCAGTAAACTAGTACTGGTGACACAGAATAACACTTGAGGCATAGGGCCTAGTTAATAAGCATTATCTTCTTAACTGTTATTAAAATATGGACTCACTTGTGCCCATATTACAAGATTGGTGGAAGGCACACTGATTTATTCCACCAGCCAGGCCCAGTGGCACATGCCTATAATCTTAGTGATTCAGGAGGCTGAGGAAGAAGGATTGCAAGTTTGAGCCTGGGCAACTGAGACCCTGACTCAAATAAATAAATATATAAATAGAATAAAGAAATAAAAGACAAAAACTTGGAGTTTTAGCTCAGTGTAACAAATGCCCCGGGGTTCAATCCCCAGTACCAAATGATTTTTTTTTAAATAAGACAGCACAGAATAGGAATAGTGATGTTTGAGCAGTTTATAAAAGAAGTGTGAATTTACAATAGATTCACTTGTTTCCTTTTTTTATTTACAATCAATATACTTTAATGCATATATAGAAGGCATATTAGTAATTCATGACTCCACTTTATGTGTTTAAATTATTTACAGTATCCTCAAATGTCCTTTATTTTCAAAATAATAAATAAATATTTAAGAAATCTGGAAAACATATACTTGCTTGCATAAACATTCTTGTGATTGTCCTTCCAAAACTCAAATTTCATTAAATTCCTGAGTTAATTACTTCAGCTCCATGAAGCATATTTTTTGAAAGCTTATCAGGCAGCAAATAGAGCTAAGAACATCAAGTAACAAAAAGTTTTGCAAATTCAAGTTCTTTTGCTATGAACAGATAATATCAATGTGACTAAAATATCCTAGGGAAAAAAAAAATTGGTTTCCATAACCTTTTCAGCTGAAGCTAAAAACCACCTAAAAGACATGGGAGCACCTTAGTTTACTTGACCCTCCTGCTTTAGTAAACCTTAAAGACCACTTCCTTCTAAAATATAATTCCTTCCATTTTCAGTCCACACTTCTTTCACCTTTCTATCAGTTCCACTGGGTCCACCTTGCCCAAAAGATCACTATATGATGATGCATCCCAAATTTCTCTTTTAGTACCTCTGCTCTAACCCCTTCTATCCTCTCCTTAGGCCATCTTCTCCATGCTCAGGCCATCAGTTATTGGGTACATAAGGAATTGAACATCTTCAGGTCAGACTCTCCTTTCTACGCCTTTATTTGAATCTCTCACGTAGCCAAATAGTCAATTTTCATATTCTTCCCCACACAGCCTCTGTCTTCATTTATTTCTTATATCCAAAGTAATGTACCCACATAAGATATGTTTCAGTATGTGGGCAATAATACTTCTCCTTTTTGAAATCCTCACATTTTGTGTCTCCAACACACCTTCAGAATATCTTATTGTTTGGCTAGTATCCACTTCTAATGTTAGTCAGCTCTTCATCACTGTAAATACAAAATACCTGAGAAGAACAACATAGAGAAGGAAAATCTTGTTCTGGTTCATGGTTTCAGAGTTCTCAGTTCTCAATCAGCCAACTTCATTATTCTGATCCTGAGGTCAGACAAAGCATCTTTGAGAAAGGGCATGGTGAAGGAAATCCTCTCACTTCCTGGCACCTAGAAAGGATGGTTGAGGGGTGATGGGGGAGAAAGCAAGCCAGGGACAAAAGATATAATTCCTAAGGGCATACCCCTAGTGACTCACTTCCTCCAGCCACACCCTGCCTGCCTACAGTTGCAAAATAGTATTCCACTCAAATTACCAATCCATCAAATAGATGGATTCACTGGTTAGGTTACAGCTCTCATGACCTAATCACTTCACCTCTGAACATCTCTGCATTTTTTTATCACATGAGTTTAATGGGAGACACCTTATATTCAAACTGCAATACCTCTCAACCACTACATAACTGTATGACCAACTCATGATTTTAAGTTGTGTCATTTTTTTTTTTTTTTTTTTTGGTGATGGTGACCATCAAACCTAAAGCCTAGAGAATGCTGAGCAACCACTGAACCACTGAACTACACCCCAAACTCTTGGTATCCTTTTAATGTTATAGAATACCATTCTTTGGTGAATTTCATAGGTTGACTAATCAGTCTTTTAATGCAATAACTGGCTAAATATTATCTTCACATCCTCATTTTATCTTCCCTTTAATTTTTGATACTCCCATATTTTACAACATGTTTCTGGCTACATCAGCCACCAACTAAAATTATTTTGATGGCTTTCTTTTTTTAAATTTCTTTTTTACTATTTTTATTTATTCTTTTTAGTTATATATGATAATAGAATGTATTCTGACATAATACATACATGAAATATAACTTCCCATTTTTGTGGTTGTACATGATGTGGTGTTATACTGGTCATATATTCTTATATCAATATAGGAAAGTTATGATCAATTCGTTCTACTTTCTTTCCCATTCCCATCTTCTCTAGCTTCCTACTACTCTATCTTGTCCAATCCTGTGAAGCTCCACTCCTCCCTTCACCTCTGCCTATAGTGAGTTAACATCCTCATATTAGAGAGAACATTCAACCTTTTGTTTTTTGAGATTTGCTTATTTCACTTAGTACAATAGTCTCCAGTTCCATCCATTTACCAGCAAATGCCACAATTTCATTCTTCTTTATGGCTGAGTAATATTCTATTATGTATATAGACCACATTTTTTTAATCTATTCATCTTTTAAAGGGCACCTAGGTTGGTTCCAGAGTTTAGCTATTGTTAATTGAGCTGCTATAAACATTGATGTGGCTGCATCACTGTAGCATACTTATTTTAAGTTCCTTGTGTATTTGTTGAGGAGTGGGATAACTGAGTCAAATGGTGGCTCCATTTAATACTTTCTGAGGAATCTCCATACTGCTTTACAGAATGGTTGCAGCAATTTTCATTTCCACCAGCATTGTATGAGTGTACCTATTTCCCCACATCCTTGCCAATATTTATTGTTACTTGAATTCTTGATAATTCTCAGTGTAGTTTTAATTTGTATTTCTCTAATTTCTAATGAGGTTGAACATTTTTTTCCATATATTGGTAGATCAATTTAATTCTTCTTCTGAGAAGTGTCTGTTCTTTTCCCATGCCCTTTTGTTTTGATTGGTTTATTTGTTTTTTGGTGTTAAATTTTTTGAGTTCTTTATATATCTTGGACTTTAATGCTCTATCTGATGTTCAGGTGGCAAAGTTTTTCCCATTCTGTAGGCTCTCTGTTCATGTTCTTGATTGTTTCCTTTGCTGAAAAGAAGCTTTTTAGTTTGAGTCTTGTTGAGGACTTTGATTCCTAAAAAACATGATGGATATTTGGTACTACTTTTTCTTCTAGAAGGCACAAAGTGTCTGGCTTAATTCCTAGGTCCTTGATCCACTTTGAGTTGAATTTTGTGCAGGGTGAGAGATATGGGTTTAGTTTCATTTTGTTACATATAGATTTCCAGTTTTCCCAGCACCATTTGTTGAAAAGGCTATCTTTTCTCCAATGGTTGTTTGTGGTGCCTTTGTCATTGTATGAGATAACTGTTTTTATGAGGGTTTGTCTCAGTGTCTTCTATTCTGTACCATTGTTCTTCATGTCTGTTGGTATTTGTGATACCTTCTGCTTCATGTTTCTTGCTGACAATTCTTTTGGCTATTCCTTGCCTCTTAGTTTTCTAAATGAATTTTATGACTGCTTTTTATATTTCTATGAAGAATTTCATTAGAAGAATTGGAACCTTAATAGCAGTTGCATTAAATTTGTACATCTCTTTTGGTTGTATGGCCATTTTAAAAATATTAATTTTGCCTATCCAAGAATATGGGAGATCTTTCCATCTTCAAGGTCGTCTACAATTTTTTCTTTAGAGTTCTATAGTTTACATTGTAGAGGTCTTTCACCTCTTTTGTTTGATTGAGTCCCAAATATTTTATTCTTTGAGGCTATTGTGATGGGATGATTTTCTTAATTTCTCTTCCAGTTGACTCATCTTTGAATTTTGTTCCTGATGTATAGGAACACAATTGATTTGTGAGTGTTAATTTTATATCCTGCTACTTTGCTGAATTCTAGAAGTTTTCTGGTGGAGTTTTTTAGGTCTTCTAAATATAGAATCATATCCTTAACAATAGGAATATTTTGAGTTCTTCTTTTTCTACTCATATCCCTTTAATTTCTTTCTTCTAATTGCTCTGGCTAGCGTTTCCAGGACTATAATAAATAGAGCTGTTGAAAGAGGGCATGCCTGTCTTATTCCAGTTTTGAGAGGGAATAATTTCAGTTTTTCTCCATGATGTTGGTCTTGTGTTTAGCATATATTGCTTTTACAATGTTGAGGTATATTCTTACTCTCTGTGGTTTTAATTGTGTTTTGAACATGAATAGATGCTGTATTTTAGCAAATGCTTTTTAATGCATCTATTAAAATGATCATATTATTATTCTCTTTAAGTCTATTGATGTGATTAATTATGTTTATTGATTTCCTTTCATCAAATTGCATTCTTGTGATGAACCCCACTTGATCGTGGTACACTATCTTTTTAATATGTTTTTTATGCAATTTGCCAGTATTTTATTAAGGATCTTTGTATCTATGTTCATCAGAGATATTGGTCTGAAATTTTCTTCTCTTAGTGTGTCTTTGGTTTTGGTATTAGGATGATAGTAGCTTCACAGAATGAGTTTGGAAGGGTTCTCTCCTTTTCTGTTTCATGGAATAATTTGTGAAGGATTGGTGTTAGTTTTTCTTTGAGTGTCTGGTAGAACTCAGCTAAGAATGTGTCTCATCCTGGGCTTTTCTTTTGGAAGGATTTGATGGCATCTTCAATTTCATTGAAATTGATCTGTTTAAATTTTCTGTCTTTCTGATTCAATTTGGGAAGGTCATATGTCTCTAGAAATTTTGATGTCTTCAAGATTTTCCATTTTATTAAAGTCTAAATTTTTAAAATAGTTTGATTGTCATCTGTATTTCAGTAGTGTTGTGACATTTCTTTATTAGCTTGGCTAAGGATTTATCAATTTAATTTATTTTATCAAAGAACCAACTTTTTGTTTTGTAAATTTTTTGAATTGTTTCCTCTGTTTCAATTTCAGCTTGGATTTTAATTATTTCTTGTCTTCTGCTTTTTGTGTTGATTTGTTCTTCTTTTTCTAGGGCTTTGATAATGTAATTTATTTGTTGACTTTCTATTCTTTTAATGAATGAACTCAATGCAATAAACTTTCCTCTTACCATTGACTTAATAGCATCCCAGAGATTTTGATACGTTGTATCACTATTATCATTTTACTCTAAGAATTTTTTTTCATCCCTGATTTCTTCTGCTATCCATTGATTATTAAATAGTGTATTATTTAGTCTCTAGATATTACAGCAGCTTTTATTTTTACTTTATCATTTAATTTTAATTTTATTTAATTAAGGTATGATAGTAATCAAGGTATTATGCATGATATTTTATATGTATTGATGCAAAATGTACATCTCCTCAACAAATAATGGCATGAAGAAATAAAATAGTAAATGACTTGAAACCAAGAAACACACTTTAACTGAAATACTGAATAGTAGAGGTAAACTTTTTTCATTTGCTACAGTAATCTGCAAGTTGTGAATTTTCAAGATCTTTTTGAGAAATAGAAAATTTAATATTAATTCTCAGATTACTGTATTTGTGTATTTGGTATTTGTATTACCTGTTTAAAATCAAATATGTGTTATGTCCACTATATCCTTCTTGGTAATTTGGACTTGAGTAATTAGGTTGCCTTTCAGAAATTCCAGCCATGTTATTAGTGAATAAGTTAACTTTCCTATTATATTTTCAGAAGGAATATTTAAAATACAATATTTAGCTTTTAATAATTCAAAATTAAGCATAACCAATATGTCACACTTTTCTCTTATTTAATTCCTTTAAACATTTATGGGCTAATTGAGAGCAAAAAGAGAAGAATTTAAAGTAGAGCATTGCAACAAGTAAATATCATAAATCATATATATGAGATTGTGGTACATCTATGTCAGCAAGAGAGTTTACATGGCAATGGTCTGTACTATCAAGTACATATAAATATATCTCAATATTTGATATAAAGCTTAAGAGAGATAAAAATGAGAACATGTGAAAAAGCTTTCTGTAAAATTGTATATTAAACATGAAAGAGTAAAAATTATACAGAGGAAAATCATCTTGGAACTTCAATGAAAGTATTATTTTATCATTAAAACTATTTACATATAGATCTGTACAAAAGAAATTTCAAATTTAAAAATATAGAATTTAAAAGAAAATGAGTTTAATCATTCAAATGTAATAAAAAAAGATGGTGCTCTTTTGTTAAAACTGACTTTCACATCAAACTATGAATCATATGTCAACAATCCCTACAACACATGCACAATTGCATAGCCAATTCTGCTATAATTAAAGTTTTAAAAAGTCAGATTTCTCTTAAGATAAGTGATATCTTAGGTAATGATTTAAGTAAAACACCGATTTCATGTCCTGTTATGGGTGATATCTTCCTTGAGAAACATTACATAAATGCAGAACACTGCAACTCAGCTGAGACAATCAGAAATGCATAAAACACACAATTTGCACATCTCCAAGCCTTCTAAGGCCACCTCATTTTTTGTGAACCACACACACAAGTCCAGTGTTACAACTTTCCACTGAATTTCAGATAACCCTCTTTTCACCACTTCACAATAACTCACAAGGTGCATTACTTTGGTGCCCACTTCCCAAGCAAACTTCCAATGTGAAACAACATAGTCACTGCTATATTTATCTGTTTCTTTAACATTTTATATGGCTCCTATACTTTTTATATGTCACTGAGAAAGTTTTTAAGTGTTATGTCCCTATTTTCAACTTTTCCACAAGTCCTGTGATTTTTATTGTGTGATTTTACACAGAGCAGTGTTTTTAAAGAACACATAGTTTGCATTGTACAACTGTCTATCTTATGTCCCTATCTTATGTAATTACTCAAGGCACTGTCATTTCTCAAGCCTCTGTAAATGTTATGTTAGTAGAGGACATTACTACTTATGCTCTTCACTAGGAATTAAAGCAGGATTTACATATTTACTCCACTTTGGTATTTCTTCATTTGCCTAAGAAAGATAAGGTTATATATTTTGGTTACAACTAAGTCCACAAATATGATCATAACTCAATGGCAGTATCTGACTAAAAATAATTATCATAATGGTTAAAAACACTGATCACTATCTATTATTAATGTTTTAATCTTCCAAATTTACAAACAGTAGAATACAACTTCCCAAATTACCAAGTTTGAACAGTCATTGTCTTGTAGACACTGAAGTGGTTTTGATTTCAAAAATAACTCATGATATCTTTAAAGCATAACTTAGTACTAAAAGAAGCAACAGGCCATTCTTATGACTCTAACTAAAGTTTAAAACCAACCATGTGCAGAGAGATAAAGATCGCTCATCCATTACCTAATCTTCTCCTTATCTACCTACCACTAAGAATATTACTTATTTCCTAAATCTTGTATAGATTCAGCCATTCTCTGATCTATATAAGTCCTCTACTTTTTCTATGACCACAATATTGTTTTAATTATATGCCCTCTGGACTTCTGCCTCTGGATTTGGTATGTAACATATGCCTCCCAGTTTGTACAGTTCCATACTGTATCACAGTGTATATAGTCACTCCTCTGTTTGAACAGGCTTAAAAACTCAGAAGACCCTCAGAGTTTTCAGGGTAACATAAATGTACCTTAAATTAATTACTGCAATTTTGTTTATTTTGGCTTGCTCAGAGGTAAATGATGCTTCTGATATTTATGATTTATCAGAAGAACACCTGTGGGGAGGAGTAGTGAGGTCCAAACAGAAGAGAATCTTTTTTTTTTTTTTTTTTTTGGCAATAATAATTAGAACTGATTAAAAGTAAGTCCAATGCAAGAGTTTGAAAAAAAAAAAACATGTCTTTCTATATGAAAAAAATAAGGTTACTAGGGTAAAAGTTGAGTTTGGAAAATGAGGCTTTCAATGGCATTTTAAACTCTATAGTACAAAGGCTGCATTGAAGATGCAATTGTATACAAACATGCTTTCAATAATACTACCATTATGCTGCAACAAATCTCCCTAATTACAGTTGTCAAAAATCCCCTATTATTCACATGTACAAGTAAGCAGTTATTTCTAAAAGTGATTTAGTTAATATTAAATATGAAAAGTACCTATAAATCAATGTTACTCAAAGTAGAAAGAAGTAATGGTAATATGTTATGCATTTCAAAATATAATATTTAAGTTAGATCATTACTTGGAACATTCTTGTAAACAGAGGTGAATCAAAGAGGAAAAATTCAATAAAATCTGTTGCTGAAGCAGAAGTTTTAAATTTAATTTTTTTGGCTCATTTTAAATTCTCTTTTCTAAAGATATATGCCTTATCTATAATGAAACAATGCAATGTTTGAATAATTACAAGATAAAACCGAGAATATGTATTTTTAAGTTCTATAATAAATTGTACAATTCCCAGAAAAATAATTTATTAAGTATTTGTGACAACCCAATGACATAAAAAGCAATTTTAAAGGAAGTTGTTAATTAGTAACAATTGGTACCAAAGCACTGCAATAATATTCATCATAGATCACTGCTACAACAAACTCTCTGCAAGATAATAATACAAAATATCTGATTATACAATTAACCAGCCATCAGCCAGTAGAAGTCTCCTTCTATAAACTCTTAAAGGATAAGCAAGCTATAACATTTTTCTTTAATGCACAAGAACTTCAGAGTATAGCTTCTATCTCTTCTGGAAGACTTGTAATATAGGCCTAGAACAAACAATCTCAAAAACACAAATATTAAGTGTACTTCACCTATCAGAAAATACATCTTTATTTTTGAAAATAATCTTTATTTTGGAAAAACATTAGGGGAATTTCTAATATGCCAAATTATAAATTTTCTAGAGAATGATAAAATTTAAAAAACAGACAAATTAATTATGATCTATTTTAAAGCAAAAGCTAATAGGAGAAGGTAAAATGAGGAGGAGTATTTATTTTTTTTACATATACACGCTTGAAAACTATACGTGTGTATATGTGTGTGTGTGTGTGTTTGTGTGTGTGTGTGTGTATGAATATATACACAGGTGAAGGCGAACATTTTTGCTGTGCAGATAAAGGAGACTTTCAATTTTATTTACATTTCAGTTGTATATATATATATATATATATATATATATATATATATATATATTATATATTGAGTTGTGTATATGTTATATACACATATATATGTAAAATAACTGACAAATTCTGCCTTTACCATTATCTATATTCTCATCTCCCAATCTACTTGCTTAGTCATTTTTCTTACTCCCCACTTTAAGTAGCATTGGTTTAAATATATATTCATACAATTATCCTTTTATTATGTTAAACATTATTTTCTTTCCTGGGTACAGTTCTTTCAATCACAAAAAGCCAATTTTGTATTATGCCACCATTTTAGATATTATTCAATACCTTAGGAAGTCTATCTATGGAGTATTTTAATCCATGTTGCTTAATGACAGTGAAAACTGTGGCATAAGACTACTATAGTTGAAATGGGAATTTAGGCTGAGTGAAAAGATACTCTACAGAGAAAGAGAGTGCAGGGGAGAAGGAACACAGTTCAGTATGCTGATCATCACTGCCAGGATGTCCCAGCGCTGAAGGTGTCCAGAGGCTTCAGTGATCAGTAAATGGTAAACCAATTGGAAGTCAAGCAGCAGCAACAGCGCAGTTTTAGTCAAAATGCCCAGCTTGCACAAGATCTGGCAGTAGCTTTCTGCAGGGTCTCTTCAAATGTGTTGTCACTGCTAAATTATTCTGAAGCCTCTTCACATTCACTTTAGCTTTTCTTGGAAACAGAACAGCATGGATTACAGTAAAACCAGCCTTGCCTCCTGTTCAGAAGGACTGCTAAGGTGAGCTGGGTAAAAAGAAGTAAAAAGTCAATCTCTCTCTCTCTCTCTCTCTCTCTCTCTCTCACACACACACACACACACACACACACACACACACACAGCCAAGGGTACCCTAGTTTATTGCAATCAATAGCAACATGTTGGGCAATTTTCAATATCCCTGTGTAGATGAAGAGAAAATTCCTAAAAAATATATTGTAAAATAGAAAGCAGGTGACATGAAGAAAGACAAATTGCATTTTTAAAGGTTTTATATGACTCAACAAATGAAAACAGGACTTTAGAGTTAAATAGGATCTGGACAATATTTGTTTTACTGTATCATTTTATGGAAATGAACCTAAGCCTCAGGAAAGTTAGGTGACTTGTCTATTGTCACAGAAGCACAATGAGTTCCATTTATTTCTAATAATCACATAATCCTCAATATGTGATTCAATGAAAGGCAGTCATTATTTTCAAACTTATTTACAGTTTCTTCAGATAGCTATATTATGTTTATATTAAATATATTTTGTAAAATATGATTTTGTCATTATGAGAAAAGTGAATTCATAATACAAATAGTACTGCTCCTTAAACATTTTATCAATTTATTTTTAAAAAGCAAATTTTGTTTCTCTCCATGTGGGACCATGTATAATATGTCATTGAAGAAATGTTCAATTTAAAGAATAAAATTTCAAAATTATTTGGAACAAAACATGAAATGTACTCTGAATAAGAAATTGACTGGTTATTTTTATGAGTTTATTTTCCAACACAATCTTTTCATATGCATATTACATAAATCCTGATTACTTAAAATAATGGAAAACAGATATTTTTAAGGAAAGATGAAATGTTAATTTGTATGTGAAGCCAAATGAATACTGCAGTTTTTAGCTTTAAATATTTTTTGTATTTGACTTCTATATGTATTCAGTGGAATTACTACTGGCAATAATAATGTATCAGGAACTAAATCACATTTTTTTAGTGAAATATTGAATACCTAGACATTATGTTTTAATTCAGATGTCCAGTTTATTGATTGTGATGCCTTGTAATTTTATTGATGAAATTCTTATTTTTGATTAATTATTGCTCTGAATTTTTTACTCTAATGATTATTTTTAAACCTTCACATTATTGACAACCACAGACAAAATAAGACCTGTGCAAGGGTAATAAGCCATTTTGGTACTATTGGCAATTTTTATATTTGCTACCACTTAATATATCTCCCCTCTTTAAAGCTATACCAGTAATTACTTTTTTTGATCAAAGAATCCATGTGATATGATACAGATGTCTCTAAATCATAATTAGTAATTCCCAAAGGATCAGATAAGGCTTACAAAAGGTCTTCTGAAGATAGTTATAACTATAAGGAATAAAGATATTCTGCCCAAAGTAGCACAAATAATAGTCACAAAAGGATCAGGAGAAATTTTTTTCTCTTATTATTTTTTCTTCATGATAATTAATATTTTTTCTTTTATTCTTTTTTCTTCATGATAACTAACATTTTAATTATCATGAATTCTCAGGAAAGAAATTGAGTAGAAATAATTGGAAGTAGAGAAAACAAAGGATAAATCACCTAAATAAAGGTTTGGCCTTTATTTAGGTTTGGCCCTAAAAGGTTCATAAATTGGAAAAACAGTTCTCTCCATCACAATATTGAGAATTCACTTAAGTAAGTCCAAGATTTGCTTAGTTGAAGACACAACCTAGAGCTTGTCTAGCATGTGTGATAGGCAAAAAGAAATTCTGGGTGTTGAAAAAGAGTGAAATAATCTCTATTAGTCTTCATACACTTCTTTATCAAATTCATTGTTTTCAGGGATGGAGGTATAGCTCAATGGTAAAATGTTTGCCTTGTTTGTGTGAGGTCCTGTGTTCCATCCCTACAATTAAAAACAAACAAAATCATCTCATTAAAAAAAAAAGCATGTTTTTACTCTCTCTGAGTCAGGACTGTGTGTTTAACGGATTCCCATGTTATCTGTCAAAATTTAAACGTGTTCAACTGTGATCTAAAACTTCATGTAGAAATTCTATCAAGGAGTCATCTAATTATCTAATAATGCAATCCATATTTGAAACAGGTTTTTAGGCCTTGCATAAAACTAACTCATTTAAAAATATACATATCTACTTCTTCTGTAAACATCAAGTTTTGTTATTGTTAAGCAACTTTTAAATTCTTTTTCTGGCACCCCAACCATGAGTTTTTAATAGAAATTTATGTCTTCCTTTTCAGTGAATTAGTTCAGATTTATTAGCATGGTAAATAGTCACAAATAAACAGAACAAGCTATTTATATTTTAACCACAATGTTATTGCTTGTGTAAAAACCTTCAGAATTATTTTATAAAAGGGTTAGAAAATATTTCATCTCCTTCATATAAACGGCCTTAGAATCATTGACTTACCCCTACAAAGAAAAAAAAAAACTTGATTTCATAGCCTGTTTAGTGACTGTCTTTCTCTAATTTTCTATAAACATGTACTGCCTTTCATTGTGCCCTGAGTTATTCCAAATATTTAATACTACAAATCTACTGCAGCTCTGTGATAGCATATCTCCTTTTGAACCATATTCCTTGTGAAGATATGGGAAATTCAAAGTTCTTTAACTAAGAAGGAAGCTTGGTACCATCTGAAACCTTGTAAAACTAAACTGAGTTCCACAATCAGTGCTGGTCATTATAGAGCTAATGATGATGGATCAATTGGTGCTAGCATTTCTAAGGAAAACAAACTGTGGCCAAAAGAGCACATTACATGCAGTCACTTTTCACTTACTGAGGTAATATAGTCTTCTGGTGAAGGGACAGCATAAAACTCATGGGGAATAAAAGCCAGATGCTGCCCAGTAGCACAGAGAATAGCTGCTGGATTAGGAAACCTATACTTGGAAAATATAACCTGATTTAATCTTCTCTTTTGTGGAGGATGGTAGCCATCACAATGAAAGAAGAAAAGAAATATTGCAATTTTACCAAGAATTATTTCACTTGATCCTTTAAATAGACCATAAGCCAGTTTTTTTCTACTGTTGTGTAAGTGAGAAATAAAAAGGTAGCAAGGGGTTATATAATTCATATGAAATCATAGAATAAGTAAGGGGTACAGTTGGGATTTGAACCCATTTATCTGGCCTCAAAATAAATTATTTTCCGGTTATGACAATATAATAGCCTCATATAATTAAACAGAATACTTGGATAACAAACTGTTTCCTCAGTGTGTAATGGCAAATCAATACCTGAAAAGACTCTGAACATTACTAAACACAAACAGAAAAACAAAATCTATAATGCACAGCCTTAATGAATAAATAAAATCTATGTCAACATTACACACACTCATTGTTCAAACTCATAAGCTTATATGAAAAATATATTAATAAATCAATTCTCTCTGTGAACATTACATGTCAAGCACTGATTTTGAGCTTTAAGAGAACTACAGATACACAGATCTGACTGATTCTGCAGGTAGCAATTCTACATAGAAAGGCCAAAGAACAAAACAGCACCAGAGATGTAAATTCAATACAAAGATTAATATTTATCTGAAAAATATTTGAAATTATATTACTTAATACTTTAAAAATAATCTTAAGAATACTCATTATGATACCTGAAATAAGATTATCTCTAATACAAAAATTAAAGAATAACAAATAATAGATTCATTCTTTCTCAAAAAAATAGTTAAAAATTATTTTTACAACATCATAACAATTAAGTTTACTTTAGCCAAATATTTAGTAAGATGATTACATGTTTTAATTTAGTACTGACTCTGGCACATAATTTTTTCTTTTTCTCATCGCTATTTAATTTGATAAAAAATAGGAAAGCTTTTAAAATGAACCCCCCCCCAAAAAAAAGATTCTGACAACTGACGACTTTTCCTAAAAACATATTTGTCAAAGCTTTGACTTTCCATCTCAACAGACAAACAATATTAATGCCATGAAGACCACAGCACAAGTACAGCAAAAACAAATGAATATAACTCCTACCAAGGTTTTCTTTTTGTAATGAATCTAAATACAGAGAACATCTACTTCTTGCTTTCTATCACAGATTAGAGATTTTCTCTTCACTCCAAAGTTCTCAGAATATAAACTTTAAATCCTTCTCAGGCTCAAATTCCTTAAAATAGTTTTCTAATGTAAAAGGGAGAGAGTAAGAAAGCTGTGAGAATTATAAAAGGATAGAGAAAAGCTGAAAGATACAAGGTAGGCTAAAAGCTGTAAGCTGTAAGGCTCAGGTATTTTGGCGAAGACGAGTAGAGAACATGGTTGAATGTGCGCATAGCTACCTTCCAAAAGAAACTCAAAGCACTCTTTCTCGTCACCATAATAAAAGCATAGCTTTTTAGTTTACACAATTCAGATTTAATAATTAATTGGAAAATAGTCAAGAATTCTTGTAAAATTAACATCAAGCTGGTATTAGTAAAGGTCAAAGAATGCAATGAGAAAGTGAATTCTATTTAGTGACATCTTTACATTCTCACTGTTAATACTGAACTTAAGGCTCATTTTTATTTCAACAGGGATAATTTAAATATTCCAAGTAAGCTAGAACACTTTTCTTGGCTTTGTCAATATGCAAGTCATTTCAAATCTTCTTTGGAATAGGGCAGAATATAGACATGTAAACAGAAAATTAGCTCAGGATTTATCTGCATAGGATAATTTATTGATGGTAGATATAAAAATCCATCATTTGTTTAATGGCACCAAAGAAGGCTTGAAATTTATTCAGTTGAAGAAAGTAGGTGTTAGAAAAATTAGCTAAATAGAATTAGAGATGAATGTAGTCACATAGCATCACTAGTTCCCATGGAGATTTTTATTCAGATCTGTTTAGCATGCTGCAATGATCAGGCCTTAACATTGGAAAGAAAAATCAGAAAGAAAAGATTAAAAGAACCAGCATTTTTTATTCTTCATGAGCAATGTCTCTATTTCAGTCTCAGAATCATGTAAAACACTAAGGAAATACATCCTAATTTCCCCAAGACATGTAAAAGATGATTTTTAATGCTTTTTCCAGTAGTAGAATTATATGGCATCATACTACTTTATTTCACAAATTCACTAAAATTAGTATTTGCTATTAAGAACTTGATTAGTCTATAATTTAGAATGTCTCTATGTAAGTCCTCATTTTATTCTAAGTATTCTTTATAACATGTTTACAATAACCTTTACATTAGATCCCACAATGAGAATTTCTGTGACTATCTCATAACATTCAAAACATCAAAGATAAATACATCCTGATCACATGTGGACAAGATGATGTTTTCCCCATGTTTGATTCTGGCAGTTACTTCTATGATTCACAAATATATTTCCAATATTGGAATATGAGGCATTTCTTCCTTATAAAATTTAATGTTATGCTAACTCTTCATCATAAATAGGCAAATGTGAGAGTGAAACATTTACCTCAAATACTCATTGAAAAAAAAAATCAAGATCTAAACCTAGATCAAAAGGCATTAAAATAATATCCTATTTTACTTATGAATCTAAGATGCATGCTGGAAGAATATTAATTTATATACAAGAACAAGGGTCAATAATGAAATCATTTAATGCTGAAATGTTTATAATACCAACAGATCTAGATTAATTAAATATGCAATTAGTGGGAAATGATTTTAGAAACATGATATGAATTATGTCTAATATCACTGAATAACTGAAAATACATGTTGGGTACAAACACCAAGAAAGGTATGGATTGAGTAATTTTATCCTTCCAAGTACATAAGAAAAGAAAGCTATGAGAAATTTTCTAGGGGTGATGCATTCGCACTAATCCTGCATACAAACACAAATTTGCTATTATATGGTTTTGACAGTGAAAGCTGATAAATATATATTTTAGTGCAATTGTAAGAAGCAGAAATCATTGTTATAATGTGTTATATTATGTAAATAACTCATGATCTGCATGCCAAATAACAAACATATATTTATTGATTCAAATTGAAGTTAGGTGAGTTCTTGTCAGGCCAGAAGGCAATTATTTTAATCCATATCCTTCTTAACTCTAGGAGACAAATCAACATTGTCATGAAAGTTAAGTGTTCAATAAGCTTCCATATTTTAGTTTTGATTTTGCAATGTCAGTTTCATAAATTCCAACTTTCTATGTCACATAAATAATGCTTGCAAGGAACATATGCTGCATGTCTTACAAAGGTTCAACTGTCTCTGTTTCTGAAGATTTTCTGTATATAGCAATGCTATGTTATATAATTATCGAAGTGGCATTTATGACTGCAGGCATTCAGTATTGTGTAATCATATCATGCAGGGTGATATATTAAATGTAAAGTTAGACAAAGCAGACAGGCTATACTTACAGTCAACAAGAGACCATCAACCTAGAGAAAAATAGTGACTATGGCATGAATTATGAGAAAAGATGACGTGAGCATACTCTTTCAATCAACCATTAATAGCTTGTGAAAATGTCATTAAAGTGATCATTTCAGGATGGCAATATTTATCAAGGTCAGACAGATTTATATGGAGTTTATCAGATTTGAAACAGAGCTGGTATAATTTCATTAACTGTTGTGAAATAGCACTCAACCATAAAGGCTTTTGCCACACCTGTGCCCATAACCCCTTTTAATTTTTTAATTTGACATCTTGTCAAGATGAGTGCAGAATATAATTCACAACAGTGAGTTCTAAGTCAGATTTGGCTACTATTATGACATGAAATTGGATATGACACTTAACCTGACAAGACTTAAATTTTCTCATCTAGGAAAAAGAAAGAAAGAGATTTATTTCTTTTAATAGGTCATTTTAAAATTAGGATACCTGTTGTTTTTCATAGTTTGTGGGATGCCTCTTATTTTTCATTACCTTGGAAAGTTTTTGTTCTTATTATTTTTGAGGCTTCACACATTTCCATTTTTCCATTTTGTTTAGTAACTAACCCTAAAATGAATTAGAGACAGAGTGGAATATCAACAATGTTGCTTTAGGGATACACTTGGCTTTTTAAGGTGAGGTAAGAAGAGTATTTAAAGGGAAAAAAAGTGAAATTATATGGCAATTAGGACTTGAAGGTGTTTATACTACGTAGTAGAACCCAAGTTCCTAGAGGTTCCAGTCACATTCCAAAGCACACCAGACTTATGGAAAATTAACATACACATTTTGCAATGTACCTAATAGTTTCCTGCCTACTACACCCAATAAAATTGTCCCAACTACATAATGAATTCATACTATCTGGATTAGAAGTAGTCATTCTTTCCTGTACCAAATGGAGATTGTCTTACAAATTAATATTTCTAGGAAGAGGAAAATGACTCCCACTTTGTGCAACACAAAGATTACCTCTAACTTCTATTGCCAGAATTAGTTGATTGGAAAGGATTAATTTCCTGATGCAACCAGAGGTCAATAGCTATTCAATTTATTTTATTTTAATTGATTTTTTTTTAAAAAATAACAGCAAAATCATTACAATTCTTATTACATATATACAGCACAATCTTTCATATTTCTGGTTATATATAAAGTATGTTGACACCAATTTGTGTCTTCATACATGTACTTTGGATAATGATGTCCATCACATTCCACCATCCTTGCTAGTCCCCTGCCCCCTCATTTCCCCTTCCACTACTCTCCTCTATCTAGAGTTTATCTATTCCTCCCATGCTCCCCCTCCCTACCCCACTATGAATCAGCTTCCTTATATCAGATAAAAATTTGGCGTTTGTTTTTTTGGGATTTGCTAACTTCACTTAGCATTATCTTTTCCAACGCATCCATTTACCTGCAAATGCCATGATTTTATTTTCTTTTATTGCTGAGTAATATTCAGAATAGTCAGGATGGCAGCTATTAGACAAACAACAATGAGTTTTGGTGATGATGTGGGAAAAAAAGGTACACTCATACATTGTTGGTGGGACTACAAATTGGTGCAGCCAATATGGAAAGCAGTATGGAGATTCCTTGGAAAACTGGGAGTGGAACCACAATTTGACCCAGCTATCACTCTCCTCGGTCTATTCTTTTTTTTTTTTTTCTTTAGAGAGAGAGAGAGAGAGAGAGAGAGAGAGAGAGGTTTATTTATTTATTTATTTATTTTTTAGTTCTTGGCGGACACAACATCTTTGTTTGTATGTGGTGCTGAGGATCGAACCCGGGCCGCACGCATGCCAGGCGAGCATGCTACCGCTTGAGCCACATCCCTAGCCCCCTCGGTCTATTCTTGAAGGACTTAAAAACAACATACTACAGGGACACAGCCACGTCAATGTTTATCACAGCACAATTCACAATAGCTAAATGTGGAACCAACCTAGATGCCCTTCAGTAGATGAATGGATTAAAAAATGTGGCATATATATACAATGGAATATTACTCAGCAATAAAACAGAATAAAATCTGGCCAATTTATTTTAAAAATGGAATTATCTACCTAGGGTTAAGGCTAGTTGAAAAACTGTGGGAGGAAATATAATGCTTCCCACCAAAAAAATAAATAAATAAATACATAGATAAATATCAAATAGCCCAGATTCTGCTTATGTGTTATATTATATAGTAAAAAAGAACTGAGAATTAAATTTATTACTCAGCTCAACTTAGAATAAAAATTATCCTTCTGCACCCAAGGTAATCAGAGAAAGATGGCATAAGGGCCATCAGAGCATGGGTTGAGAAGCTGACTTGACTGCCCTTTACTATCTAGAAAGAAATGTATCCCTACTGACACCTTATTTTAGCCCATTGATATGTATTTTGGACTTCTGACCTATATAATATTAAAATAATCAGTGGGTATTGGCTTTAGCCACTGTGACTGTGCTAATTTGTTATAACAGGCTTAGGAAACTAAAAACAAAGGCTAAAATTTTCTCAGAAAAGTCAATTTACTTTTGACAATTGCTGCATGAAAATACTGTCTTTCTTATACATTTCTTAAGCAAAACCTAATTCTGCAGAAGCTAAATTTTCTCTGCACTCAGTTGAATTGCTGAACTAAAAGTTGCATCATCATGAATAAACCTAATTGGACACCTAGATAGTATTAACTACCATGTCTAGGACTCTAACTGTAACAATCTGTATCTGAATTTATACTACATCAGAACTAAATTTGAATATATACTGACTGCCTCTCTTCTAATGCACTTACTCTTCATGGGATGTTATTGGAGTCTCTCCTACAATGTGACTTAAATGTATTAGAATGATGATAGCATGTAAAATTAGGTTGTGATGAGAACGAATGTGGCATCTCTTTTCTCATGACCATCTCCACTGCATTCTGGAAATCAGCAAAGCTGTTATCCCTTTGATAGGTAGAAGTTCAGGGAATCCAGAATGGCAGAAGTGGGGTTTGGAACCCACTGGAAAAAGGCCACTGGAGGAAAAGACAGGGAGATGAGACATGTCCCTGTTTACAATAAGTCCCTCTACCTTGACAACTCCTGTCAATGAGGACTTATTGCCCATGATAACTCCTGTGACAGGTTTGATATTTTAAAATGACCAATGGGGGTCAAGTGGACAGTATTCTAATTAGATTTTCTAAAGTAACTAATGGGATAAAGTGGATACTAGTCTAATCTGGTATTTTAAATAACCAATGGGAACAAACCGGGTAGGGTCTTCAATCAGGTCCCTACAGGGAAAAGAATTTCTCACAGCTCAGCATATAAGAGACTAAGTTTCAGATACCAGGGCCTTGAGCCTCTCTCTTACTTGGCCCACTCCACTCTCCTCTATGGAGTGCTACTTTCACCTTCACCTTCAATAAATCTGTACTTTGCCTGTTACTTCTATATGTCTTGCTCAATTCTTTGGACCACCAAGGACTTGGACCCCAAATGGATTCCCCAAGGATAACAACACAGGGCATGACAGAAGACTAGACTGAATTTAGCACCGGTGAATGAGTTCTTCTGTCTTATTTGATCATATCAGTGATATAATTAAACATATAAACAAGAATACTCTTGACAGGTGTCATTTAAAGACTAAGAAAAACAAAATAACTATAATAAACTATAAAGTAGGATAGATTCATATAGAAACAACAGGCAATGTAAATTCAAATGATTCAAATAATGGACACCTTGGCAAGCATTTTATGGAATTGGATTCTTCTGTTATAAAGTTGCTATAAAGAGGAAAAAAGAAAGAAGTCCTTATTTTTACATGTGAATAACATAAATTTCAAAGAGACCAAAGGTCTTGCCCCAGGTAATATACTTACAAAGTATGGATCAGAAATTTGACTCAGTCCTTTGATATCAAATCAAGTTAATTTTCTTATATTCTTGATGAACATGTTAATGACACAAATTCTTCGTGGTACAGAGAATTGTGCAATGTTTTATGATTTGGGAGAAATTATTTGGAAATTTGGGACTTTAGAGTTAAAACAAAAACTGTATTAGAATTCTTCATTCTTAGCAAGTTCCATAGTTTTGTCATTGCAAGCAGGATTTGGGCATGTAACAAACAACAAGGAATATTTGCTCTTTATATTCATAAAAAATAATTGCTACATAGTGTTTTGACTCAGCTAATTATAGAAAAATATTTCTCCCTGTTTCCCATTCTACTATTTCATACACTTAACTATTAAGGTTGCTCTTTCTTATGATTTTAATCTTTTCCTTTTTGCTGAATTATCACTGGACATTTAGAATGGCTGCTCATTGTGCTCTTTCATAAATCAGCAGTCCTTTGACCTTTCAGATTTGGATTGATTAAACAGTTTTATTGCCTGGAAACCTTTACTCAGTAATTATATTATTTACTCTAATTTGGATGGCTACCCTTCTCCTTAAGTAACCTAGACTATATAAAGAAATGCTGTAGGAAGTATAAAAATGATTCAGCGGAGAGTAAAATTTTTCTCAATAAATAATAAAGAAAATAACTTCAATTTAACAGTACTTTATCAAAGGAATTTGCTTTTATACTAATATGAACAGTGTTTTATAGTACTATGAGATTAAACTTTTCCCAGTAGGCTGAAAAAGAAAAGAAAATCTTGCAGAACAAATTCTAAGAATTAGATCATGATTCACGTATCTGTTTTCACTCACAGATCTGGAATGTTTAAATAAAGTTAATTGTATTCCCTTAGATGTCTTATTTGAAATGTTCTTACATTTTTATCACTACAGGAGGTTAATTTAAGATATACTGGGAAAAATACCTTATCTCCCAAATATTTATCATTTCTTATCTTCCTTTATTATAGACTGACTTGAAATATTCTCCATTTAACATTAATTTTTGAATTATTTCAATTTACTTAAAAAATTATTGTATTCAGAGTTCTCTTAAAAACATTATGGTTGCTATTGTCGATTTATGCTTTGCATTTATTTCTTTGATTATGAAATTATGCTTCTTTGTGTCCTCTGACATTAAAGGTTTTCATCCAAAGAATATGAATAAAGAATGGCATTATTCCATTTCATTTACCCTCAAAGATTTCAAATCAAAACCAAAGTTGCGTATCTCTCTATCCTTTCTCCAAACTTTCACTAAAGCTAAGTCTACATGAGAACAGTAATGTAACAGTGGTTACACAAAAGTAATAGGGTCTTTCCCACTTTTAAATAAAAACTAATTTGAACAAAACATTTCCAATAAGGAGAAATGTTGAGTAGTCACTTAAAGCTTAAGTTGTTTCAAAATGGATACAAGAAGGCTTTTTATTGTAAAAGTAAAGACAGTGGAATAGCAAAAATATGTAAATGATTGTTGCTTTTTTAAAAGTTCCTGGTTTACATTGCCATTAGTTAAATTTCACTAACCTTTGAGCTTTTATAACTGAGCAGTTGGACCAAGTGCCTCTGGTGTCCTTTCCAAACTAAAAAGCTGAGTATACTCTAAATGAAGTCACAGAATTCCTGATAAACAAAGGAGTTAATACAGGAGATGAAACTTCTAACCAGATGACAATAGAAATAAAATGAGGCAAAGACTACACACACCCAGCAAGGCTGAACTCCAAGATGCTGGGGCCCATTGTCCTTTTCAAATGTGATTAACACGGAAATATTCAAATTTCTCTGGGAGAAGGAGCCTAACTTCAACTAGCCCACAAAGATAGCCTAATTACAGAAAAAAAAAAAAAAAAAAAAAAAGTATTCTCAAACTGAGGAGTAACTCAAGTTGTTCCACACAGCTTCCCCCACAATGTCCTCTAGAATTCTTCAGCTAGCCCCGTCAGCACTTAAAAACTCCATGGCCAGTTATTTTAGCAACTTCAAGTTCAGACTGAGGTCTGGAACATCTTCCCCATGATAGCAGCCTTGACTAAAGACTTTCTCCCCAGTCCTGTTTTTGCTCTCATGCTAACCTAAAATTTCTTTCAAATGTGTTCAATTTCCTGCTGTTGCAATACTTTTCGTGTTTAGGGAAATTAACAAAGCTCTTTTAACTCTAACACAGATATACCCTGAGAGCCATATGGATTAAAGAAACTTCTTACATTTTAGTAGTATACTTTGAACCTCTCAGAGTGATTTTGCTTGTTTGTCAGAATACCTTGATGTTACCAAGGAAGTTAAAATCCCTCCAAGCCCACTTGTGAAGCTAGGTGAAGAGACAACCCTGTACCCAGCCTGAGTTTATTAAGACTAGGCAAGGATAGCGTTTCTTTAAAAATTGGTCTTGGACTTAAGAAGTTGAAGAGTATTTCAGAGGTAAGATATGAATTACAAAATATTCTCCCTAGGGGAAAAAAGAGGTTCTACTTCTTCAGGGGCAGCTTATTGATTCCTTTTTTTATTATTATTAAATCCACCCTTAGGGGAAATGAACTTCCTGCGTGACTAAACAGAGCAGTGTGAAAAAGTTGCTATTTTTTAAGTCAAGGAAATGTGACTGCTTTTCTCTGAATATCTCTAGCCAACCTTCACATATTCAATTGCTAGAAATTTTTAATCAAGAGGAAAATTTAAACCAGAGATCGAATATAAATCCTATAAGCAAACATTAAAGTAAATAGAGTGGGAAGTGAGTACAAGTGATAATAGAAAAGCAGTATTATAGTTCAGACTCTGATGACTAATATTTGGATCCTTTCAAAATCTCTGAGGATTTTTTAATTTCTCAAACTCTAAAAACTCTTTTCCATCCTAATTTTTCAAATGTTATTATAAAGATAGTAACCTAAGAATTTGGTTGAAAAGCTCTGTGAAAACATGTTGCATGAACTATGTGGTCAGTTCAAATATAGCTGTGTATTTGTTCTCATCTGGTTTTATTACTAAAGAAATAGACAAATAATATCAGGTATGAAAAAGACATGCTAAGCAAATAAAAGGAAAGGCTAGTCATACTGAAATCATAGCCACAGTCTCAACTACTGATTTATTTTAAGTGCCTTTTGCTTCTATTAAAATGTTGGAGCTTATTATAAAACCATTATTTTGCTTATGAAATTGTACTATAAATTTAATAACACATTCCAAAATTGAAAAAAGTATAAAAAAATATTTTTTTTTTACTATTTCCAGGCAAGTTGAGTATTTTAAAATAAAAAATGTAGTCTGATCTTCCTCTAAAAAGTGCAAAGGTTGAAAATGTTTCTTCTTTTCTAACCAATAGCCAGCACCACCATTACATAGAGAATAAACTTTGACAAATATAACTGTATTTAGGTACCCCAAAATAGCTCATATAAGTAACTATATAAAGAGAAAAGATTTATTTAGCTCACAGCCTTGAAAGTTCAAAGTCCAAGAATGGGTGGGGGGGTGGGTAAAGGGGTATTACTTTGGCCTTGAGTGAGGAAAAATAGGGGCACATTATAGTAGAAGCTTTTGCCAGTGTTAGTAGTCACATCTTGGACCAGAGCAAAAAAAAAGCAGAGAAGTGTGGTCGACAATCTCTTTCAAAGCACACACCCTAATGACATCACAATATGTCCTACCTCCTAAAATTCAACCACCTCCCACTCATGCAACTCTGAGGAACAAGCCTTAAACAGACTGGCCTTAGGGGGACATTCAGTGTTCAAACATACAGTGACCTTCACAGAAGATAAAATAAGTGGCTATTACTATCCAACATTCACATTTCAAATTACTGATTATTTTTCTGGTAAAACAACTACATTTGACTTTATTTTATGGATTTGAGCCAGTTTCAGAAAAATTAAATAACATCACTGATTATGTTTAATTTAAAAACAAACACTCATTTCCTTTCATTCTTCTTTGCCACATGCTCAGTCTTAGAGTGATATTACTTTCTTAGTACTAAACCTTCCCTTTCCTTAGAGTTAATAGCAAGGGACATAGTAATATTTGAAGTAAGTAAGAACACATTCTAAGGAAAGCTTGGCAATCAAATGTAGGAAATATAATTTGAGACAAAATATGAATTAGTTTTTTAAATCTGCTCAACATTTAGCAGTTACTTGAGTGACTAGAGCTAGGGACACCTAAATCACTTCAAGCGAGGAATAAATTTCCTTCATGAGGTGGACACAAATCAATGGTACATGGCCTAAGAATTTAACTTGAGCAATTAACAGTTTCACAAATGAGTTTGAGTCTAATTAAAAATGTATAGACAAGACCAAGCCTCTTATCAGTAGGTAATATAGGTTTGAAGAGAGTAAATTAAACATACAGAAAGATTTGGCCTAGAACAAATACTCTGGTGACTTTTTGCACTAAGGTTAGGGACAAGCCAGATCAATGCATTAATCAGTTGAACATTTGACTTCACTAAGTTATTTATATTGGACTAAGAATTAAGTAAAACCTTAGACCTAGGCCCAGCTCAGCCTATGAGTAACTATGAATCCTTTGAAAGAGTCATGTAATCTTTATACTGTACTGATAAAGGACTCAGTTTCCTTTATCTGTAACACAGGAGACATGACTGGATAATCATTAGTACTCATGCAGATTTACTGTGCTGGTGGAATTTAAGCATAATGTCTTCACTGCAAGTTTTGGAAAGAAAACAGGAGGTGTTGACTATAATCAATTACATATGACAAAGAACTTAATAAATGAGTTCATTCATTATTCATACTTCATGGGAATTATAAGCTTTTATTTTTAGTACAGGAATGGAAAGAGAAGTTGGTATAAGCTTTGTAAAAAATCATAATTTTATAATATAAATAACAAAAACATTAATACTGTCATAAGAAAAAAGTTTTAAGTTCCTGTTGTAGCACTGTATCCATATAATGAATTCATATAATTCATATAATACATCCACAATTGCCAGGAAGTAAATATCAGCAATCTGGAATTAGCAGAATAATGAATGAATTTTAGTTACTCGACACTATTATAAGAGGGAATAGAGATCGGAACTCCATCTGGGCTAGTCTGTACTGGACACATGCTAGAAAGTTTTCAAGAACTGGGATGTGAAGATTTGGGAGTATCCATGTTTTAACTTAGGTCAAGTAAATGTTCTTCTACCTTCACAATATGGGAGTAGAGTTACAACTTGGAGAAAAGCACCTGTAAAAGAGAGTTCCTGTGTTCTCATGGAAAATGGGATACGTGTTATCTTTCTTGATGATCATATTTCAAAGAGATAGCTCTTAAGTCCTTGCAAAGGCACTCCTGGGTTGCAAAAGAGACAAAAGTCTTTTAAAAATTTCTGTATCTCACAGCACAGAGAAAGAATTTATACTTGCAAATTTTCCAAAATAATAAATGCTGTAAGAAAAGAGAGATCAGAGACCTCAAGTTAGGAAGAATACTGTTTAAAATTGAGTCAAGATGAGAGATGGTTCAGGCTCACTTGTTCAGGTATAACTTATGAAGAAATGTTCACATTCTGATGATGCACAACTCTTATCTGAAAACAGTATTTGATTCATGAGTCATCCAAAATTATTTTAAATTATTTTGTATCTAGTTTTGCACTTTAATATGTTCACTTTAATTATGGTTATATTTTCATACCATTTTTCCTTTTGCTTATGGTAGCTAAGAAGAGGTAAGTTAAAATTGGAGCTCAGGAAACAATACTCCAAAATGTGGCTACTCTGGCATGCAGAGCATTTTGACTAAAGAGCATCAGAAGGCTTTAGAAGCAGCCTCTGAACCAAGGTCTCTCTGATGGTCTCCTTCCTTCCTGTTTCTCAGACCTTATTCTTCCCTGAAGCATACTATAGAAACTGGAATTCCTTTTTGTAGCTCATGAAAACTAGAACCCCTTTTCCCCAAAGACAGTCATAAACTATAAAACTATTTCTACAATAAAAAACTATAAAACTATTTCCCTGCTGCCTATCTTTCTAAGAGCCAGTCATGACACTATCCCCTGACTTTCCTACAGGAGGTCACAAGACCCTCACTCAAGGGACATCTTATCCCATACCTAGGAGGAAGAAATGCTACAACTAGGGAACCAAGAATAATCTGGACAGATCTTTCTAGGTCTCCTCACTCCATTTATTGCTATTAGATCATATCCGTTTTGCCCCATCACATTTCTACACAATTATCCCTATTTCATCCAAACTGTGTCTCTCACTCTTCATTCTGAAGGCTACTGTGTCATGTTTATGGTTAAATAAATTTTCTTCTCTTGTTAAACTGTCTTTTGTTACAAGCTTGTCAGCCATCCCCTTTATAATGGGGAACAAAGAAATCACCCCGTCCTGCCCCTAAATATAAAAATATTCATCCCGTTGTTTTGTTGATAAGAAGTGTTGGGGTTAAAAGAAGTCAATTCAGGGCTGGGATTGGGGTGTGACTCAGTGTTTGCCTAGCATGTGTGAGGCCCTGGGTTCAATCCCTAACATTGGAAAAAAAAAATTAAATTCCATTCAATCACTTTCTTGAGCCACATACTGAGAATAGAATAAACCTCTGACTTTCATATGTCAGTGTACAATGCTTCCCTATGTGGCCCATTGCTTCAATGAGTCACATGCTACTAGTGTGCTCCTATGTGGCTGTGTTGTATATATAAACAGAGAGTATAAATAAGGTATATTTCTTTTTTTAATTTTTTTTCCAGTTGTAAATAAGCTTTATTTTTATTTATTTATATACAGTGCTGAGAATCGAACCCAGTGCCTCACACATGCCAGGCAAGCACTCTACCACTGAGCCACAACCCATAAACTATAAAACTATTTCTATAATAACAAAACTATAAAACTATTTCCATGCATATTTCTATTTGATAAGGACCAAAATATTTGCTCAGTTGATAAAGCAACAAAAAAAAATTGAAGACAAAAATACCTTATTTCAACTACTTATTTTGTGGAAGAAAGTTTTATACTTAGTTTTCTTAAAGAAAGGATGATAAGCATAAAAATATAGGCTGTTTTTTTTAAGAGTTACAATAAATTTGTCTAAAATACTGTAACATGCTAATAACATGATGGGAAATACTATTAGATGTTCGACTGAAAAGAGAAGCCTTATGTTTATAGTGCCAACCAAAGAGAGCCCAGAGGGTTCATGAAATGAAGCATGTTTTTCCTTTTTTCTAAATTAAAACCTCTAAGCACCAGCAGAGAACATCATTACTGTTTATTGAAAAAGGTTTATATTTATTTTAAAATAATTTATTCATTTTAGTAATTAAAAAAATTTAAGCCATTCAATTACTCCATCTGCCAAACTTCTTCCTGTGATGTCAATGTTGACAGTATTTAGGATGGTCAGGCAAAGAAATAATGATGAGGTTATATATGACTAAAGGTATAAAAGAAAAGCATATGGGAACACCTTCATTCTCCCTCCTAACAGGATTATAAATTTCAGGCTGCCTTAAATAGAGATGCTGGACGTGCTAGAGAGGATCTGTCAGTATAATAGACAGGAGTTCTATAAACTTCCTGATCATTGGCAGTTTAACTTGCTCCCGCTCTGAAAATCCCCACCTCCAAAGACAGCTCCATCTCTCTTAGAAGAGAAATCAGTCATGAAATGTGAACAAACAACTCACTACATAAAATTCATTTTACTTGCACTCCAAATAATATATTGATGGGTAATATAAGTGCTTTTGAACTTTTGATCTACCAATGATGGAACTACCAAACAAAAGAAAGATGAAAATAAAATACTTTTATTTTAGGAAAGAAATTCACCAGAAGTGCATTATTTCTTATCAATTTTTTTATAATAAAAATTGAGATGATCTACATTTAATAGATGTTGTTTTTGAAGAAAAGCAATAATTTTGAGATAAACATTTTATTATACTTATATAAACTTTTTGAATCCCATTCAACTTAGTATGAAGGCATTAATGAAAAAAAAATAAGCTTATTGGGTATTTAACTCTAGCTGTTCCTGGATAAATTAAGAAACAAAATCATAATAAAATGTGGAAATATAGTGTAATATTTATAAACATAAGTAGTTTGGATTCACTCTTGTATATTTTTGCAGCATATGAAAAATTACACAGTCTAAAAAACAAAAATGAAGATCCCTTGAGATAAATGGATTCATTCAGTCTGAGTTGCTCCCCTGCTGATAACATATTGTTTGCAGTAAGAACAATATTTGGGAAAGGTAGACTACATACTGTTTTTTAATTGATTGTAAGTACATGTGATCATTTACTGATAGGAATCAATAAAAAACTAAATAAAACGGATTTTAACAATATGGTCAATTCAAACAAAATGAAGAAATTAACAAATTGTTTCCCTAAACAATAAAATAGGCTTTGAGTGAGGAAGGAAGGGAATGCTTATCTAAATGATCCAGAGTGCCTTCATGGTGTTTCAAAATCACTGGCTACTTGTTCAACATTCTCTTCATAACATGTCCTTGTTTATCTGGAATTTGATACTTTCTAAACAGTTTTATACTAGAAAACTTACTTTCTAAATTTATTTAGTGGACTTTTATTAAAACTAATTTTATTACATGTTTAATATAAAAATGTTTCTCAAGTGTAAACAGGCAATGCTAGATGAAGCAATATTCTTTGCTGAATGTAAAGAGATGAAACGTGTAATGTTTCTCTGGTTTGTGAAACTAGGATATTAGATGAAAATCACAAGCAATAGAACCCAACCAATTAGTTGGTATGGCCACATTTAGATATTATAAATTTATTTCATCCAAATTACTATTTCCCTTTAAGATTAGATAATTGGGCAAAATTCTAGTATAATATGCAATACATTTTTACTATGTAGAATTATTTTTTTTACATAAGCACCTTATATAATTATTTGGTAAATAAAGATCAGTCTCTCTTCTCAGTGGCACACACAGACAATGCTAAGTAACTATTATTGCTCCTGTGGAAACTTGGGTAGATTAAAATGAGGTCTTCCAGAAAAGCAAGTTATGAACCATGTAAATAAGTTATGAACCATATTGAAGAAGCATATCCTAAAAAGTGAGCAAAGAAGACAAATGTGTATATTTTGTATGCAAAATTTTTCTAAAAATGTGTTGCATCTTATTCAAATCTGGCATACCCATATTCTTACCTATGACCCACTGGGACTCTTATAAAAGACATCAAATTTTGTTTCAATAGAATCTAAAATTTTGATGTGTTTTGATAATTTGATGTGTTAATGATACAAATTTTATTAACCTTTTTTCATAAATTATACCAGCTTGTAAAAGTGATGATTTTATTAAAAATTCACACACACATACACAGAGAGATTCTTATTTATTTAACCTAGTTGAATTAGTTTCTATTATGTTCTAAAATTTCTCATAATCATATATCTGCTAAAAATGTTTATTTTTTAGTAATGTATATTTTTAATAAATGATAATCAGGACAAGTATTTGGAAAAAATAGAATTTATAATTGAGTCTTCATGAAGATAAAAATTTAATGTTGTGGCCAGGTGCGGTGACACACACCTGTAATCTTAGCATCTCAGGAGACTGAGGCAGGAGAATCGCAATTTCAAAGCCAGCCTCAGCAAAAGTGAGGCACTAAGCAACTCAGTGAGACCCTGTCTCTAAATAAAATACAAAATAAGGCTAGGGATGTGGCTCAGTGGTTGAGTGCCCCTGAGTTCAATCCCCAGTACCTAAAAAAAAAAAAAAAAAAAAAAAGGTAATGCTGTTTAACTTCTATATACTATTTAGTAGAAAGTAGAATCTCTTCTTCAAGAGTTGGTAAGTTGGGTGTAACATTAAACAAAACAAGGGTTTAAAGGGTTTAAAAATATTTATGAGAGAGAATTGTCAACATAAGAGACACACATGTTTGAACAAATTAAAACCAGAAGAGGATTCATTAAGTTAATAAACAAGAATGGTAGACAATGATAATGGAATAAAAGTTGAAGAGTTTGATGAGAAGAAAATTTAGAGAAAAAAGGGAATAATTCAAATAAGTATCAATAGCCATATTGGAAAATAAAAAAAGGGAGATAAGTTCTAACTATGCATAAAGGACTCCTTTTTCTGCCACATTTCCTTGAGATGAGAGAAAGTTTGTGGACAGTACTCCAGCAGCCTATTCCCAACCCTGTTTCAATCACAGTAGCCCTGTAGAGATTTTAAATTTTGATATTAAAAAGTGAACTAATATTATTTTATTAGCATATGCAAAGTTTATTCAATACCTGTTAAATTCAATTAGAATTTTAACAACAACAATAAAAAAAGCAAAAAAGCCCTGAATTTAAAATATCAGATTTCTATGTATGTGGAAAAGTATTGAAGAGAAATTTCTTATTAAAGAAACCTAATTTGTAAAGAATAAGTTATTATGAGATCAATACTCAGTAAGGATAAAATAGTTTAAACAATTTCTAATTTATTTAATTAAAATTAATTTCTAATTTCTAAGACAATATTGTTATTCTCTAAACATAGCATATAGTTCAAAGAGTAAGTTAGTTCTATCACTTCCTATACTATGCAACCACTGTGAGCTTCAATTTCTACATCAAAACTTGTGGCCTGAGTAAAATCATGGTAAAATTTTATGAATAATCTAGATTTTGTTTTTTTCTATCAGACAAAGATGTATTTTGTAAATTATGGCATTATTTAATGTGAATTGCTTTATTAAAATTATGAATAAATTTCAGTGTTGTTAAATATTGGCACATTCTTGTATAACAGATCTCCAGAACTTTTTTTATCTTGCAGTAGTGAAATTCTGTATCCACAGAACTCCTCATATTCTCATCCCCCACATCAATCTACTTTCTGTTTCTGTAGTTTGGATTGATTTAGAAATGTCAGTGGAATCATGCAGTACTTTTCTTTTGGTAATTGGTTTTAATTTACTGGGTATAATGTTCTTGATGTTCATTCATAGAGCATGTGTCAGAATTTCTTTTTTACAAGGGTGAATAATATTCCCCTGTATGTGCACAACACATTTAAATTATCCACTCATTTGTCAATGGACGATTTCGTTGTTTCCATACTTGAGCTGTAGTGAATAATGCTATTATTATGAGCATGATTGTTAAACTCTCTCGCAGAGACTGCTTTTAGTTCTTTTCAGTATATTCATAGGGGTAAAAATACTGTCACAAATTAACTCATTTTTTTTTATTTTGGGATTTGCCAGACTGTTTTCCATAGCAGATACATATCATTTTATGTTCAAATTACTTAACATCTTCATCAGTATTTGTTATTTTCTCTCTCTCTCTCTCTCTCTGTGTGTGTGTGTGTGTGTGTGTGTGTGTGTGTGTGTGTGTAATCGCTAATGGTTGGTAGGTGATATCTCTTTAGGTGTTTTTGTTTCAATCTTTGATGTCCAGCCAAAAGTTCATATGTTAGGCAATACAGAAATATTTATAGGTGAAATGATTACATTATTCCATTTGATAGATCAATACTTTGAATAGAATACTGGGTGGTAACTGTAGGCAAGGTAGAGCGTGACTAGAGGACATAGGTCACTGGAGGTGTAACCTGGACTATATCTGCCCATGATCTCTTCCTTTCTCGCTCTCTTTGCTTCCTACTCCCATACACAGAGAAGCTTTCTTCCCGTACACCGGCTTCTGCTATGATGTTCTGCCTCACCTGGGGCCCAGAGCAGCAGAGTCAGCTGACCATGGATTGAGACCTCTGAAATTGTGAGACCAAAATAACTTTTGCTCCTGTAAGTTTTCTTACCAGGTATTTTGGTTACAGAGAAAAAAAGTTAACTGACACACAGTAAGACCATTTGATTCATGATTTAGGATGATAAGCATCTTTTTAAGTGGTAATTTGCCAATTAGATACTGGCTTTAGAGAAATGTCTGTTCATGCTTTTGCACACTTTTGAATTGGGTTGTTTGCGGTTTTTATGGTTGTTAGATCTTAGGAATTATCAATGTAGTTTGGATATAAATCCCTTGCCAAATCTATGATTTACAAATCTTTCCTCCAGCTCTGTGGGCTGCATTTTTGCTGTTTATAGTGCTTTTTTTATACATAAATTTATGATAACTTTCATGATGTCTAATTTGTCTATTTTTGCTTTTTCTGGCTTGTTTCTGAAATCATAACCAATAATTCATTGCCAGATATAATGTTATGAAGTATTTGTCCTTTGTTTCCTAGTATTTTTATACTTTGAGTTCTTATGTATAGGTCATGGGCACATTTTGAGTTGATTTCTGTATATGAAATCATGTAAGGATCTACCTTCCTTCTTTTATATGAAAATATCCAGATGCTCTAGAACTATATGCTGAAAAGACTGCCTTTTCCCTATTAAATGGTTTTGGTATCCTTCTTAAAAATCCTTTTATTAGTGTGCAAAAGTTTATAATTGTTATATCTTCTTGCTGTGTTAAGCATTTTGTTAATATTTAATACTTTGCTTTTTCTCTTGTAAGCTTTTATAATTTAAAGTTATTTTGCTCTGATGTTAGTATAACCACCTCTGCAACTCTCTTCCATTTACTCCTTGCAGGAAATAGGACATTTCATCTTTTTATTTTCAATCCATTTGTGCCTTTAGGTCTAAAGTGAGTCTGTCTAAGATGGCACAGTGGGATTATGGTTTTTATTAAATCCATTCCATGAGTCTTTATCTTTTGATTGTAAAGATTAATGTATTTGCATCTTGTATTAGCCTTCTCAAGCTGCTATAACAAAATATAATAGTCCCAGTGACTAAACAAAATAAGTTTCTTACTCATAGTCCTGGCGTCTCAGGGTAAGTTGATTCTGTTCATGAAGAGGGCCCTTTTCTTGGTTTACAGATGGCCATATTTTTGCTGTGTTCTGCTGGTGCAGACATAGAGAGGAAACAGTCTGTGTTCTATTATTAAAGCACAAATCTCATAATGAGGACTCCACCTTTGTTATCTCCCATAAGGCTAATTACCTCCCAAAGACCCCATTTCCAGATATCATCTTATTGGTGATTAATGTTTGAACATATAAATTTTGTGGGACACATTCAACTCATAACACATTCAAATAACACATAACACATTCAAAATAATTGCATTCATCTGTCAGCATACATTGGAGATTTGCTCTAGTACTCATGCTAATACCAGAATATTCAAGTCCCTAAAACTTTGGCCACAGTACTTGTGGCAAATTAAGGTCCTCCCATATAATTTAAATAAATTCTACATTACTTATCGTAACTAATGCAATGTAAATGTTGTGCAAATGGTTATTATACAATATTTGTTATGGTTTAGATATGACAAAAAGCTCATGTGTAAGACAATGGAAGAATACTCCAAGATGAAGTGATTAAATTACCAGAACTGTAACCTGATCACAGATTAGCCCACTTGAATGAGTAAACTGGGTGGTAACTGTGGGCAGGTAGGGTGTGGCTGGAGGAAGCAGTTCACAAGGGGCATGCCTTTTTGGATTATGTGATGTCCCTCACTCTCTGTCTCCTTCCTGACTGTCATAAACTGAGCAGCGTTCCTTCATCACCTATTTCTGCCATAAGGTTCTGCTTCACCTTGGGTCAGCCAGCTGACCATGGACTAAACATTTAAAACCATGAGCCAAAATAAACCTTTTCTCCTGTAAGTTGTTCTTGTAAGGTCTTTGTGTCACAGTGACAAAAAGCTGACTAAAACAATATTGTTCAGGGCAGAATGACAAGGAAAGTCTGTACATTTTTAGAATAGAAGCAATTGTTTAAAATATTTTTGGATCCACTGTTGGAAGAATCCACACACATGAAACATAAGAGTACAGCTGACTATACCTACTAGACAGGAAATTGCTTCTGTCTATTTGTTTTCAATATGTCATGGCTTTTATTGTCCCTCATTTTCGACATTATGATATTATTTAGTGTTTAATATTTTTCTAATGAAATTAATTTTTCCCCTCATTTTCTTTTTGGCGTATGCTTTAGCTGTATTCTTTGTAGCTGTCAAGGGAATTACAATTAACATCCTAAAGTTATAATTCATTTATTTGAATTTTTACCACATTTACTTCAATGACTACAAAACTACTTTTTTAACAGCTTTGATTGCACCTCTTTCAGTTGTTGATACCACACACACACACACACACACACACACACACACAAGATGCTGTCCCTTTAAATCCTCTGCAAGTCATTTCAGTCAGAAGGGAGAGGTTTATATCATTTTGGGGAGGTGAAACAAACATAGATTCCGCCTCCTTGTCTACAATTGTATGGCAAAGCATAGCTTAGCTCTATCTTTGGCTTGTTTTCACCAAGCTGTAATTATCTGTACTGTGGTATCTTCAGAGGCTCAACTAGGGAATGATCTACTTCCATGGTCCTTTAGGATGTCTGGGATATTAGCAGAATTCATCTCTTTGTGGCTTTAGGACTCGGGTCCATATTTTCTTCCCGGCAGTCAGCTGGGTTTTCTGGTGTCCCATGGTTTCTTTCCTCATTGCCTTCTCCTTCAACACACCAAAGCATGTATGTATTTTTTTTTTTTTTCCCTTCAAAGACAGCAAGAGAATCTTTCCCCAGTCAGAATTCTAAGGGGAAACTTCATAAGCCCAAATGTAATAATGGAGTCACATCATGCCCTTTGACACACAACACAATGCACAGAGTGGCATTTCATGATCATTGTCATCTTGGTATTGGTTAGAAACAAGCCACAGGTTCTGCCTGCACTCTCAGGAAGAAAGTTACATAAGAGGACGTAAATTGTGAGGGGACTCTTAGGCATGACAAACACAAGATAAGTAGCTTAATTTTAATGTATCAATAAATTTTGTCTATGGAAAGAAGATATTTTCTTATGTGATTTTATTATTCCAATCACATTTTAAGGAAGTTCAGAAGTACTTCTGTTTTCTCCAGGTCAAGTCATTAAAAGATTTAAAAAAAGAAACCCAAGTAATGAACAATGGTTCTACCTTGAAGTACATGAGTACAAAATTGCCATAGGCTGAAAAAAAAAGTATTTGAAATCTGCACTAAAAATTACTGCATTACATTTAAGCTAAACTTAATTATATCTCCATGCATAAATCATGCTAGTTTTTATATTAAAGTGGTCATTCTACTCTCTCTGTGAGAAAAACCTCAGAATTGAGGACCTGCCATATTTTTAGAAGTTTTTAAGCCAGTAGAACAAAATCTTGCTGATCTGAGTTTTCAACAAGGTCATTAATGAAATTTTTCTGCTTGAGGCAGAGGTTCACTAATTTAAGTCTGACGATACAGAGTTATAAGAAAAATGACACATTTGAGAAACTTATATGACAAAAGTTATCTCTCTTTCCTGCTTTTCTGGAGATAAATGATAGCTCTACATATTAAAAATAAAAAAAAATTTAAAAAAAGAAATCTGAATGCTACTTTAATCTACATTTCTCCTAGTCTTTTTTATGGGAAATAAATCAACACAGTCATTTAAATCATTTTTATCGCATCATAATATTTCATGATGCTAAATCAATAATATTTATAAAGATCCAACTACTAAATATCAAAATTCAACTGTGAGCAATACAAAACAGAAATAACTATTTTAAAAATGAAAAGTTATGCCTGGAAACTGTCATAATGTGGACATGTCACCAAAAATTAAATTGACATTTTTCTTTAACGTTATCCCACTACATATTTCACACACATAACCTGAACAATGGGCTTAGTCATAAGTTTTTATTTAATTGTATAAAAGACAGTATTCAATTTTCCTTGACTTGTGAAATAGTTTTCACCAAAAATGTCAAAAATTAAAATACATATGGAAAAAAAAATATATATATATATATATGATTAGTGCTGACATGCAAACAGTTCAAAACTTTGGTTAACTATAAAATATGCTATTTTAAGAAATGCAGGCTTAAGGCTTAGGGCTTAGGGTTAGGAATATAGCTCAGTTGGTAGAGTGCTTGCTTAGCATGCACAAATCCGTGCGTCCAATCCAAAGCGGGGAAAAAAAAGAAAGGAAAAGAAATGCAGACTCAACTGAAATTTTGAAATAAAGTTTTCAAAATTATGACAGATTCTTCTACTATTTACCATGAATGCCTTTATATTACTGAATTGTGGTGGAGCCTCTCTAGTTCTCTCTTTTTCTCAGTTGTTTTATCATTGATAATAGATTTGATATTTTACTTAGGGAGTGTGGTTAAAGAAGAATTCTGTTGATATAGATTAGATGCTTTACATAATACAGTATTAATCAGATTCGAGTAGAATGGTAAAGAATCAGCTTTTTTCATATCTCTTTCTTACCTAAGCTTTATGATAGGGTCTTCATTAAAATGACTCCCATTTTGGGGGGCTCCTGTTGTGGGTTACCTCTAAAGACCTTACTCCACCTTTATTTTCCCTAGTAACAGAGGTCCATCTTTTTTTCTGGATGTCTGTCACTGTCCAATACAGCCTACCAGAAGTTCAAACCAATTCTGGTTTTGACTCAAGCCATCAACTTGATCTGTGGATCATGCCAATCCTTTTGCTGATAACAGCCCAGGATTTGGCACAAGACAAAATTCAGACTGATGACAAAGACCATGGGTTAATTGCCTCTGAAAATCTTCTTCCTTTCCTCTCTGAAAAACCATCAAGGAACATCCCATTATTTATTCTTCTGCTATATTGTGTAAAGAATGAGCCTAGGAATCCGGCAGTCATCTTAGATTCAGCCTAGCTCCAAAGAGAATTCTAGAAAAAGAGATTTAAGAGTAAATAAAAAGTTCTTAGTTGTCCCTATCCTTAGGCCTCAGATATTGGAGCAAATAAAAGGTGTTATTCAAGACCATTCAAGAACTTTGTATTTTTCGAACATTTGTAGTTGCAAGAATGTTTTGTGTATATTTTTCCTGCCAATGTTCCCCTGCACATTTTGACATAATAAAATATTTTATAAATTTAATTAGCCATGTTCTTGGCAAAGATGCCCAAATATTTATATTTGTTGAGGCACATAATACATATACACAAGTATTTCTTCTTTGCTTTTCCTTATATTGAGTTGTTGTCATCATGTAAGGCAACTTCATCACATAGTACTTACAGTGAGAAGGAAAAAGGAAGAAATGTTACTTATATCAATGATACCAGTTCAAATAAACCAGACATCATAAAGGGATGTGAGGAGTACAGAGAATAGAGCACAGTCCACATAGTTCACAGTTCCATTTCATACAACATGCAAGTTAATCACTTCTTTCTCAAAATGAGTTTCCCTATGGTGAATTCTGGACCAAAAGCATGTTAGATAACTTAGTTTGAAAAATATCACTTAAAATATGAGACTAAACAGAAGTATAGATTATTGATGTTATTTTATGCTGATCACTCAAATAATCACAACATTCTTTTGCTATCCACATGAAAATTGCTTAATTAAGACACACACACAAACACAAAACTTTTGGTAAAATAATCATGGCAAACTGAATAATGGCCTCTAAATATGTCCAGATGCTGATACACAGAGACTGTGAAAATTACTTTAAATGTCAAAAGAGACCTTGTAGATGTGGTTTAATTAAAGATCTTGAGATGAAGGATGGAAGATTTCTGGGTGGATCCCTAAATGTAATCACAAGAGTTTTTAAAGAGGGAGGCAGAAGATTTGACTACAAAAGGGGAAGTGCATGATGAAGAGAAGAGTCTGGAATTCCCATGGGATGATGTCCTGAGTCAAGAAATGCAAGTGGCTGCCAGAGAAGATTCTCCTGGGAAGCCCCCAAAAGGAACCCATCCTGTCCACACTGACTGTGGCCTGGTGAAGCTGATTTCAAACTTCAAAACTCCAGAACTGTATGAAAACAAATTTACATTTTCTTAAGCTGTCAAGGTCACTGTAATTTTGTTAACAGTGTCTCTAAGAATCTAGTACAGTAATCTATGTGTCTTTCCTTACAATGCCAAATAAAATAATAGATGGGAGTTTTCATAAAAGGAAAGAAAAAATGACTTAACATCTGAAAGTAAATCTACCAAAAATGTACAGAAGGGAAAGAGAGTTAGTGGCATTAGAGAAAGATCGCTGAGTGGTGTATTACTTTGTTTTATCCATGTCTTTTTACAGGATTTATTATCTTATTCACAGAGATGCACTCCTGCCTGTCTAAACTTTCATTTCATAATGTCTTCTCCAAGAAGTGAGAATTCACCCAATTTTCTCATTATTGGGACTAACCATAATTCACCACTAATTATTGCAAATTATCTGATTACTAAAGGCATGGTGTTGGTAGATTTTAATGAAACACATAAGTATTATTTATCTGACTTGGTTATTTTTATTTCTTGCTATATAGAAAAAATTATTATGCCACTGACATATGCTTGGGATAATGTAGATTTATGTTTTTGAAACAAAATTGTATGTAGCAAGCAAGGTTTGACCCAGTTTGCCTTCATGCTTAGAAGAAAATATTGCCTTTAGGTTTTAACCATTTGATCTTGGACATTGTTTTTTTTAAAAAAATCTTTAATACTTCAATTCTCTCATTTGTAAGACAGTGAAAATAGTTCTCATGTTTCCAGGTTTCTTGTAGAGTGACTGCTTAGCATCAAGTAAGTGGTATGTAAATTATAGTTGTTATTACTGTACTACACAATAACAATAACAAATTCAGTTATTTTTGTTTATTTCTGGCTTAGAAATAACAAACATGTTGAACATTCTTCGAAATATTGGTTGCTTTTTCAAATAGCATTGCAGTTTTTGAGAAAAAAATAAATAGGAAATATAGTTTATTTTTAATAATCTTTTCTGAGTTAAAAATAAATTTAATAAAATTAAAATCTTAAATGTATTTTTTAAAGTGGCCCGAAACAACCTTGTAATACACTGTAAAAATTAAAGGAAGAATCTTACTATTCTAACAATCCATTTTTCTACCTTTGTATCAAAATCCAGAGCCAAATGGAAAGGACCTAAGAATTGTTACAGACACAATTTTTAAAACAATGCTTATAATCTGTTTTAAATTGACCTAAACATTAATGTGTTTGTGTTTTGTAACAGGCAAGTTTTGTGCTAAGTCAAATTGTTCAGGTAGGAAAGGATAGTCACTTAGTCTATTTTCTTTAGACACATTAAAAGTGAATTTAAAAACCACTTAAAGCAGCATTATCAGTGCATAATTTTATTAACAGTTTAATTCTTCTCTCTTTTGACATTCTTGCTAAAGTCTGGGTTTGTAATCTTTTCTTCCTCCTTCCAAATAATGACTGTACCAGACTGCATAATTAGTTTTAATTAAACACACCAGACTGGATTTTGCTGTCAAGAACTTATTCTGAAGCTCCACAGTAAGCACAGATAATTTTACATGAATGTATAAGAACAAATTTTTATTCTTTGTTATTAGAGAAATTTTGTTAGTAGTTTTATTATTTAAAAAAAATGTATTGGGTGAAATACAAAGTTTCTCTCAGTATCCCTGGGAGATTGATCCTAGGACAACTGTGAATTCCAAAATGTTCAAGTCCCTTATATTAAATTTCCTAGAGTTTGTATATAGCCTAGACACCTCCTCCCATATACTTTACAACAGCTCTAGATATAATACTGAATACAATGTAAATGTTATTTAAGTAGTTGTTATACTTAGTATCTAGGGAATAATGACAATAAAATATACATGCACACATTCATTATAATCCAATTTAACTTTTTCCAAGTAATTTCCATCTAAGATTGGTTGAATCCATGGGTATGAAATCCACACATATGGAGAGCTTATTTTGTTTTTTGTTGTAGCTCAGGTATGTCTATAATACTTAGATTTCTTAACTTTTTCAGATTTAGGTTTTCTATCTTAAATTGAATTAAATACCGCAAAATCATTAATCCAAAAATATATTTTTATACTTATTTTGACACTTGCCTGGCCATTGCTTGGAATAACTAAGACTTTCTTTCATAGTCATTATGTGGAGAAATACATATAGGATATTTATTAACTTCTTGTATTAGATATAATCATGTAAAAGACAGTTTCTTGTTAATAAGTCAATGAATAGTACAAATGCCATTTATTATTTGTACAGATAACAAAGGTAATTTTTTGTGGACCAAAAAGAAAAAAAAAATAAGAAAGAATTTCAGCAATTCCAGAGATGATTGTCTCAATTTCCAGTGGACACTATCAGGAGTGAGGTTAGGAGCCTAAGGAAGATAGTGGTAAACTAGCTGTATACCACTGCTATATGCCGTTTATGTTATAATGAACAGGGAAGCTCTCACTCAAATATCAATATATGTTGACCAGAAAGGATCTATAGATCACCTCTGTTTAATAGAATGTGTCTCTGGATAAATTTCTGAGTATAAATTTAAAGCACAAAGCTTAAACTTCAGATAAGTCAGAACTTCTTGACTATGTAAACTACAGGGTTTTAATGTCTCTGTTTACTCAAAAATAAATTTTAAATAGTTTTATATACTAGTCAAGGGAGGAGACAGGGTCTGAGCCACACTTCCTAATTCATACCATCAGTACCATTTCTCAGGTATTGAATCCTGCATCCCTCATAGCAGCAACACCTATGAGCTATAATGCTGAAGGACAGAACATCAGTTTGATTTTTATTGTTTGACCTTCACTAGGGAAACAGGGTTTTGTTTGCTTAGCACACTTTTATTTTCCAAAATTGTTTTCCACTAGACTGTTTCAAATGACCAATAGGAAACTGTTTATCCACTCCCTGTTGATTCTAATGATTAGCTAGTTGGAAAGAAGTATATCCTACTAGGTCCTGTGCTCCAACTATCTCAATGTCACTGATACAATGAATTAGAAGATTAAACAAAGATTGAAATCTTAAGTTTATAAGACACAAATATCTAAAATTGAATGCACTCTAAAATTGATGTCTTCCTTTTGCTGGTTATTTTAAATTAAGAGGAGTAGAACATTTTTCACGGCAATTGTCAAAACACTCTCTTACCCCCCACACACTGTTTTCTCAAATAACAATGTTTACAATTATGGTATCATTTGTTATGCATGACATAATAGCCTGCAAATAGAAAGAGGTATTATCATTACTTTTGTCCTTTGTTCTTTCAGGCCAGAATATTGCATACTTCTTTACTTTGACATTTATTGTTTTTAGATTGTTAATAGAATGGCTTGTGTTGCTCGTTATCTTGAATGATGATAATATTCGAGGTTGAGGTGTCTGTGTTTCCTGTTAAGTAAAGTAAAGGCTTCATATAATTTAACAAAGGTTATCACTGTACAATTACCCATCATACAGATCAAGTCTACAAAGTTCAGTTCAGTCATATCCAGTTTTAAATAGCATATTTAATATGGTTTCTAGGATATTGAATCAATTAGTATTTATATAATACTTTCTGTTGCTACTTTATGAAAGTTTACCCTGTTTTATAGTAAAACTAAATTGACATAATTTTCTTGTCATAGTAGATAAAATAAAATTTAAACTTATTAGGTTTTGAATTATAAAATTTTATTTTATTTAGTAAAATATGTATATATCAGTCTCTTTACAAACTAATGTTCTATATATTGTTCTGACATATAAAATTATTGATTTTTCTATTTGTTCTCTATTAGTATTTCCAAGTCCATTAAAGGTAGAAGCCAAACATTGCACAAATCCACAAAGTTCAAATGAAAAACAAAAAGAAAAGACATTATTCAGAAAGAAAAAAAAATACTACAGGATGCTTAAGCGTGTCATGTCTATAAAATCTGAAGTATCTTTGATACAGCACTCACAAATGTTACGTGCAGGAAAAAAGAGGACTAAATCTTTTAACACCTGGAGAAAATACTCAATAATTTCAGTATTATGGATTCAAACAAAACATAAATTTTAAAACTAACACATATTAAAATATGTTAACCAAGAGCATGACATGGAGTTAAGTACCCATTTTTCAATAGTCAATTTGTAGAAGAAAGACAGTCTATTTTCATGGATTTGAATTCTAATATCATTACTTTAATAAATATGAAAGCAGTTTAAAGATGTCTTTATACAGAGTACAAGGAAATAAGGGAAAATTCCACTTCCAAATGATGAAAACAAGGAAGGGATGTTGAGTGTCATTTAAAACCTAGGCTCTGGAGTCAAAGATATCTGCCAATGTAACCAAATATTTAAATTTATAATAATTAAAAATAAAAATTTGATATTACAATAAGCCTATAATTTTAGTAGGAAATTGTCCATTTAAGATTTTTTTTATGTGTTCATTTTTAGATGTTTTGTTACAATTACTATTTCAGGTCACTATAAAATGTTTTCTTCTCAGTATCTACTAAAATATAGTATCATATAAGTTGCTATTATTGAAATGGAAACATTTCTCACATTTAATTAAACAATTTGCCTCGTATAATACATGTAAAATGTCTTATTTTCTCCCAGGAGAATATTACTGAAAAAAAATTTGAGAGAAGAAAAATCAATTTGTTTGAATTCAATACATATTTACTGTGTTCACAATGATCTAAGTGTTGTAACTGATGATAATTTTTAATCAAGATATTGAACCACCTGTATGAGAAATGTCAAAATTTTAGACTGCAGTTCAAGTTTTAATAAAAATTATTTCAAATTTTTTGCCTGCAATTTTTGAATAGCTGAATTTGTGGCTTGCTTTTCTTAAGCAATGTCTTATAATGATTGAGATTTAATGTACCAAAAGACTTTGTATTTTGTGCAATAGTAGTAAGACTTAATTACTATTGAACAAAAATATTTAAGACACACTAATGGAAGAAGCTGAATATTGATTCAAGTTAAGTTGAGTGCCATCTGGATCACTGTGTCTTGTTCACTGTGCTTTCAGCCAGTGTAAACAGAAAGCATTTTCATTGGCATGACTCTAGATCACATCTTGTAAAGCATTGTGCTAATGGAAAATATTCTGGAAATTTAACTCTATGATATATGGTGGTTTAAGTTCTTCAGGTAAAAACAGAGTAAACCTGTGTTTTGACAACTATGCAATCATTAAAATATCAAACAAATATTAACACAACAAATAAAAAGTATTTACTGAGACCAAAATGAATTATAGATAGCCAGTTTAGTTATACACAGATTTGTGTTTTGTTGTTGTTCACAGATTCGTTAAGGTAGATAAAATAATTATACATATTAAATTACATTGGTACAAGAGTAAAAATTTAAAAGTTTGTTCAGTAACTTATTGCTATATAATAACTTATCCTAAAATTTCCCTTAAAGCAGTACACATTAATTATCTCAGTTTCTGTGAGTCAACAGTGGGGGCACAGTTTAACTTAGCCCTCCACTTCCTGTTCTCTCATAAGGCTGCAGCCATACTTTCTGTCAGGGATGGAGTTTCTTCTGAAGGTTTCGGTGAGGAAAGATCTTTCAATCTTACTTAACTTTGTTGCTGGCAGAATTTGATTTCTTGGTGCTTCTTGGATTGAAGGCTTCAGTTTCTTACTGGCTTTTGGTTGGAATCTGCCCTGAGTTTTGCAATATGGGAAACTTTCTAGCATAGCAGCTTGTTTTATCAAGATCAAAGAGAAAGAAAGAAACAGAAAGAGACAGAGAAAGAAAATGGAAAGATACAAGATGAAAGTAACCATTCCTTGTATCTAGCTGTATTAGCTTTTCATCACTATAGCATAATATGAGAGGAAAGCCACTTATATAGAAAAGATGTATTTAATTCACAGTTCAGGATGTTCAAGGGCATCTGCTCCATTCTGGTAAGAAATTTTCAGCTATGTCATACCTTTGCAGATCACAATGCCAGGAGCACATGCAGGAACAAGTGATCACATCTCAATACAGGAAGCAAGAGAGACTCTGGGTCCAAGTTTGAGCTTTTATAACAAGTGGAACTTGAAAGAACTTATTATGGAAGGCCAGTATTCCCTTCTGAGGATGGAATCCTCCATGAAGTTAGAATCCTTCTTTAGATCCTATCTCTTTTTTTTATTGGTTGTTCAAAACATTACAAAGCTCTTGACATATCATATTTCATACTTTAGATTCAAGTGGGTTATGAACTCCCATTTTTACCCCGTATACAGATTGCAGAGTCACATGAGTTACACATCCACATTTTTACATAATGCCATATTAGTAACTGTTGTATTCTGCTACCTTTCCTATCCTCTAATATCCCCCTCCCCTCCCCTCCCATCTTCTCTCTCTATCCCATCTGCTGTAATTTAATTCTCTCCCTTGTTTTTTTCCCTTTCCCCCCACAATGTCTTATATGTAATTTTGTATAACAATGAGGGTCTCCTTCCACTTCCATGCAATTTACCTTTTCTCTCCCTTTCCCTCCCACCTCATGTCTCTATTTAATGTTACTCTTTTCCTCTTGCTCTTCCTCCCTGCTCTGTTCTTAGTCGCTCTCATTATATCAAAGAAGACATTTGGCATTTGTTTTTTGGGGATTGGCTAGCTTCACTTAGCATAATCTGCTCTAATGCCATCCATTTCCCTGCAAATTCCATGATTTTGTCATTTTTTAGTGCAGAGTAATACTCCATTGTGTATAAATGCCACATTTTTTTTTATCCATTCATCTATTGAAGGGCATCTGGGTTGGTTCCACAGTCTAGCTATCGTGAATTGTGCTGCTATGAACATCGATGTGGCAGTATCCCTGTAGTATGCTCTTTTAAGGTCTTCAGGGAATAGTCCGAGAAGGGCAATAGCTGGGTCAAATGGTGGTTCCATTCCCAGCTTTCCCAGGAATCTCCATACTGCTTTCCAAATTGGCCGCACCAATTTGCAGTCCCACCAGCAATGTACAAGAGTACCCCTTTCCCCACATCCTTGCCAGCACTTATTGTTGTTTGACTTCATAATGGCTGCCAATCTTACTGGAGTGAGATGGTATCTTAGGGTGGTTTTGATTTGCGTTTCTCTGACTGCAAGAGATGTTGAGCATTTTTTCATGTACTTGTTGATTGATTGTATGTCCTCCTCTGAGAAGTGTCTGTTCAGGTCTTTGGCCCATTTGTTGATTGGGTTATTTGTTATCTTATTGTTTAATTTTTTGAGTTCTTTGTATACTCTGGATATTAGGGCTCTATCTGAAGTGTGAGGAGTAAAAATTTGTTCCCAGGATGTAGGCTCCCTATTTACCTCTCTTATTGTTTCTCTTGCTGAGAAAAAACTTTTTAGTTTGAGTAAGTCCCATTTGTTGATTCTAGTTATTAACTCTTGTGCTATGGGTATTCTATTGAGGAATGTGGAGCCTGACCCAACAGTATGAAAGGTATTTTTTTAATCTTTCATAATACCACTATCATGGGAACTAAGCCCCCAACTTGTGGGTCCTCTGGGGACAGACTATAACTCATAGCAATGGGGAAATGTATCTGAATCAAATTTCTGGTAGGGTAACTGTAAGGTCAAACACTAATGACCAAAGGAGGCAGATTAAAAGCTGCTAAACAAGGCTTTATTGAAATCTGCTCCTGGATGAGACCCTCCAGTCCAACAGAATGAGTCTGGGAGAATAGCACCCAAGCTCAGCCAGATTGGAATTTTATGGGGCTTGGGACTGGAAGGGCAGGTTTTTAGAGTCCCTTGTCCTCCTAGGGTTGGTCTGGAGATCTTGCTGAGATCCCTGTCCTTCCAGGATTGGTCAGGAGACCCTGCTGATTGACAGATGGTTCTGGTACCATCACTGTTTGTCTGCCTCCTGATTGGTTGTTCTTTCATGTGCACAGGTTGCCTGGTACTTTGTTCCCTTAGCCACCTCAAACCGATCTAACAGTAACATGACAAAACAGTAAAAATGAAATAAATTCATGAACTAGAGTCTGAATTTAAAAAAAAAATTGGCAATTACAATGAATTTTGAAGACCAATGACTGTTACTTTTCAGAGGCTCTGTGTTGTAAAGATTGAGCTACTTGGCTATTCTTATCATTGCTGTCAGGTGATAATTTTCTATTTCAACTTCACTTGGCAGGAAAAGTGAAGTCTTTCTGTGTTCTGAGACAGATTTGCTGTATTTAAACATTTTTTAACTCAACATAAAATGTGATACTTGATACTCAGGTGTGGATGGAAGTATGAAAGGAAAGACATTAGCACTTGAAAGTGTATGCACAGCAGTAAAACCTACATACTGACAAGAATGAGGGAAAGGATTTTTCACTATACTTTACATCATTTAGACTACTTCTATTGCATTTAGTTTTGGTCATTATCTTTTACAAGGTATATATATTTGTAAAATATCAAATGAAATTAAGCAGTGCTATAGTTTAGATCATGAATATACTCGAAAGGCCAATGTATTGAAGGCTTAGTCCCTAATATGATGCTACCGGGAGACGATGGACCTTTTGAGAAGTAGAGCCTAGTTTAAGGTCTTGAGGTCTTTTCAGGAATGCCTGTGAATAGGATTGTGGGACCCTAGACCTCCAGCATTGTCTCCTGGCCATGATGTGGGAGATTATTCTCCACAATGAAATCTAACCTTGAGGTGCTGCCTCACCAAAAGCAGTGGGGTCAGCTAATCATGGACTAAACTTCTAAACATCATGAATTAAAATAAACCTTTTCTCTATAAGTTAATTGTATGAGACATTTGTTACAGAAAGATAACAAACAAGAATAGTTAAGAGATTTAGAAGCTGTGCAGCACATCATAATTCACAGCAAGTTTTTTCTAGAAGAAAAAAATATTGAAACAGTTGGGTTAGAAGAATATAGGCAACTAAAAGAAAGATGTGCTGGGCACTGAAAAGAGGATTTCCAGAATCATATGTTTTAACATTGTACTTGAGTCAGTTGAAAAATAAATGGCAATGACAAATGAAAACAAGTCACTGGAAAAAAATGGAAATTAAAGAGGAATTTTGGATTATGGTAATTGAGTTAAAATGAGAAAATTAAGTGATGTGGAGTGAATTGAGACAAAGAAAAAGTAACTTTGGGGGATGAAAATACATTGATTCTGTTCATCCTTTTTGTAGCCATGACACCTAACATTTTCTACATTTATTTTTGGGTGTGTTGGCTGCATTGTAGTGGGAGATAAAAAGAGTAGTAAGAGATAGTTTAAAGGCTTTTAAAATCTTGCAGGAAATTCTCTCTCTCTCTCTCTCTCTCTCTCTCTCTCTCTCTCTCTCTCTTTCAGTTTTGTAGTAATGTATAAATTAACCCAATGCAATAACCTAGAATTTCTAGCTGAAATATCTTTCATCTCAGATATTGCAAGATCACCATCAAATTATTATTTTTAACACACAATTTTATTTTGGAATATGCAGTATCCTGACACAGTTTCTATACATACTCCTCAGGCCTCTCAGTTTGGCCTACTGATCTCATTTGTCATACTTTGCTTTGGAGATTTTCTTCCCTGTTCACATATTAAACAGACTTTGTGGTTGGAATCATCTGAATTTATTATATCTAACTTTGCTCTTTTACCTGCATTTCAAAAACATTTATTTAACCACCTGATGGACTTTTCCACCATTCTCTGCTAGGGGTATAATAAAATCAAAGTGTCAAGTGTGAATACATGCACTTTTCTACATTAGTTCTGTTTTATTTTGTATCTCAGTGTTATCTTCCCCCAGGCATTAAAAACATCTGCCTGAAATTAGTCTTGACATCACTTTTCTTCCCTCAATCACATGCCTGATCTCAACATTCTATACATTTTAAAAATTATTTGCTTTATTTCTCATTTTCTAGTTTCACCCCAGTTTATTTTCCTATTTGTTCTTCTTGGACTTCTATTAAAAATTCTCTAACTGGTTTATCTACTTGAAGATTTGTCTTCCTCAAATCCTTTCTATATCTGGCTTTTAAAATAAATCTTTTTATTACAAATGAGCTTGTATCACTTCTGACTAATATGGACAAATATTTTCTCTCCCTTATAAAAGCAAGGACAGGGAACTTAACATGATATTTAAGGACCATGTTATACCCCTACCCTTATTTTATACTAGTCTCTTCTTCACATCTTCTACACTAAGCTAAATATATTCCTTATACACCCACACCTTCATATACCCTCTTCCTAGAAAGTGATTTCATCTTTCTGTCCACATTTCTTCTCACTAAGTCTTTTTATCCTTTATGCCTCAGATTGAATCATAATTTTCAGGGGAAATGTTCTCTCTGCCTCTTCCCATGTTTCCAGGCTTCACTGGATAGCTTTTTCCTTCCTTATTGCCCTTAATCTCCTACAGAGACTCATGCATTATAGAAGTACATTCCTTACTGAAGTAAATGTATCTGCTGGTCTTCCTCAAATAGACTCCAAAATCTTTGAGAGTAGAGACATGATATTATTTCATTTTAAATAAAAACTGTTCCTTGCACAGTATCTTGTGCCTGTAATTATTTGATAATTAAATAATAAATGTTGGATGAAAGAACATACCAATGAGTAAATTCAAGAGCAGAAGTGATAATATATATCATTTTGAAGGCTTTGATAGACTGTAATTATAGGCTGAAAACATCTCAAATGAGTCCCACAACTCTAATTAAGATTGTATCTATAATCATAATGTGTTTTTATGAATTTTCCTCTTTACAGTGACTCAATGTAGCAGATTGTGTCTAAGTGTGTGAGTGTGCACCAAAAATACTAATAGATAGATGTATCTTCAATAATATGTGAGCACCTCCATTGAACTTATAAATAATTAAATGAATTTACTGTACCTCAGTGTCTGCCTTAATCTAGGTTCTGTCTTTCAAACTATGACTTTTGATGAAAAATCTTTCTTTTTCACCTGCAAGTAATATGATCGTAGGCAGTTTACTTAACTTGTATGCATATTAGTTTTCTTATAAATAAATAAAAGCACTAATATACTTTGACAAAAAAATTATAGTTAAAGATCATTCAAACCAAAATCTCCATTTAATTAATACTAAAAGATTTCTAAGAGGGCCAAATAATGTTCAAAACATGCACAGACATCTTATGATCTGCTTAAAAAATGTGATTTAGTTAACTTTTTTGCTGTTGTGACTAGAAGATCTGACCAGCACAACTATAGGGGAGGAAAAGTTTATTTGAGGGATAATGGTTTCAGAGGTCTCGGTCCAGAGAATGCCTGCTCCATTCCATGGGGCTTGAGATGAGGGAGAACATCATGGCTTAAGAGTGTGGCAAAGGGAAGCAGCTCACATCGTAGTGATCAAGAAGCAGACAGAGCGACTCCACCTCCAGACACAAAATGTATAACCCATAGCCACACCCACATTTAACCACTTCTTCCAGCCACAACCCACCTGCCTCTAGCTCAGACTCAGTTATTCCTATCAGGAATTAATTCACTGATTGAGTTAAGACTCTCACAATCCAATCATTTCTCTCCTGAAACATTGTCTCACACGTGAGCTTTTGGGGGACATCACATAACCAAACCATAACAAAATGCTAACCTGTATTATTATTACTGTACAGATGAAATGGATTTGATGATTCAAAATATTTATCATTCAAATAAATTACTACATTGTGGTACATCTTAGGGTTCTTAAAAATATGGGGAATTACAAACTCTTGATCTAAGTTCTTCTAGAGTTTCTTATTTATTTTTAATTGATATATTTGTATTCTCTTTTTTCTTTAGTTACTTAACTCTTGTTGCTCGCTGTTTTTCAGATCCAAAATTCTAATATAATTTTTTGCCCTTGAATCTATTAAAGTTCACACATAGTTAATATATTTCGAGTGTATTAATGCTTAATGAAAAAGAAGAAGGATGGAAGGACAACAGGGAAGTAGTTAATGAATTCAAGATGCCCTATCCAGATTTTCACTACAAGTAGTTCAAGAGTCTGATAATATTGACATAGAGGTAATAATGAATTAATAAGATTATAATGAGGTTTTTGAATCCATATCCACCTAAATTTATGCCTTATTTTCAAGTATTACAAGTAAATATACCAATTTACATATATGTGTATACATGAATTTGTTTATCTTTACATTATTACAACTCTGTCTTCATTACTAAATGTCAAATTTAACATTTTGAAATAGAAACTTTTATAATAAAATTAAGTTCACTTCTATTTCTTCATACGTTGATTTGTCCAAAGAATCCTTCAATCTATTTCTGGAAATTTTATTGATTCACTTGGTTTTTTATTCTTTTCCAAATTGGACAGGATGTCAAGGCAGCCGCTTTGTGGTGTTCTGTGCCTGAGAACTCTCTTCTAGAAGCCAGCTACCATGGGAACTTGCTTGGCAGGTGCAATCTAACTTCACAGTAATTTCATCTCCTTTCTTCCTACTTCTGCCAACCTTTGACTGTTAACAGCTATTTCGATAGTGAGCAAGAGGAACAGAAAAAACTCTGAAAAGAAAACTTCATTTACTGGCTTATTAGTTTTATCAATAAAGGCTTTTTCTGTTAAAGTACAACTAGAGTTTGTATCCTACTTTATAATCTTTACTAACACTTTTTCAATTAGTATTATTCAGTGAGTTTGTAATCAAACAAATCCAACAATTAAACTGCTTAAAAAAGTATGCTTAAAAATATTATTTCTTTCTTTGTATATCAGAAAGCATCAGTTAGTTTAATATGTTTTATTTTTAATGACTTTTAATGCATTGTGCAATCTGTATAAAAATAAAAACAAAGAAAAGCTGGTATGTTTAACCAGTTTTGATTTTATTTTTTACAATGGTTTGGATCATTTCTCATTTTATTACTTTCATTAATGAGATCTGAAATGCCTAAGACTACAATCAGAGAATAATTTATTCCACGGTAATTTATTTGGAAGTTACCACTTTTGAGACTGGTTTAGGATAGATCTAGAAAATGAGACCTTTTATAAGTTATCCTCTCTCTTCTATTTTTTTCTTTCTTTCCCTCTTCTAAAAGCTTAATTTGTGCCTGTATATTTCTATGATACAGCAAATCAATAAGTGGAAGAAAAAATACACTCAGTTGATCATATGTTTTTGGCCATATGATGTCTACCACCTAGCACTATAGGTGTTTTTTCCCTTGTATGACCTCATTTTTCTGGTGGGGAGTAGAAAAAGCCAATAAGTATATATGGGCAAAAATTATGTGTTTCTCTTATAGTTTTAGATTCCTCCCACATGGTTATGTACAGCCCCATAAACTTGTAACACATTTGAAAATAAACTTTTAACCATTTTTTAGGGCCACACACATAAAAATATTACAATTCAAATGATAAATTTTTTGTCCACACATCATTCTCTAAATGAGTTAATATGTGCACTTTTGATATGCAAATTATCTAAAAGTTTTGTATTTTATTTACAGTAGCAAGCATATGTAAGAATGAGTTTTAAAAAGCATAGTAAGTTTTAAAGGAAGTGGCTGAAATCATATTGATATATTGGGACGATATTTGTGACCATTTCACAAAGTTTGAGTGGTAGCAATTACTGGAAAAAGAATATGGAGGCAGAGTAATATTTACATAACAAAAATAATGACCTATGTTCTCATTCATATGTATGTGGAAGCCAAAAAGATGATTTCAAAGAGGAGAGTAAGAAGAGTTTGATAGTGGGTACCAAAATTCAGTTAAGTGCTATGAGTTCTAGCATTCTCTATAGTTCACAGTGGAGTGATCCCATACAACAATTTATTCTGTATCTTGTAGAAACTCTATAACCATTATTTTTATCATTATACTTTTTACATATATCAAATTAAACACTGTCCTCATAAATATGTGTAGAATGAAATTGTGTAATAAAGAAAAGTAATACATCTACAAAACAGAAAAATTGTAGATTATAAACATTCACAAAGGCAGTACATCAGACTTAAATAATTTGTATTATAGGAATCCATAAAATAAAATAAAAATTAATAATGTTTTATTCAATATTGTAAGCTTTGAAAATATGTAATAATATTCAATGCCATATAAACAAATACAATGCACTCTGAATTAAATTTCACTGTTTTGACTTGAGCCTGAATACATCATCAAGTGTTTAAATTTCAACTAAGCCAAATGTGAAATAATTTAACAATTTTAATATTCAAATTTCTTTTTTCATACTGTCGTTATTAATCTATTGTCTATCAGCTGCAATCTGTGTGATACTTTGCTTTCTCATGCTGAAACTGAGACCTACACACGTTTGTTTTTGCTAGTTGACCTTCTGTCATATTCTACCAATAAGGGACACTAGAGGCATACTGGAGAACAGAGGGAAAGGAGAAGAAATTTTATGTATTTTTTCCTTTATGGGAACAATTGTAACTTTCACAGACTTTTAGCAGTTCCTCACAGAATCCAGCTGCTTTGCCACACTTAGAACCAGTCTCTCAGGGCCCATAAGTTTCCTGGGGGGATGAGGTCACACCCCACTAATGAGTTTGAACTCCAGTTCCTTTGTTCCACAGTCCTAAGTGTAGAAGCTGCTTTCTTTAGTTAACAATTCTGGGTTTAATAGAAACCTTTAAGAGCCTCTGTTCTATTTGACTTCTCCATCAATTGTGTAAACAATTGCCTATATTAATTCTGTCTATTCAGGAGACTTTCAGATAACCAATATGATCTGATCTGTATACTGAATAGTTGCTATCATAAGAATCCAATTTTTGTAATTTTGCCTCACATATGCTCTTTATTTTTCTTTGTATTATTATTATTTTCAGTTATTTATTATATGTAAGATAATTAGAACAATATTAAACATTATCCCATTTCTTTAATTTTTTTTTCATTACTTCATTCTAGTATACTTTTACTTAGTTGGATTTTAAATATTTTTTAACAACATAATTAGTACTTATAATTCACCATTCAAAATAAAAAATATTGTGCACTGGCTAATTATTGTTGTTGTTGTTTTTAATAATGGTGGTAGGTCAGTTGGATAACCATGTGGGAGTAAATGTATCTTGATTCTTGTTTCACATTACACATAAAGATAGATGTAGTTATAACAGAAATCAACAACTCATTATGTGACTTTAGAAGAGAGAGCTAAGTTTAAAATAAGAGAGATCAATAATCATAAGAGAAATTTTTCTAAATTAAACTGTATTTTAAAGCTTTTTTTTAAATTGCTAAAAGTATCATTAATTGGGCAAACAGATGACTCAGAGTAAAATGAAGTGTTTCTAATACATATGTGTGACAAAAGATTCATATCCAGATATGAAAAGAAAATCAACAACAACAATAATAAAAAAAACCCCAAACATAAACCAAGTAGAAAATAGGAAGAAGATGTGCACATACAATTCTCAAAATAATATAGCAAGTATACTCAGCACCCAGCTGTAGCCCCCGGCGGGTACTTTTTCTCTCTACCAGAGAAACATTCCAGCGTACAGTGGCTGCCTACTAAAGTTGAAAGGGTGTAACACACCCTATGACCCAGCAATTGTTCTCTTAGAAAAATACCTAAATGCATACACATGTTCAACAAAAGACAAGTATTCTTGTGATTTGTTCTAGAAATATTTGTAGAAGCCTCAATTTGGTAGTTATGTAAAGATCTATTTCCAGAAGAAGAATGAATGAATTGAGACATATTTACAAAATGAAACTATATAAAGGGAATACTTAACCCTTCAAAACTACATCTTGAAAATATGAATAAAAATCACAAAGCTATTTTGCAAAATAAAAGACACTAGAATACATTCTGTGTAGTCTTGTTTTCATAAATTACAAAAACTAATCTAGGTTGCTAGTAGTCAGGATAAATAGTTACTCTTGACAGAAGGAGGAGTTAATAAATGAAGGAAAACAGAAGGGAGAATTAGAGGTTACTCTTTTTGTCATTTTATTTTGTATTATGTATATAATATTTATACATATTTATGAAATACAATGTGATATTTTGATTCATTTATACTTTCTTTGTAGTGAGTACATTCAAATTCCACTCTTCTAAGTACTCTAAGATATATAAAGCTCTATCTTCAATTATATTGATACTTCTGTGACATATACACCAGAAATTGCTACTACTCTCAAATAATAACACTGTGTCCCATGACTAACCTCTCCTCCTCTCTTCCTCCCAGTGATTGGTAGTTACTATCCTACTCTCAACTCCCATACATCAATTATTTTAGATCCCACATAGGTGTGAGTTCTGTCTGTGTTTGCCTTTCTGTACCTGACATACTTCACTTAACATAATGACATCTAGGTCCATCCACACTGTTGCAAAGGACAGGATTTCATTCCTCCTGGTGGCTGAATACTATTCCATTTTATATGTGTAGCACATTCCCTAGATACTCTTAACATTGTTTCTTGATCTAAATGTTTAAGTGTAGGCTCAATTTATGAAAATCTATGGGGTATACGTTTGTGAAAAGTGAACTGTTCTTTAAATATTTTCTACTTCAATATGAAGTTGAATAAAAACAAAAAGAAAGAAAGAAAGAAAGAAAGAAAGAAAGAAAGAAAGAAAGAAAGAAAGAGAAAGAAAGAAAGAAAGAAAAAGAAAGAAAGCTAAGTAAGACTTGGACCAACCTCTGTCTTATCATGTGCATGCCTCTGTCTATTTTCCTGCCTCTTAGCAGTGGGGTATTTATCATTCAGACTCCTATTTTATCATTCGGTTTTACGGAGCTTTACTGCATGTCTGTGTATTCATAAGTAATAATTTTAGAAATGCATGCAATTAATTATTTTTTGAACTTTATAAAAGGGTGTTTTTAAAAGTATGAATAACTTTTTTATTTTTTAAAAAAAATAGTGCAGTGTAGTTATATGTAAAAGTGGGGTTTGTTTTAACATAATCCTACATGCATGGAACATAATTTGAATTGTCTCCATTTCTGTCAAAGGTTTTAGCATGATACATATTATGGTCATTGCTGTTCACTTTTTTGTATTTGTTATTATATTGTTATGACTAAAAATTGAATATACCCTACACAGCTGTACAGTGCACACAGGTCCATGTGCACAGGTAGGTGCTTGTGTGTGCTTATACAAACATGAATTTCAGATTAGTTATGAGTGAATTTTGATCTGTACTTTGTTCTATAACGTGTTATGCATATTTTTCAATTACATTATTAAAAATCTCTTGTCCTAACAGGAAATGTAGTAATACTTTTGAACTTCTGTTCAAATGTTGCTATATGTTATTATCAATTAAAGAAATGAAGTAATTGTTTCAATTTTAAAAAGCTAGAATTAGTTCAATTAGTATTACTTTTGCATCTAACATAGCTAATATAAACAGACTGAATAAGAATTTATTTTGTAGGCCATAAGTCTCAAGAACTTCATTGATTTTATAATCATTGCATATTTTGAGGGGCATAGTTTGACTTGTGGTTTATATGAATCCAACAAATAACAAACATGTTGGATGAGGTTTTAGTATATAAGAACATTTAAACTAAGTTTTAAATAAATCTCAGCCACCAGTGGTTCTTCATTTGACTACTCTGAGCACATACTGATATGTTCAGAGAATCAGTTCTGAATAACAAATACAGCTTTCCTCTTATTACCTTCTTAGTCACATGATGATAATAATAGTCTATAATCATCATTAAGATGAAATATATCTGTCTTAGAGGAGAAAAGGAAGAGTTGCCATAAGCAGTAGAATGCAAAATTCACAGATGGGAAAATGATATATTTTAATCAGCCTTTGACAAAATGGGTTTTGAACAAGGGCCTACCATCCCAGTAAAGTTCATTATTCCCAAGGGTAACATTTTCAAGGCTGGTTGGAGGTGAAAATATTTTCATTTGTTAGGAAACTGCTCTCCTTGAATGAATTTTTACACCTGTGGAAGAAGAAAACATATTTGCCCCATGATATCTTGTCTAAAATATTATATTCATGCGGAAATGTCTCCATGAAATATATTTTATTTCATAGACTTTCATTTTATGTGAACTTGAAGTAGAAAAAATTATTCATAATTAAGTGTAGAACTGCTTCACTTCATCAATAAAAGCTTTTTACGTCCAAGTGAAAATAAGAACAAAAAGATAAAATTAGTATGAAAGAGAGTGTTTTCCTTTTCTTAAGTCTATTCATACCTGCATAAACAGGTAGGCAGAACTCCTATTAATGTGTATTATTTTAGGAAATTACTATTAAGCCCTTCCTGAAAATCCCTATCACATATTTTACTAAAGAATGAAGATGATAAATTTTACTAGTTTTGATAAATTTTTCCTAAGCAGATTTTTTTCTTCCTCTGTTTTGTATTCTATTGATAACTGGTTCTTTTAACAATGAGAAAAGCTATTAAAATATGTGTCTGTGAATTATAGTTCAGTTTTCTTCTAACAAATATACACAGATTATTCCAATAAATGTGATTTGAAGTGTAACCAAAGACCTGTTCCCTAGCTAATGTGTTAGAGTTGTCCAAGAGTCTTTAATGTTTTTCACTGGAGTCAAATCTTTAAACCAGAGCCCTGTCTTCAGAATGAGAATAATATGTGCTACAATAATGCATTAATAACCATTTTATTTATCATGTTAGCATGTGGTCAATTTTTATAATGATCTGTTCTTTTAGATGGCAATTATCTACGTAACCTGACATGAATCCTGGAAGGAAGCTCCATTTAGAATGCTGAGAGGTTGCAAAGAAGCTGATTAATAAATCAGATTTACAAGAATTGGAGATGTGACTCATTATTAAAAATAACTGATTCTTCAATTACTCACGTGAGCATAGGGAATAGACAAAGCCAGGAAGAGTCTGGGACCGCCTGTGCAATCCATTGTGCCTCATCAGTATGCACATAGCATAGACTAAAATAAGGAAACTCTACGTAAGTCTGTAATTATTTACAGAGAAGGTAGCTACTTCATCAGGAAACCTCTATATTTCTTATTTAGGTACTTCCATAGCTTATGTGATAGTCTCAAGAAAATTATGCTCTATAATTGCATAGGTTCCAGGTTTGTTTATAATTAGCAATGCTAGTTAGTCTAAGTTCATCCTTTAAAAGTATTACACAGCAAAGAATCCCCTAGTAAACAAATACCACTAATTTTCAAAATAGTCTCTTTGTAGTGAGTTTAACAAGGGGGTTTTAAGGCTCTCTTTTTTCTTCTTCCTGAGAGCATCTCTTCTGTGGAGGAGAGGATACATGGATGTCCACTGCTCATCATTTTTCCGAAACATTATTGAGAAACAGATGAGAACCTAGAAGTAATAGAAACTGGTGGTAAAAATAAAGTTTGCCTAAGAGATAACATACAAAATGAGAGATTACAGTTTGGAAAAGAGGAAAGAACAAACAGGAAAGTGTTTACCTATTTCTCAAATCTATCGCTATCTACTTTAATATTTGCAGAAAAAAAATCTCATTATTCTGTCTCATCACGGTGGAGACCTTTCCAGTGATATGTTTTGGTTCCATTATTGCAATTGATCTAATTTGCTGTGTTGTTTTCTTCATGAATATTACTCAGGATTTTAAATCACACACCAGGGAACTAAAAATCATAATGGACATATAAATGCTATGCAGAATGAACAAATGTCATTATCTTTTGCTGGGTTGGCAACCACTGAACCAAACTAAGAATACTGGGAACTTTGTGCTCCTTTGAGAAATGAATATACGTCAAGTTTAATTTCTTTGAAAAATAATACAAAACTATTAAACAAAAATTATATAACACATAGTTATGCTTAAAACCATAAGGAAGTGGGTGTCCTACATGGTATTAAAATCTTGTCATGACAAAATTAAAGCAGCACAGGAAAATCATTGTTGACTACATTGTGACTCTCTAATTGCCCCTAAAAATGAAACTATAGCATGTGAAAGAGAAATACAATCAATTGTCGTAAGACTGATCTCTTTTTTTCAGACCATATAAATAAATTTGCATCATGTTCCAAGTGCTTTTCTGAAGTAGTTGCCAAAGATTAATTATTCCTGTCTTTTCTCAGGGAATTTAATATTGCTGATCTTGGAAAAAGTAGAAAGCATGTAGAATATCTCTTATTTGCAGCAGTTCCAAGTTGTAAAATTGTATGTTTTATGTATTCAATAAATGACTAAGTTAATAGCCTTATTATTCCACATTTAATAGTATTATGATCCCATATTTGAGGTAAGCAGTATATTGGATTTCACTGTGAAGAAACTGAAGGATTTTTAATATAACCACTATTAAGAGAGCCTTCCTGACTCCTCCATCTGGAGTATACTTGCTGCTTTATATCGGTGCAATCTTTTTATTTAAAGCTTTTCTAAGCCTTTTCTTCTCATGATATTCTGTCACATTGCACCTGGCCACATAGTCTTTCTTGATCCAGGACTTTCCATAAACCAGATAGCTGCTCTCAAATCAGATCTTCTTATGTGCAATCAGATAAATAAAATCCATGGTTCATTTCCTCTAATGCCAAGTGCTGAAACATAAGGCCACCAAGTAGGATGAGAGCTCTACATTTTGTGGAAGGATTTGAAAACTAATGACAGAAAGAAAGAATGCATCTAAGATCTAAAAATCCATCATTCACAGGGAAGGAAAGTAAAGGAGGGATAATACCCTTACTTTAATCATTTTTATAAGACCATTGAATAATGGTTTAAGAAATCAAACCTGTCTCGATAAATTGATATTGATTAATGATAATGATGATGGATGATGAAAGAAATAATCATAAAATAAGCACAAATTTAATTCAAAATAGACACATATTTAATAAGGAATTTATAATGAACTAAGGATTTCTCATAAAGCCCATCTTCTCATGTTGAAAATTAAAACACACTAAAAAAATAAATATCACTTATTTTTACAATTACCCTTCCTGTCATTGACATTATCAAATACACTTAAAGTACTATTTCAGGACCCTTATATTAGCTATGAAATAATCTCATGTATAATAAGAGATATGCACATAGAATGGTTTATTGGTGAAGTGATAAACACCTGAGAGGGAGGGAGGGAAGCAGGATTGGGTAGGAAAGTGATTATTCTGCAAAGAATTTTCAACAACGGTCTCAGTACTATGGGCACTTTTGAAGCTAGAAAACACTGAGTTGCCTGACCCTTTAGTCCTTCAGGCAAGGAACCTGACTTTGGTACCACCATTTTGACTGGTCTGATACAAGTTTTCCTGAAAAGAGGGCTCAACCTTGAATAAAACGGCTCTCTGAGACCTATAAAAATTTCTGGGAAGACTCAACAATGAAATTTCAGCAGCAACATTCTGAGCATCAGCAGAAACTGATGCTGTGGGCCTGAAAGTGTGTGTGTATGTTGCGGGGAAAGGGAGTTGCAGAAAGCATAGGGTTCACTCTACTCCTTCATCTAAAAACATAATAGAAACAAATATATTTTGAAAAACACCAATTATTATAAACAGTGATTCATTTTCACAATAATTATTTATATAAAACTTAATTATTAGGGAAATATATATACTTTAGTTACATAATAAATCTTTTGGAGTATATTCAAAGGCATTTCCCTATTATTGTGTTTTAATGGAGAGTTTTGTTTCTATTTTAAAATTATAGAAAATCAAATATATATATATATATATTATATATACATATATATATATATATATATATATATATATATATATATATATATATACAAACTGTTTAACTTCATCATTAATCTCATTATAAGCTAAACCTGAGGTTGAACCTGTCCAACTCATAAAGGACAAAGATTTAATTATATATATCTAAGATTTTATGTATGTAAGATCTTTATAAGATTTAAATATATATATATTTTAAATTCAGGGAACTTAGTGCAAAACACATTAGCATCCATAATTTGATGAGGCCTCATACAATCCAAGTGTGAATAGAACAAAAAGAAAGGACTTCCCAGAGAAAAGAGAATTCTCCCATACACTGTCTACTGATTTCTTATGCATTGTTAGCTTTCCCAGGACTCCAGCCTGCTGGGGAGTTCTGCAGATTTGGACTTGCCATCCATCATAATTATGTGGGTCAAAGACTTACAATATCTATTTGTCTATCTATCTCTATTTATACACACACACACACATGAAACAACAAACTGAGTCAGTTCTCTGGAGAATCCTGAATAAAATACCAAGATTAACATCTATTGATAAAAGTAAGGAGCTTATCACAGTGATTTTATATAATTATAACTTTCATCTCATTTTAAACTCATTGTTGTGTTAATAATACATTATAAATATATATTCCTACATAACTAAAACTGGGATTTAGTGCAAGAATAATTTAACCTTCTTTTGTTGTCTCATGAACTAGATCCTCAGTAATATTATACCAAAATGACATGTCTGTGACTACAGTTAAATCAAAGAGGACAATGTCAGAAAGTTATTTAAGAATAACTCAAATTTTATTTTATTCCTCTCCTTTATTATCTTTCCCAAAGATGAGTATAAGTTCATTGGTGATCCATATGGCCTTACTAGTTCATTAAATCAATATTTATTGTACATCTACTATTTTCCATATTTCATCCTAGGGACTGGAGTAAGTAACAATTATACCTTGGCTTTGTGAAACTTATACTGCAGTGAACTCTAGGGAGAAGGTAACTTTCACCTTCAATCTTATTCTAAGTGTAATTGTGAGCTCAAACTGTTTAACTTCATCATTAATCTCATTATAAGCTAAACCTGAGGTTGAACCTGTCTAACTCACAAAGGACCAAGAAACTGATTTCCAGTGATGGCCTTCAAAGGCAATTAAAAGTAAGTAAACAAATAAACAAATTAGTAAATAAATAAATAAGTCATAATTTTAAAAGTGAAAAAGTCTTTTGTCTTAACAAGGAAACCAGTATATAAGAATAGTATATCAGGAACTTTAACATAATGTATACATAGGCCAATTCAAATTAACCAGATATAGAGTGATTTCTGAGCTTGAAGGATCTCTAGATGATTCTAATACATGCTAAAATTTGAAAAATACTAACTAGTTTAATCATCAAAAAATGAGTTAGCTAACTGATGACTAGAATTAAAATAGTAATCATAAAAATAACCCATTAATCCAAAAGAATCCAGGAAAAGATTTTGGAAAACAATATGAACAGATGGACCATGGGACACCCACCTACAAAATATATGCAAACCTTATGAGTGTAGATATGATTTATAGTTTATAATTTTGTGAACTTTGTGTTTGGTTGTTTTGTATTATTTTAAAAGGAATAAAAGTTGACATTTATTTATTTCTCAAGGGAACAGAATGTTCCCAATAATCTTTTATTTTTTTGTACTTGCTAACTTGGCAAAATATAATATAGCTTATTTATATAAACAATGTTTATATTTCCATTATGATTTTAATACACAGATGTATGATTTGAAACCTTGACTAATATTCATCTAGAAAACAACAGTGTGAATTAGAGCCATTGACATAATGAAACCAAAAAGGTCACTGGAAAGGTCTTCACAGTGAGATGTACATTCATATTTGTACAAGTCAGCTGAAGTAAGGGAAGCTAGTGGTACAAAGAGAGACAGTTTGCCTAAGAGATAAATGTTAAAGGAAGAGATATATATATTTGGAAAAGATAAAGAAACAAACACAGAAAAGTACCCACTTCTCCAATATAGGTATATATCCTAATATTTGTATAAAATTTTCAAAGTTGGAGCTCAATGCTATGGCTTCCATTCTTTCCTTTTGTTGTTCTCAAAAACAACAACATCTAAAGACAACATGACTACAAAATCTCTGGTTGCTGCAAATAAAAAAGCTTAGATTTCAAAATTATAATTTCTAATAAGACCTTAAATAAGGTCTAATAAGACGTTAATATTTTCAAAAGAAGAAGAAATTGTCTTTTTTTTTTCATCTCATTCTCAGTGGTACAAAATTAATTCTCACTGCAATTGATATAACACTGATGAAAGAAAGAGTCAAGTGACCAGGAAATGTGAAAAGACAAGCACACTAACAAATATTTCAAGATATGTTCTTACTCCAAAAAATAAAATAGTTTTCAATATACTTTAAAATGGGATTGAGTCCAGACTAAACCAATGATTAATATTAGACATATTTTAAAAGGAATGCATGCCTCTTTAGTCTCATACAACTGCTAAACAGTATCTCTGCCATCATATTCTTGCATAATTAAGTTCTGACCCAAGAAAGGATTTTAACATTTAACCTTACATAGGGTCATTATTTAAGATTCAGCTTAATATTAAGTTTTTGTGATTGCTATGAGTTCTAATGTGGATACTATATTAGGACTGCTATAGCAAAACACCACACCCAGGTAAAATGACAAATTTATTGTCTCACAGTTATGGAAGCTGAAAATCAAAGACCAAGGTCTCTACAGGATTGATTCCATCTGAGAACTGTGGTGGAGAAATATCCTAGCTTCCAGTATTTCTTTGGCAGTTTGGTTTCCACTGTTTCACTAGATCTCTATCTTCATCTTTACCTGGTGTTCTCCCTATTGGATGTGCATGTGTCCAAATTTCCCCTTTTGTTAGAACACCAGGCATTTGGGATTGGGGACCATCCTCTTCCAGCAGTATCTCGACTAGTTATGTCTACAATGACCCTGCTTGCAAATAAAGTGATTTAACCCCTAAAATTTGAGTTTCTAGGGGTTAAAAATCCAGCATATAAATTGGAAGGGAACACAATTCAACCTGTTAAGGACACTAACCATATTCTCTGTTCCTCTATCTCTTGATGGCTTATCCTTGCAATATGAATAAAGTCCAATTTCTGCACAAATCCAAAACACTTCTGACTCCGGCCTACATATTCAGTCTCTTAACATGACTGCAGCTCTTTGTGTTCAATATATACCACTCCTTTAATTATTCTATATAATGATCTCAGCATCAGAATAGCTTCACCATTATGTATTCTCTGTCTCAAATACTCTCCACAACAACCTTCTCCTTATTTAGCTAAAATACTTAGCCTCTAAACACATATTAAATCATCACCCCAGGCAAATGTTCCCTATGCCTACATTTAGCACTTATGTGACTTAGCACTTCCATATGGTTCTGAAGCTCCTCTGTAAATGTTATGACACACTTGTGGTAGTTTATTTTCTGTCTTCTCTTTCAAGATTGTAAGTTTTATGAGAGCAGGATATATGTCAGTTCATTGATCAAAGTATTTGCAATGTGTGGTAGCTTTTCATTTGGCACTTGTTAATGCTCAAAAATTAATTGCTTGAACATGACAAGATTTATGTAAGTCCATACATACCATACAATAAAGTTGTTCAACCAGTTGCTAATCATTATACAATGGTATAATGATCACATTATGTTTCTCCCTTTAGTTCAATATATGTTTTGAATTCAATTGACATTGATGAATGTCAATGTCTATTTCTCTAGTCTACCAAAATAATGCTCCTGGGAAAGAGAGACGAGGGCGGGGAGGGGAGGGAGGTGAGAAAATAATAAAATGAAAAAATAAATAAAAAACTTAAGGTAAACATAGCTAGTCTTAAGTGAACCAACATTGACTCCTGGTGCTCATTGTTTTCATTTCAAATGTTTATGCCTAAGAGAAAAAAGAAACAATCTGCGAAATGTATGTCCCATCTATGTTAAATATGCCATTCTTTATTTTACATAATCTAATCTACTTTTGAAAACTTTAGCTGAGCACTCCAAATTTGTAAGATATTTCAAGTAGAACAAAAAGCAGTTTAAAGGTAATTCTAAGCTAACAGTTCCTTCAAGGTCAGGATATTTTCACTAATTTTAAACAATTAGTTGCTATCATAAAATCTGCACTGCAAAATTAATAATTTAGCTGTGTTGTACATTCTGCCATTCTCTTGGTTAGTATTCTGGCCTTTTCTGGAGTAAGAGTTCTATTAGCATAAAAGTCATCACATGTATTTCTGTGTTCGCTGAGTGTGTAGACAGCTTTGAACAGCACTTCTCAGGCCTCCTCTTCTGTCACTGCTGTACCCTTCCTGCCCTCTGCTTCAGACAGACTGACTTTCCTGCTTTCCTTTGCAGGTCTGATCCTCCCTCAGAGCTGCTGTCCTTGTTCTTACCCCACTCTGAACAATCTCCCCCCCCAGATATCCACATGGTTTGTAGCTATCTACAGAAACACTATGTTTAAAGAGAGGTCTCCTTGATGACACTCGCAAAAGCCACTTGATACTATACTGCCTTATATTTGTTCATCGTGGTTTCCATCATGTTTATTCTGTCTTCATTCGGGGCGTTTCCCCTTGCTGTTCTGTTACTGATCTAACCTTGATGCTCAGAACAGTGGCCAGCATGCTAGGTAGGCACTCAATGTACATTTGTTAATGAATTTGTGAAGCATAAATGAATAAATAAGTGCAAGAATTGAGTGCTTCCACAATTTGCATCAAGTTATCTCAAGTCAATGAGGATGATAAGTTAAATAATGTTGATCACTTCCTGGGTCAAATCAGAAAGGCCATAAACTTAATTTTTCAAAATAATGCAAATTAAATATATTTTAGGAAATCAGCAGTTTCTGATACTGTAGAAAAACTCATACCTCTTCCTAATGTCAGTTTAGTATTATCTATACAACATTGTAATTGAGTTAATTCTTTAATTAAGGACATTGTAATTGGATTAATTCTTCTAAGCATGGCTTCAGAAAACTGGAGAAAGTGGTAGAATTTGTGAGTGGTTCAACAAAAATGGACTTATTTTTGGAGGCTTAAAAATTACATTTTCCCACTATTAAGTGGGTTATATATACATAGAGCCTTCAATGATATTAAAGTGGCTATTTCTTCATAATTTGTAACATAAATATATTTTTAAATGTCTTTTTTTCCACAGAAGATAGGTTATCAATAAATCCTTTCCCATGAGTGTTTCTATTTTCACGACCTAAAGTAATGTATTCTTGAATGTTTTAATGCAGTGTCAACCAGTTTAAAACCAGGTACATAAAATCATCTTCATAAGCAATAATTATTCATGAGTATTTGTGTTAGCCCAGAAGATTCCTTGTTGCTTTATTAAAAGCATAAATGACCAATATATATCTCTTATCTATAAGGATACTGCAAAAAGGAAAAATGCATTTGGTAATTAGCTAACAGACTCTTATTTTAGTTAACATTTTACATGAGGAAGTAAACCTTAATTCATTATAAAAGTAGGTTTAATTCACAGCAAATATTAATATGCTAATATTAATTGCATTATGTGCATTTAGTCCTTTTTTCAAAAATTGACAGTCATAATTACATCAGGAGTGGTAATTAATATTTTAGGTTTATATATCTTATCTAGTCTGACTCTTATAAAAATAGGCAATTGATCTACTTCTTATTAGGGTTGAAACTAATACTGCAAATATTTTGTGTCTAATAGTGAGAATTCACAAAGAACCTTTTTTTTCACCCCATCCCAGAATATATTTTGTATTTATTACTGACTTTACTGTAGAGTTGTCTAATCAACTGATCTTAATGTTTCTGAATTATCAAATTTAGATTCATTATAAACTATAAAAAGATTAAAATGGAATGCCTCATTACAATGTTAATAATTGGAGTTTCAGAATATTGGCAGTTATGAGATATATGTCTTGTCCAATTTAAACTACTATTCTAATTTGCATGCATACTTTATTTCCTCATGACCCTTTAAGCTTGAAAAGTATAGTGTTGAATTGAACATTTTGAGCATATTTGGTAAAGAACCACTAGAAAAAAATTTGGAGGTTTCCAACATAAAGAAATGATAAATGTTTAAGGAGCAGAAATTGCAAATTACCATTTTTTGATCTGTTCATATCATATACATATGTCAAATTATCACACTGCACCCCATAAATATGTACAATTAAAAAATATTGACTCAGGAGACTGAGGTGGAAGGATCACAAGTACAAGGCCCACCTCAGCAAAATAGTAAGACCCTGGCTGAAAATTAAAAAACTAAAAAGACTGGGGAAGAAATTCAAGATGGCGGGCCAGAGGGAGACAGCATTCTGTGATGTTCCATGACCCAGATCTCACCTAGTGGGAATATGGCATCTCTGAGAGTGATAGAGAACCCCTATACAACTGCTTTCTGCAGAAATCACCAGCACTCTGCTCCTGTGCAGGGCTTCAAGCCTCAGTATTCCACAGGACTTCTGGTTCCCAACACCCAACTCCTGAAGTCCTAGTCAAGGAAGGGCACACAAGTGCCTTAGCAGAATCACCTTATCAGCACCTCTGCAGAGCTCCCAGACATCACTCAGCTCCCACGCAGGTCACTCAGCTGCTACCTACTCTCAGCAGGGCACCATCACTGGGCTCCCCCAGTCCTACCCGACACCTTAACACCCCGGTGCTGGAAGCAGACTGCCTCCATCTTGGCTCAACTTCCTTGCCATATTTGGTGGGGACAGATCCCAGATCGGAACTCCAGCTGGCTAGAAGCTTGGTTCCAACACTCCATCTCCCCAGCAGTGGTAACTCAACACAGTAGCTGCCCAACACAAAACAGCTCTCAGTGGGACAGGTATGCAATGTGACCCGGGCGATGCCCATGGGAGCCCTGGGAAGAGAGTTCCCTCAATTTGGAACTGCTAAGGGAGAGGGAAATGGGGCAAATGTTTGGAGACTAATGGAGAGACCTTTGCCCCAATCCACGCCCCCTCCATGCAAACTTGAAAATAGTTCTGCTGAGTCTTTTACAGGATTAAGTTAAGCCTTAGCTGAGTAGCTAAAGATGACAAAAGTCAAAATAACATGACATCAGTTCACTGACCCATTGACTGTTCTTCCAGCAGGCTGGTTGCTACTAATGGTAATAAAAGTTTTTATCTAGTCACACTCAAACCAAGTGACTAAGTCCTTTAAAAATAACTGAAAACTCCATGTAACTATTTTTCTTTTTCTGTCACAACTGATGAGCCACTACTCAGAAAACCTAAAATAAATATATGTTAAAGTGAATAATAAATTAATATTATTAAAGAGTTTGGGGGTGCATTTTGAAAAGGAGTTGTAATTATCACCAACTTGAGAATAACCAAATGCTTACAAGGTAGCATAGATCATGTCCCAAGGGATCTAAATGGATAGGTATTCAGAATTATGTAAAATAGTAATGATTGCAGTCTTGTCTCCTCCATGCAGATGGTATTAATGTCTATGCAGTACTTCAGGAGAGCATAATTAGACATAACCCTTTAAACAACTATCAGCATGCAAGTGTGTGTTAGACAAATATGCATTTACAAGTCCAATAAATCTGCCTACCACTTATTTGATATCAAGAATGATGCCATTATCCTACAGATGACTTGTTCTGGGCATTGTATCATTTATGTAAAAGAGATGACATTCTCCTTTAATAGCACGTCTGGTAGGTGTGGATAGCTTTCAACAGACAAAAGTTTTACAATGAATTTCAGATGGTCTGTATGAAGAAGTCATGTGCCTCTTGGCAGCTGTAACAGAAACATCTGCTGATTTGTTCATCTGCCTTTCCTTTTTTTTTTTATTCACCAAAGGAAGTCTCAATTAACCAATCATATAAATATTATTATTGTCATAAATATGATTATGATTACCATTACTTACACATTCTCCCTCTAGTCTGTAAATTGGTGATTCTCTTGATTAGATAGTCTGTATTTGTATACTTAATCTTATCTCAGCTATCACTCACATATCCAAACAAGGTTTGGTGTAGCTACAGCAGCACTTTAAATTAATTAGGGTAAGACTCAGGAAGAACTGCAATATGTCTAAACATACTAAGGAAAGTTTGGATTTGCATACTACTATTATTAAATATAAAGCCTTATGTCTTAAATGTTTAAAAAGTAATTTTTCCACAATACTCACCTTTCAGCAGGTCAGTGGCTTATTATAAAACTTTGAATTGGGGCAAGTCCAGTTTTTAAAATAGTAAACTTTAATTAAATGCAGAATGGACAAAATGGGTGAGTAGGAATTATGTTGTACAACACCATCAAGATCTAGCAATATAGACAGCATTTAGAATGATGGGTCCTTTTATGGAGATAAACTTAAAATAGTGAAAAGTTTACTTGAAAAATAAGACATCCCAATTGCATGGTATTTCAGCCACACCTAAGAACAAGGGTAAATGGAAAAGTTTCAAAAGCAGTATAATGTATTTAAAAAATAGTGATTTAGGCTGTACTTAGAAATAAACAAGAAAGATAATTATAGGTTTCCTGAGTGCAATAAGAATTGCTAAGATTCATCTTGGGACACTCAAAGTCCAATATCAAGGTGCCTGCAGGTTTGATTACACCTTAGGTCCTTCTGCTAGTTGTGATAATAGCCACCATCTTGCTGCTTCTTCACATGGTCACTCCTTTATGTGAGTGCATTCCTGGTAGTCTCTCTAATTGCTAATTAAAACAAGATTGAGATCTCTAGACTGCAGTGTGGTGGAGACAAAGGAACTTAAACCAAGATCCATGAGTTTGCAGCTAGGTCTGCATGGGCCTATCTGAGCCTAGCAATCCTGAGGAAAATGAGAAACTGGAATATTTCACCCAGGGTAACACAGGCTAGAGAGGCTGGAGAGAGCTGGACTTTCAGCTCTGCAAGTTCTGAAGCATATAGGGGCAGACAGGGCTGGCTACAGTGGGTCAGAATGTTGAAAGGTGTGAGGGCATCTTGCACTCAGCTCACCCATCCGGCTGTGCAGCACCCACTGGGTCCTCAGGGTCCACTTTGACCAGCACTTGCTGCATCCTGGCAGTAGCCTGATTCCAACTCCCTTCACAGTCCAGCATTCAACAATCTCCTGGTCCAACCAGATCCAGGACCCAACAGGACCCTCTGGCTTCTCAATTCTCCATCTCCCAACCCCTCCCTAGACACCAACATAACCCAGTGTGCAAAGCCACATGATTGGCCTGCAGCTCTCAATGCCTGTTCTTTATGTGCCTTATCCAGAACAGCTCTCTATGACAGATGCACAGGTACAGATGCTCAGCACTCAGGACCACCTGGTAAGAAGTGCTTAATTGGGAATCAAAAAGGCCAGAGGTGGGAGAGATAGGGTTTAGAGACTAAGTCAGAGATAAAAAATTATGGGGTCCACAGGCAAATTAAGGGACAAAGATCAAGCTCCTACATCATACAAGTGAGGCCCAAAGGAGATTCCTGGGGTGCAGCCTTCCAACATGGACTGTCACTTGCTATACTTTGCCTCCAGGAGTTCCATCTCCAGAAGGAACCCTCCCACTCTAGCAATGCTCACCATCCTGAGGGTGAAGCTATCGTCAAACTCCAGACAACCTCACCTATCAACTAAGAATAGAATATGAGAAACTTTATGTATAGGGAGAAACCAATTCATATCTCAGGTGATTTCTCAACCCAGACCCTCACATCTAGGGGCCTTGGAATAAGATATATCAAGCTCTGAAAGAAATGGATGCCAGCCAAGAATTTTATATCCAGCAAAATCAAATTTCAGATTTGAACATGAAATTAAAAACTCCCATGATAAACAAAAGTCAAAAGACATAACAACTAGAAAGCCTACACTACAAAAGTTCTCAACAAAATATTCCATGAAAATTAAATGAAAAAAAAAAAAGTGAAAAGTTCCTCCCAGCAAAGGGAAGAACTATACTAAAGGAAAAGTTAGTCAAAGGAGAAACTAAGACATTATAAACCAGAAATAAATCAAAATGGCTGGGAATACAAATCACATCTCAATAATAACCTTGAATGTTGCTGGCCATCAATCAAAAGACAGACTGGCAGATTGGATTGAAAAAACAAGACCCAACAATATGAGGTCACCAAGAGACTCACCTCATAGGCAAAGACGTTCACAAACTGAAGAAAAAGGATGGGGAAAAATACATATCCCTCATATACATTGCGAAAACAAGCAGGAGTTTTCATCCTCATATCAGATAAAGTGGCCTTCAACCCAAAGCTAATTAGAAGAGACAAAGAAGGACATTTCATACTGTGTACAGGAATAATACATTAATAAGACATAACAATATGCCTCAAACAATGGGGCACTTATGTGCACCAAACAAATTTCAAGAACCAAATAGACCACAACATGATAATACTGAGTAACTTTAACACACCTCTCTCACTACTGGATAGATCTTCCAAATAAAAACTAGACCAATAGACTATAGACCAAAACAATACAATCAATATTTTAGTTTTAACATACATATATAGAATATTTCATCAATCAATAAACCTTCTTTTCAGCAGCATATGGATATTTCTCTAAAACAAACTATATCTTATGTCACAAAGTAACTCTTACCAAATACAAAAAATAGAGATAATACCCTGTATTTATCAGATCATAATGGAATGAAATTGGAAATCAATGATAAAATAAAAAATAAATGCTACTCTAACACCTGAAGACTAAATAATATGTTATTGAATGATGAATGGACACTAGAAGAAATTAGGGATGAAAAAAAAATTAGAGGTAAATGAGAATAGGGATATAACATATCAAAACCTTCAGGACACTATGAAGGCAGTGCTAAGAGGAAAGTTCATTGAATTGAGCTCATTCATTAAAATAATTAAAGGTCAATGAACATTACATCGTAAAGCCTTAAAAAAAGAACAAATAAACACCAAAAGCAGTAGAAGACACAAAATAATTAAAATGAGAGCTAAAGTCAATGAAATTAAAAAAAATTCAAAAAGTTGACAAAACAAAGTTAGTTTTTGAAAAAAAAATAAATAAATTTGATAAACACTTAGCCACACTAAGGAAGAGAAAGAGAAAGAGAAAGAAAACTCAAATTGCTAGATTTTTTAATAAAAAGGAAATATCATGACAGACACTACAGAATTACAGAAGACAATCAAAAACTATTTGAAAAAATTATAATCCAATAAAATAGAAAATCTTGGAAGACATTGACAAATTTTTAGAAACATATGACCTACATAAACTGAATCAGGAGGACATATACAACATAAATAGATCAATTTCAAGTAAAGAAATAGAAGATGCCATCAAAAGCCTACCAAAAAGAAAGAAAGAAAGAAAGAAAAACCCAGAAGCAAAAGAATTCTCAGCCAAGTTCTACAAGCCCTTCAAAGAAGTATTAATGTTAATACTTCTCAAATCATTCCATCAACAGGAGAATAAGGAATCCTTCCAAACTCATTCTATGTAGCTAGTATCACTCTGATACTAAAACCAGACAAAGACACATCAAAGAAAGAAAACCTCAGACCAATACCCCTGATGAATATAAGTGTAAAACCTCTCAATAAAATTCTGGCAAATCATATACGAAAACATATTAAAAAGATAGTGCACCATAATCAAGAGCGGTTCATCCCAGGGATGCAAGGTTGGTTCAACATATGGAAATCAATAAACATAAATCATGACATCAATAGACTTAAAGACAAAAATTGTATGATCATCTCAACAGATGTAGGAAAATCATTTGACAAAATGCAGCACCCCTTGATGTTTGAAACACAAGAAAAACTAGGGATGGTGAGAACATGCCTTAACACTGTAAAAGCTATCTGTGCTAAACCCAAGGCCAAAATCATTCTAAATGGAGAAAAACTGAAGGCATTCCCTCTAAAAATTGGAACAAGACAAGGATACCATCTTTCACCACTTTATTCAACAGCATCCCAAAACTCTAGCCAAAGATATTATTCAGAAGAAAGAAATTTAAAGGATATGACTAGGAAAAGATGAACTCAAACTATCCTTATTTGCCAATGACATAATTATTTAGAAGATCCAAAAATTTCTACTAGAAAAATTCTAGAACTAATAAATGAATTCAGGAAAGTAGCACAATATAAAATCAACCCCCACAAATAAAACACAGTCCTATACATCAGTGATGAATCCACCAAACGAGAAATTAAGAAAAATTTCCCATTCACAATAGCCTAAAAAAGAAAGAAAGAAAGAAAGAAAGAAAGAGAATAAAATACTTGGGATGGAGTCTAACAAAATGGGTGAAAAAACTCTATAATGAAAACTACAGAACACTAAGGAAAAAAACTAAAGAAGACCTTAGAAGATGGAAAGATGTCCCATGATCTTGGCTAGGCAGAATTAATATTTTCAAAAGTTATATAGATTTAATGCAATTTCTATTAAAATCCCAATGACCCTCTTCACAGAATTAGAAAAAGCAATCATAAAACTCATTTGGAAAAATAAGAGACCCAGAATAGTCAAAGCAATCCTTGCCTAGAAAAGTGAAACAGAAAGCATCACAATACCAGATTTTAAACTATACTACAGAGACATAGTAACAAAAACAGCATAGCATTGGCACCACAAAAGACACATAGACCAATGAAATAAAATAGAAACACAGAGACAAACCCACAAAAATACAGTTATCTCATCCTAGACAAAGTTGCCAAAAACATTTGTTAGAGAAAGGATAACCTTTTCACCAAATGGTGCTGGGAAAACTGGAAATCCATATGTAGCAAAAGGAAACGAAACTTCTGTCTCTCACCATGCACAAAACTCAACTCAAAGTTGATCAAAAATGTAGGCACTACAATAGTGACCCTGTGCCTAACGGAAGAAGAATTAGGCCCAAATCGTCACATGTGGGCTTAGGAACTGAATTCCTCATAAAGTCTCTTAAAGCACAAGAAGTAAAATAAAGAAACCAATAAGTGGTATACATTCAAAATAAAAACCTTTTTCACAGCAAAGGAAACAATCAAGAATAGGAAGAGAGAGAATGAGAGAAAATCTTTACCACATGCACCTCAGATAGAGCATTAATCTCCAGGAATATATAAAGAACTCAAAATTTAACACCAAAACCACAAATAACCCAATAAAAAATGAGCTAAGGAACTGAACAGACAGTTCACAGAAGAAATACAATCAATCCTCAGATACATAAAAACATATTCAATATCTGTAGCACTTAGAGAAATGCAAATCAAAACAACTCTAAGGTTTTATCTCACTTCAGTCAAAAAGACAATTATCAAGAATATAAGCAACAATGATAATGTGAGGATGTGAAGAAAAACATACACTCATACATTGCTGGTGGGACTGCAAATTGGTGAAACCACTATGGAGAGCAGTATGGAGATTCCTCAGAAAACTTGGAATGGAAATTTCATTTCACCCCATCATCCCACTCCTTAGTTCATACCCAAAGGACTTAAAATCAGCATACTACTGTGACACAGTCATATCAATGTTTATAGCAGCTCAACTCACAATAGCTAAACTATGGAATCAACCTAGGTGCCCTTCAACAGATGAAGGGCAACAAAACTGTGGTCCATATACACAATGGAATACTACTCAGCCTTAAAGAACAATGAAATTATGGCATTTGCTGGTAAATGGATGAAGCTGTAGAGTATCATGCTAAGCCAATCCCCCAAAACCAAAGCCCGAATGTTTTCTCTGATATACAATGGGGGTAGGGGGCAGCTATGGAAGAGTAGAGTTACTTTGTATTAGGTAGAGGGGAGTGAAAAGAGGGGAGGGAGTATGGAATTAGAAGGAAAACAGAATGAATCAGACATTGTAACACTACGTACATATATGACTACATGACCACATGACCGGTGTGATCCTATATCATGTACAAACAGAAGAATGAGAAATTACACTCCATTTATGTATAATGTGTCAGAATGCATTATACTATGATGTATAAATAATTAGAACATTCTTTTTAAGTTTAAAAAAAAGATTCACTAAGATATATGGAGTACTTGCTACATGACAAGCACTATGCTCAAAATTTGTATATGTTCTTTATCTAATACTACTGTAGTTTTGGAAACTGAGGCACTGGGAGGTTCAATAAATTCTCTAAAATTATTATTAATTGGATCATATTTGGAATATTACAATCAAATGGGAATAACAACTGTAACTTTGTAGAAGTGAAGATACTTAGAGAAGTAAAATCAGGATAATAAAGTCTTAAAAAAAAAAAACCCTGCATGTTAGTTCCTTATTTGTTTATCATCAGCTCCCTTCACTAGAGAGTGAGTTCATGAGCACAGAACAAAATCAGTACAGTTTAAAATTGTATCTTAAATTCCTAGCATAACACCTAATGTAAAGTAATTTTATATTTTCTGTTAAATAAATAAAATCAAATTCTTGCACAAGCAATACTTTTGGACCCAGGATAGCTGTCCTGAAATCATTTTAGATCTATTCTATGGGAGAAGAATAGATTAATTTTGTATATCAGAGGTAGAAACCAAACACAGGACTTTAATTTAAAGATAAAATGATAATAGCAATTGCTGACCCAAAATAGAGTAGTTTCAGCAAGGAGTTATCATTCACTGTCACTAGATATTCCAGCAGTTTGCTTTCCAAATGATGCTAGGTCTTCTAGGCATGTTTTTATAGACTGAAATTTCCTAGTTCTGGCTTGAATTCCAGGAAGGAAAAGTAGAATAAAATGTCTGAAAACTCACTAAATTTTCCAGATACAGGTTGATGATATTTTGAGTTTAAATTATAACTAATTTTTTTCTAACTATTAAATTTTTCACCAATCAATGTTACATGAACATCATTCAGTAACAAAGTTAGAGCATCCGCTGGTGTGACACAGTGACTGTCTTGTACTTTTTAATAAAAGAATAATTTAAAAGTATAATTCAGGATGTGTCAAACAAACATTAGTGTAATTAGTATGCAAGATCTTTCATTGCATCTATTTAAAAATGAACGCTATAAATGTAGATCTGTTTGATTCCTATATGGACAACACAACTTCTTTTTTTTTTTTCTTTTAGAGAGAGAGAGAGAGAGAGAGATTTTTTTAATATTTATTTTTTAGTTTTCGGTGGACACAACACCTTTATTTTATTTTTACGTGGTGTTGAGGATCCAACCCAGCGCCTGGTGCATGCTAGGCAAGTGCGTTACCGCTTGAGCCACATCCCCAGCCCAAGACAACACAACTTCTAAAAGAAAAAAAAAAAAGAGTACTCTTTTCCATCTAGATTTATAATACAGAAATACACATATAAATCATTAATCAGTATATTTTAGTACATCACATACCTTCTATATCTCAAATTAAATATTTATACTTTCAGAAAATCACTGAAGACCAAAGACCAAAATGAAGATGTGCATTGTTACAAACAGGTAATATTTTCTATAGACACTATTCATAATTTAGCAAGAGAAAGTATCCAATATATTTTAAAAACATTATTTGTAAAAAGGGTTTGATGCAGTTTTTAAAAGAACAAAGTATTAAAGCTGCCACGATTCCAAAATGTATCTAGTAATGTAAATTTTAAAGGAAAACTTTTATAAGAAGATTTAATCTGTCAGAATGTTTTACAAAATACATAAACTGGGTAGCTTATGAGCTGCAGACATGTATTTATTATAATTCTAGATGCTAGGAAGTGCAATATCAAGGCAGATTCAGTGTCAGTTGGGGACTTGCCTTCTGGCTCATATATACTGCCTTCTGGCTCATATATACTGCCTTCTGGCTCATATATACTGCCTTCTGGCTATGTTATCATCACATGGTGGAAGGGGCAAGAGATGTCTTACAGGCTCCTTCTCTAAAGATGTTAATCTCATTCATAAGGGCTCTGCCTCTGTGATCAAATGATTTCTTCAAGGCCTTACCTCCCAATCCTATACCTTGGGGGTTAGGATTTCTACATAAAAATTTGGGGGGAACACACACTTACAAACCATAGTAAAGACTTAGAGAATCAATTGTCAAGAAAAATAAAAGAATTCAAAAATTAATTGGTCATTTTGGACCAATAAAGTAGAAAGATATATAGAAAAATTAAATAAAATAAAGTATATGGTAAAAATTTTGATGAACTGTTATTGTTTTTACTGATGACTTTTTTAAATTTCTACAGGTCAGAGAATATCTTTAACTACATTTGCATTTTTTCAAACCCTTAACACAATATCTTACACATAATTTGTACTCCCAAATTGTTGAGTCTTTGAGTATTATAACAGAGAATTTACTGATTATACACACACAAACACACACAAAAAAACTCCATCAAGTTTCTTTAACTACATTTTTTGTTGCCTGTGGTAATTAAAACTTTTTCAACAAATATTTATTAATCTCTTGATAACTTTAGAACATTTATAGATGTGAGGACACTTAAGTGAATAAGGAAAAGCCCAGGCCTTTGAATATTTTAAAGTCTTCTGTGAACTAGAAGACAGACATGCCAAATAACATATTGTAAACAGTAACCAGTATAATAGAAGCAGGGACAGTATATCTGTGTCATTATAGAAGGGATGACTTTTACTGGATGGTGGGGAGTGGGAAAGAGTAAGAGAAGAAGACCAAAGGTGACATTATAGGTTAATTTAAAAAACAATAAGCAAGAATTTGCAAGGCAGAGAAATATAAAGGCATGAAAATGTATCATTTGCTCAAAATTTACTAGGCATACAAATTTCCAAGAAGCACAGAAAACATGGAGTACTGTGATAGTGTAAAGGTGATCAAAGTTGAATTGCTAAAATACAGTTTTAGTCAGGTTTTTCGCCATTGTAACTAAAAGACCCTACCAGAACAATATTAGAGGAGGAAGATTTTATTTGGGAGCTCAGGGTTTCAGAGATCTCAATCCATAGAGAGCAGGCTCCACTCCTTAAGGCAGAATGTTATGGTTTAGATGTAGTGTCTCCCAAAAGCTCACATGTGAGACAATGCAAAAAGGTTCAGAGAAGAAATGATAGGGTTACAAGAGCCTTAATCTAACCAGTGAATTAATCATCTGATGGAATTAATTGATAGGTAACTGAAGAAATATTGGGTGTGGCTAGAGGAGGTGGGGCATTGCAGGCATAGCTTTTCTGTATATGTTTGCTCTCTGATCGTCTTGTGAACTGCTTCCCTCAACCACATTCTTCTGCCATGTTGTTCTGCCTCACCTTGAGCCCTGAGAAATGGAGCTGGCTATCTTTGGACTGAGACCTCTGAAACTATGAACTCTCAAATAAACTTTTCCTCCTTTACCTTTATAATTGTTCTGGTAAGGTCCTTAAGTTACAGCAGTGGAAAACCTGACTAAAACAGATACTTATATGTGATTATGACTAGATTTGATTCACAAAATAGTCAATGCAGAAAGCAAAGTTATTTTATTGAGAATATCTCGCAATTCATGCTGGAGGATGGTAGCACACTTCTGTAATCTGAGCAACTCAGGAGGCTGAGATAGGAGGATTTCAAGTTCAAGACCAGCCTTAGCAAGTTAGTGATACCCTCAGCAACTTACTGACCCTGTCTCAAAATAAAAAAAAAGGTCTGGGGATGTGGAGGTATAACTCAGTGGTAAAGCACCCCTGGGTTAGAGTCCCAATATCAAACGAAGAAGAAGAAGAAAAAGATCTCACAATTTATTCAATTACTTTGAAAACTAATGTTGATCATTCTAGAGATGGTCTAAACCAGAGGGATAGTTAAAACAAGTAGGCCAAAAGGAAGGACCATGATATAGTTTTGGAGTAATTCTAAGTCTTTGATTATGACTGTGTTAGTTTTCAAAAAGTCATGTGAAATAGAGTGTGATGGTTTTGAATAAACTTGATTAAGCAAAAACATTACTTTCCAGAATATCTTTTTTTTTAACTCATCAGGTCATTTTTAAAGAAATTAACATGAGATATAATAATATTAAGAATTATGCTTTTAAGAACAGTGTAAGGAATCAACAGTTTTTTTCTGATTATGTTATATTCTCTTTAATTTTCCCTCATCACACCTATGGTATAACCCATAGCCAATGCCACATATTTTAGGTTTCTATTAGTAGAACTTCAATTGTGGAATCAAGTCATATTTTGGCAACTATTGTTGTAAAATAAGAAACTAATAATAAAGTCAATGCTGTCTTCTGTGGGTTAATCTTGAGGTCCAGCATTTAACTTTAAGTAAAAACAGAGATCAAACACCAGTCACACATTTCAATTGCAAACACTTTCATAATGTTCATATTTATGAGACATAGAGGGAAATCAAGGTTAATTTCATTAAAATCAGGGTATTTCTTGATAAATTATGGGAATATTTTTTTAAGGAGAGAGAGAGAGAGAGAGAGAGAATCATTTTTGTAGATGGACACAACACAATGCCTTATTTTTTTTTAATGTGGTGCTGAGAATCGAACCTAGGTCCCGCCTGTGCTAAGCGAGTGCTCTACAGCTGAGCCACAATCCCAGCCCAAGATGGGAATATTTTAACACAAGTTTTATTATAATCTTTGGTTGCACTTCTTACTATAATAGTTCTTATGTAAGGAGTAGGACCAACTTGCAGATGATGGAAGGCCAAGAGTCTCAGTATTACATGTTAAAGTGAAAAACTATTTGCACTTCTTTGCTTTAACTTCAAAAGTTGTATCATCCCTAAAAAAAAAAAAAAAAAAAAAAAAGGCAACAGTAAAACATCATGTCTCTGAATATACCCTTTTTCTTCCTTAAAACCAATCTAAGGGAACAATAAGAGCAAGCTCTTATAATTTGGATGTGAAGTGTTCCCAAAACACTCCTGTGTGAGACAACGAAAGGTTTACAGGAGAAATGCTTGGACTTCTGAGAGACTTAATCCAATCAGTCAATAAATTACCTGATGGGGTTAACTGAGTGGTAATTGAAGGCAGGTAGGGTGTGGCTGGAGGAGGCCAGGCATGGGGGGCGTGGCTTTTGGTGTGTATTTGTATTTGGCAAGTGGAGTCTCTCTCTCTCTGCTACCTGTTCATCATGTGAGCTGCTATCCTCTGCCACACTTTTCTGCTATGATGTTCTGCCTCACCCCAAGCCCTGAGGAATGCAGCTTGCTGTTTATGGACTAGAGCTCTGAAACAGTGAGCCACCAACTAACATTTTCCCCCTCTAAAATTGTTCTGGGTCAGATCTTTTAGTCACAGTAGCAAAAATGATGATTAAAACACAAACCTAGGCTGAAAAGTTCACAGACATATTATCTTGAAAGACACTGGCTTTCTCTAACGCACACTGAGAAGTATGTGTCATATGGCAATTTAGTGTCATATACAAAAAGCTGTGTTTTACTTGTATACCAGGACAGTTGCTCCTTGAGATGGGGGTCTTACAGCAAGCTAATGATGATGATGTCATTACTTCTGAAAACTAACATATAAAAAACCTCTCTTAGCAAAGACAGATACAGAATTGAGGGCACTGTGAGAAAGATATATGTCAAAATTATGCAGTTGGCCACCACTGGACAAAGCGCGGTAAGGGAGAGGAGGAGTGGTTGGCAAAGAACCGTGAGGGACAGATGTACTGTCTGTTCAACATGTCACCATTGAACCCTTCCTGGAGCAGTCACTGATCTCTTGTAAGCTTTCCCCAACAAATCTCCACGCTGCCTCTGGGCACTTTCTTTAGTTGTCCCACATCCTACCCTACTGCCCTGGCACAACTAGCTATGGACACGTCAGAAGTAGTTATGGGTGTGAGCCAAGAGGCTGCTGATGAACAATTCTGTGGTATCTTCTCTCGGGTTCACCTATTCCTGGAGCTTTCTGCCATTATAAAAGTGAAGAAGAGTCTCAAACCTGCTATAAAATCTCTACTTGAAAAAAATTAATGGAGAGGATTATGTTAGACTTGAGAGGAAATAATAAAAAGGGGTCTACTCTTGGAAAGAACGGGCATGGAATACAAGGAAATTCAGAAATGACTCCTTGCTCATCTTTTTGAGAACATAATTTCCTCATCTTTGAAATAAGGAGGTCAGCCATTGATCTCCAATACTCCTCTCAATTCTAACTCCATGGATAACTTAGAGAAATGTTAGACATTCATTCTTTGTTAACTCAGATATAGTAAGAATAATGATAAAACAACATGTCTTTTATTCACATGTTGCATGACTCCACTTATCTGAATGACTTTTACCCTTTCTAATTTAATTTGCCATAAATCCTATATTTTCAGGAGAAAATAAATGTTAAATTCTTACCATCCTCTGTATTACTCAGACATCATATCTCAACATTAAAGTATGACTTTGGGTGATCTGACATAGACACATTGTTGCAAAGGCTCCAAGCTCAAAGGACAAGTCTCTAACATAAGGAACACTTGTCTTAGTCAAAAGAATAGAAGAGGGTGTGCAATTGCCTAATACCAAAAGAAAACATAATCTATACTAATATTGAAAAACAAGAAATCAGAAAAAAGTGGGTCATTAAAAACAAAATATAAAGGTGGCTCCCTACCAATAAAAGGTTATGAAAATTTATTTCCATTCATCAAAACCATAGGGGCAGTGCATTTTATTTTCTGTAACGTTTATAACAAGTACTATAATGACTTTTTGAAAATACTACAAAATAAGATATTTCTTGGTTCCCCTCATGCTAATAGCTTTTCTTTCTTGCTTCCTTTTTCCAAAATGCTGAATTATTCCAGAACAGCTTACATAATAGGAGTACTTAGCTGAATGACAATACATGTTTTACATGGGTTTCATTGAAATAAGTAAATATTATCAATTTTCAAGATGGAAAACAACAAGAGAGAGAGACTGAGTGACTTTTCAAATCTCTCCAATAAAGAATTCCTGATGAGCAATATTTTATGATTATTTACAAATGTTGGCAAAACTACTCCTGAACAATTTTGATTAAATGTTATAATGAAACTGTTATTTCTTAGCTGTAGAAAATATGAATACAAATATTTCTGAATTCATGCTAATTTTTACCCATATATAAGACCTGCAGATGCTTTTCATAAATTTTGAAAAAGGGATGATTAGAAACAGTTATACTGCCAATAGGGTAGTTTAAATGGAATTCATCTTACCTTGCTTAACAATCCAGGTATTTAATCCCAGTACAGTTTATGTTAACTTAGACAAAGGGATGGTCAGGACAAGAAAAAAGAAAATATAATATCAACTCATCATATGAAATGTCACTATCACAAGTTTTGGTATGAGACTTTCAAAAGCAAATGATAAATGTGTACCTTTGTCAAATTGTTATGAATGGTAGTCAAGGTCTCTCTGGTCATTTCGTTAAAAGCCAGGTTTCTTTTTGAAATAAGAGGTTGAAGAATCATTGTCCTCTTTAGAGAATTTTAAGAAAAGACTATTTTTCATGACAGTTGCAACATGTTTGTTCTACCTAAAAAAAATCAGCTTCAAAAATTCCCAAAGTCATGTCTAACTTTATGATACAATGATATACAATATATGTAATTAGAAACAGATCAGAAAATTTTGAAATAAAAATTAATAGGCAATGTGGATCTTATATCAGGCATTACTATATGAGTTACATAAGCAAAATGGGTAAATAATAATTCTATCAATAAAAACACATCTCTGGAAAAGTTAACCATATAACCATCTTGATAAGTAAAGACAAAAGGTTTATCTCTTTTAACTAAAATAAGTGTTGGGGTGTAGGTCAAGAGTTTAGTACATTCTTAGCATGTGTAAGGACCTGGATTCAATCCTAAGTACTTCAACAACAAGAACAAGAAAAAATTGTCATTTGGATTGATGAAATATTCAATATTTTTTGTTGCTAAACTGGAACATGTTTATTTTTTACAAAATTTGGGATCAGAATGAAAAAAAAAAAACAGAAAACCTAAGAGAAAAATGAAGTATTTAAATTAAGACTTTACCCTGACCAAAATTTTTGTAGTGGTAACATGCATAAAATACAGGACTATTTTTACCACTCTTCCATTCTTCTATGTCAAAGCACCTTCAGTTCTAACTTTTTTCTTATTTTTATTGAAAATGAATAGTGACATTGTGGAATCGCTGCTAAGATTGGGACTGATGACTGAAATGAAAAATCCCTGTTTTGAGGGTGAAGAGAAAGAATGTTCTTGGAGGTCTGAAATAAATTATTTGCTGGTACTGTGTACACGGGCACAATAGTCTTTTCAACAACAGACAAAAAAGCTTGCCAGGCTCATAAATCTGAGGAAACAAAAGGGGAACAAATACCTCAGAAAAACCAGTCCACACCAAGTCAAAGAATAAATAATCTCTCTCTTTTTTGGAACAGATATGCAATATGAATAACAGTGATGTTACATGCAAACATGCATGAAAACCTACTGCTCGATTAGAGAATTGTATCTATTGTCCATATATGATATGTGATTGAGACAATTGTAAAAATTGAAGTGATTAGAGACTTAACACTTTACAATGTCTTCAAGTAACGGAGACTCCAGTGTTTTATCAATGTTAAAAACATTGATTTCTATATATGTATAAAAATATCTACATAATAAGTGGTCTATCAATGCCTCCCAGCCAAAGACCAAGAAGAATTCACCTGCAGTTGAACAAGTTGCAGAGAAAGATTACTGAGCTTGGGAAACTATGAGAATCTCAGATGAGAAGATTAAAGAATGCCTATTATAAGTTTACTTGCTTGAATGACTTGAGGAAGGGTTAACGAAACAGAAGTTTATGCTGGTGTACGTGGTGTCAGCAAGCAGAACTAGAAAGAGGGATGACTCCAATGAGGCTAATGTCATAACATATAGAGAAGCAGTAGATACTTGTTTTACTTGAGAGTGGAGGGTGATTCATGGGGGTCAGCACTTAGACAAAAATCATGTCTCCTTTTTTTTTCCCTTTTCATCAGTGTCAAAGAGTGGCCTCAATATTGTTTTTCTGTGAGATCATTTATGTCCAAAAGGACTGTAGAACAGCATGGATAGCAGCTTTACATCATCTCCTTTCCATCAAGGTGACTTTTCTCTTTCTCAAATGCAAAATTTATTTACTCTAAAATGCCCTGTATACATGGTATACACACACACACACACACACACACACATAAACCAAATAATCATTTAAAATAATTTAAAAGGCTATTTTGTTGAATTATATGTCATTTATGTCTTTTCATTTTATCCTTAGCTAGTGTATTATTTAAGTCAGGAACTTTCTAAATAGTAGTTCATTTTGTCTTTGTAAAATCAGAGATTACATCCATTTTAAATATTAAATTTATTTAAAATATTATATATTAAATTTATTTCTACCTCAATTTTAGAGAATAGGAAACTGAGGCACAGAAAAAATAAGCAACCTAATCAAATATGCTCTGCCATTACATATTAAAGTTGAAATTCAAAATCAGATGATAGCTTTAGCTTTTAAACTCATTGCCCTCATGTTTGAGTATGACTAAAAGTTAATTCTACACTTCCAGACTTTGAGTTAACTTTCACATCCTATGCATAGAGTAATGAGGGAAAACTGGAGTGCTCTATCTTATCCAATGTTAAACACCAACATTTTTAAGGTGTTTCTTTCCTGCTTAACCTTCCCTTTCTCTTGCTCATTATTGATCTTCTAAGCCTTACCACACCTAGAGTTGCTCATCTATGAATGTCTTAAAGCAGGGTACTCAACACAGAGGGATGCTTAACAAGGATAAATCAGGCAGACCAAAATGGAAAATAAACAGAGGTCAACCTTATTAAGAACAATATCTAGACTACCAAGTTACTTTTATTCTTCATTTTTACAGTGGTTTTGTCTTTAAAGGTTCAGTACAACTAATATACCTTGACCTATGAAAATCACAGGACCATTCTGTGCCTCTAAATGCCTGTGTAAATCTCAATAATATTTATTCACATTATTTGAATTAAAAATAAATAAATAAAATAAATTGAGGTTTGAATATTGAGTCTGGGTTATTCCTTCAGCTTCTGCTTCTGTACAGTAATTTTACCTACTGTGCCCCACATGGGCCAATACTCCTATCTTTGCTAATATTCATTTATTAGTAAGTATGATCAAAGCAACTTTCCAAATAGTAATCCAATGTAACTTCTCTGAAACAAAATTATAGATTGTTTTTGTAGTAAAGTTCATGTATTCCTGAAATGTACATTTCACGGGGAGAGCTAAGGTCCTTCCAGTTGTAACCCAACATTCTTTTACTCCCTCTACCAGCTCCGGACTTCTTTTCAGTCCATCCCAGTTCCGAGGACCATGGATGAGGCACATGAAGCTTCGTCTGATTTCTGAAACTCACATGGGGCTTCAAGCTTTTTAATCATATTTAGAATGAAAGTTCAACATCCAAAGTGTACAATAAGCTGAATTTCCCTCTTGTTTTGCCATGTGGTTCCATCCCTACAACTAAGCTGCTGGAGTTGGGTTCCAATAAAGATTAATTTATCAAGGGAATCCTGTGTTGAAAATTGTGCTTACTCTTAATCTCTACAGATAACTACTATGTCACACATTTTTCTAAACACTAGAGATAAAATAGGAATAAGTAAACAAAAATCCTGGTCCTTCATGAGTTTCTATTCTAGTGGAAAAATTAGTGAGGATGGACAACTTCTAACATAAATAATCCCTCAAATATATAATGGTTTGAAAAAAATAAAGTGATTACTCATAGATAAATAGTCCAAACTATTCTACAGGTCAGGGTGGAGGTGATGCTACTTTGCCCACATATCTATTTAAACCGTGGCTTTAAGTTAGCACTACATATAGAAAGAAAAAAATTAAAAAGCATATGTGGAAACTTTACATGGTGTGTTACAGCCTGGAAGTGTTGCTTTTCACCTATGCTTATCTTCCATTAGATAAAATTAATGCTGACTTAAAAATGAGAATTTACAGCCCAAGTCTCAGACACTATCTCAAAAAGTTCATATTTAGGATGACTTAATTGAAATATTCTAAGTCTCCCTGACAGCTGTGCTTGGCTTTGTCCAAGCAGAATAGTGGATCACAGACCAGGTCCTCTGCAGACTATCTTTCTCCTGACTCACTTTGGGTTACTCTGCGACTCTCAGGTGTGAAGTCATCCAAAGCTTCAGGGTTCTTCAGACTCAAGACTGTGAATTCATTCTGAAATCCTATGCCTAGGGCTTAGCTTCACCTTATGAGGAAATCATTGCTACTGGGCAGTAAGTTTTGGTTTTTTGTTTGCTTGTTTCCTTTGATTTTTAGTGTTTCCTAAGATTAAACTGAGTTAAAATTCTAATGTTTGCTAACTTTTTACTTATATCAACCTGACACTTGGGCTTCAATTATAAGTATAAAATCATGAACCAGCTATTTTTTGGTACATCAGCTCTCACTGGTCCACTTTCAGAATATGGTGCCAACTATGATTTGCCACAAGCAAAGGTAGTAACCAGAGGCAGAAAGTGTCCTTTGTTCTGTAATCCTCTACCTGAGGATACCGAGTACCACATTTTAGGCCATTCTTCATGTATCGCTATCCATATTTTCTCCAATAGATGTTGATATTTCTGCTTCACAATGCTAACAGGTCTGCTGATTCATATCTTCTTGTCTCAAATAGGTGTTATTGATTGTGCTCATCTGAGTCAGTCTTAAGCCTTGCCAGATGACATATAGACATTTCTTGTATGGATGGTATGCATGTGACAATTCTTCTAGTTTGACACATTAACCCCTTAACTGTCTCTCCCATATGACAGTTTGTGGAAGAGGGTGATGCAATCCACATTGGCAGAGATTGCATACTAGAAATACAGTGAAGAGTTATGGTAGATATGGCTAGAAAATGTGGTATTGTACTTTCCAAATAGTAACTTTTAGATGATCATAAAATGAATGCTCTTTCACAATACTGTGAATATTATGGGTCAGACTTACATTTCTGGTCCTCATCAATGAAATTTAATAATAATCTCTAAAAGAGTTACTGACACTTGGTAGTCTTGGGCAGCGTAATGGATGATGCACTGTCTTAAGTTCAATAATCGTTAAATAAATGTAATTAGGGGAAAGAAGGTATATATGGTTTAAATATAAATAGGTTCCCAAAATCCATGGTATTGTGAGTTATAACAGTATTGCTACTCTTTTATCACAATATAAAATAATAAATTGGCCAACAATGGCACATTTGACAATAAAGAACTCAGTTTCTTGACATGAACAGGAGGACATGATGACTGAATATTGTAGAAAGTCTTTGTATGTATTAATTGGACCAGAAACCAACACTGAAGTAATTTATCTAAAGTTTTTACTGAAAATCACTGCACCTCACATGGACCTATGAATTCAATAATACATTTTAAACAAATTATTTAAATATACTAGTTCTACGAAAATATGTTCTTGGTTTCCAACATACTTCGTGGGTGTCCAAGGCTACAGCTAATTCACTTGGACTCATATTATTTTGAGGGAGAATAAAAAAATGTAGTCAATTTGGTTAATTACTCTAAGATTTCATCTCACTCTAGTCTGAATGGCAATTATCAAGAAGACAAGCAACAATAAGTATTGTCAAGGATGTGGGGGAAAAGGTACACCTATACATTGCTGGTGGGACTGCAAATTGGTGCAACTGCTATAGAAAGCAGTATGGAGATTCCTCAGAAAATTTAGAATGGAGCCACCATTTGACCCAGGTATCCCACTCCTTGGTTTATACCCAAAGGAGTTAAAATAAGCATACTATAGTGATGCAGCCACATCAATGTTTATAGCAGCTCAATTCACAATAGTTACACTATGGAACCAACCTAGATGCTCTTCAACAGATGAATGGATAAAGAAAATGTGGTCCATATACACAATGGAATATTACTTAGCCTTAAAGAAAAATGAAATTATGGCATTTTCAGGTAAATGGATGGAACTACAGAACATTATGCTAAGTGAAATAAGCCAATTCCAAAATAACAAAGGCCAAATATTTTCTCTGGTAAGTGAATGCTGACCTATAGTTGGGGATGGGGTAGGGAAGAATGAAGGAACTTTGATCTTGCAGAGGGGAATTAGGGAAGGTGTGGGGCTGTGGGGATGGGAAGGACGATAGAATGAGAAAGACATTATTACGCTATATACATGTATGATTACACTACTGATATGATTCTGCACCATGTACAGCCAGAGGAATGAGAAGTTGTGCTCCATTAGTGTACGGTGTGTCATAATGCATTCTACTGTCATGTATAATAATTAGAACAAATTATTTTTAAAAAGAAAATGTACTCAATTTGAAATTACAGCAAAAATGTTTGTGTGTGTGTGCATGTGCTGGCAATCCAAAATTTCCCACATTAAAATATGAAATGTGTTATGGAAAAAAAAGTTAAAAACAGAGATGGAGTATCCAATCCATGATAGACAAACACTGGGGAACAAAACCTGATTGCCATATTGCTAGTTTTATTCTTGGATATGTGTATAAAGGACTTTCTTATCTTGATATAAACTTTTATCTGGAGTAAATTTCTCTTGTCTTTGCCTACCTAATTTTAATTCATCATTTAAAATCCACATCTGTTAACATTTATTTAGTCTCACTCTCCCTTTGTGATCATTTCCTCCTCTGGTTTTCCTAAGCAATTTGTTTATGCTTTAACTGTGCTCTCTATCTTGTACTGCACCATGTTACAGTAAATATTTTATACCCCTTGAAGGCAGGATTTATCACTTATCTTTTCATCTTTAAATTCCATACTGCTTACCATTGATTTAATTTTTTTTAAATCTACAAATGTTTATAGAATTGACTTTTTAGCTTATTCACAGGATTAAGTGCTTGGAAAGGTAAAAAAGGTTCAGCCGTTAGTCAAGAGTTGTGTCCAAAAAATTAATACAACTGAATTTGGAATATTTAGTTGTAAATACATCAGTCTATATAGAGTGAAATGAATTGAGAAATGTCTTCATTATCAGCTACTACTCATAATCAGCCAAAAATTTTATATATATATATATATATATATATATATATATATATATATACACACACACACACACATATTCCTTTGTCTTTAAAAATCCTTGTATTCAGCTTTATACTGAATGAAAAGAAGGTAAATAATACATTAATAATTCATACAATAAAACTTTCTGATGATTAATATGTAAAGAAATATTGTCAGCCTAGCAAATTGTTTTAAGTCACTAAATAAAGGCAGGATAGCTCTCTGGATAGCCTTGGCCCAACCTAGTTCTCCATTTTTGCTTCTGCTTCTTGAGAATAACTGTAAAGTATGCTGGGAACACAATAACCTGAGATATGTAAAAATTTCCTGAAACAGTCTGATTTTTGTTTCCATCCTGTCTAGGGAAGTTCAGGAGACCTGGGCAAAAGTGTAGTCAGGGTAGATAATGAATGACTGGGTCAGGAAGAAGGGGGCTGATTCAAGAGGAAATAAAATGATAATATCTCCAGAGCTCTTCCCCCTCCTCCAACCTGTTGCCAAGTTTACCTGCCTCCGGAAAATTGTTTCTCCGTGTAAGAAGTTTTTAGTGAGTACCACCTGGATGGCTGCCTTCCTGCCTATATACCTGGGTGGCTTCTTTCCATTCTTGGATAACTTTGCCTTTTAGTCACAAATGCAGGATGAGAGGAGGGGGCATGAGAACAAAGGAAATCTGAAGTCCTAAAAAGGGGCAGGACACTCCCACTTCCTTGAGCACCAGCTTTGGACCCCCTCCTCTTCAGAGAAGTCTCTCTCTTTCTCTCTCTGCTTTCTTTTTCTGTTCTTTCCTTCAAAGGAAACTTTTTTTCTCCTGCCTCAGCATTTCTTTCACGTTCAGTCTTTAACACCAGGGGAACAGGGAACCAGATCCTGATTTTCAACACCAGTATCATCTCTAGTCTCAGATGGGAGCTTAACCATTTCTAAGGTTAAGCTTCTTTGCACAAACCCCTTATCTTTCTGAGATGCATCTTTCTGGAGGACAATAATGGGCACTCATTGACTATTTAAATGCAGTTGGTGAAAACTGCCATTTTACAAGACAGGATTCATAGCCTAGTGGCTCTTAATCACCTGCCCTGTGGGTCAGGCCTGTTGGGTTTTGCCAAAGTTGTTTTGCCAAAGTCATTTCTCACTATCCTACCAGGCTGGGAGCATTTCTGGTGGGAGTACATAGTGTCTTTAATTCCAGTTTGCCTTTGGATGCATGGAGATGGACAAAGGGTTGGAACAACTGTGAGATTTTGCCAGGGCCACTTTTGTTTCTTCCCCAGCTCCTCTCCCAGTCACCCTTATGGTGAATCCTAAGTGGCACTGAGTGAAAGCCCCAGAAACACATACACACCTCCAAATGAGCTCTGCTGCACTCTCCTGTGCTTGCTGCTCCCTAGCACTCCACTCTCCTTGCAGCTCAGACTCTAACCATTTAGAGAGGGATATTTTACATAGAGTAGTGCATAAGGAAATGCCTGGGTTCTGTTTTGTTTTTCATATTAAGCCTTTACTAGCCTGTAGGGATTGTCCCCTTTGTTGCTTCTGTGCTGCAATGTGCTCCACAAGTTTCTTTGGCTGCAAAAGGGATAGCTTTTTAATTCATCTCTTCTATAAACATCTCTGGAAAAAGGGAATTAAGTACCTACTGACCACTAGATGTCTTCCTTACCCTCTGGAGGTTCCTTTAGCGTATACAGCAGAAAAATATTAACACATCATCAGCTTTTTTTCCCATGAATTATCACATTTGGAAGTTTATAGTGTCAGGAGAAGGTCAGTCATGACTCTAAGTATGAATTTTCCAGGGTCTTTAGCATGGGGCCAACAAAGGCCCTCACATTCTGCCAATGGTACCAGCCATAGAGTTGGAAGAACATGTGATGGATGGCCCATGAGTTTGCTGAACTGTCAGAAACTCAAAGAGAGACATCCCTAGTGAAATGAACAGTTTTCTCTAGTATGGGAGCCTGATACTCAGATGGGAGCTTCATTCTCAACAGTTATGCCAGGTTCACCACTAGCCTGCATATTAAAAAAAAAAAAAAATTGAGATTTTTCTCATTGCTCAGAGGGGAGCCCCATTGTCAAAAAAGAGGGGTGGCAACTGCTAGCTGCTAGGGTGTTGGGAGCTAGATGCTAAAAAATGTCTCATTTTCTTTGGCTGCCAGGCCTGGAAAATGTCCTAATCACAGTTGAGAATATGAGATGTCTCATAGTTTTTTGCATCCCATCCTGGCCTGATTATCATCTGCGGGAATGAAAACTGGTCTCTGGAGGGTACATAAAATATAGGAGCACACCTTAAGATACTGATTTTACAAAAGAAAAAAAAATGGTTAAAATGCCATATCCATGAATTTTGCCTCTCAAGCTCAAAAGAGCAGTTTCCTTTACTCATTTACTTCTTAGCTTCTGCCAGATTTCTATCTCTCCACAGCTTGCCTTTGAAATGTAAATTACAGGGCTTGCAAAGTTTGTAATAGTTACAAGAATTTCAGATAACTAACTGGTCTGAGACCAAAGCAACAAAAAGTATCACTTTTAAATTCAAACTACACTGGGACCTAAATGGCTGGCTATCTTATCTGCTCTTGCACTCAACCACCTGCTTTCTTAACAAGTTTCTCCCTATACACTGCAATGTGGGGAGGAAAAATAGAATGATCTCTTATATACAAGTCACTTCTTTGACATTCTTTACCTGAGAACTTCAGGGCTCTAAAATTCTTTAACTACTTCTGGATAAGAAAGTCTTCATGTGATAAAGTAAAAAGTTGTAAAATACTTAAGTTACAGAAGGTTTGTGGAGGGTAAATTTCAAAAAGTTTCTGAGTGACTAAGTTAGTTATATATAATTAGCACAATCAGTTTAAGCTATTCAAGGTTTTTCCTAAGGCCAAATATTAATGTACTGGTATAAACCAAAGTTTAATCCTCTATGGGTTGGAGTAACAAAGATTTTGTTTAAACATTAATCTGTTCTTATCTATGAAGATAATTTATTGTGTCTATTAAGTTTTATTCCTTAGAGTAACTTGTCTTAATTAGGGTTTATACAACAGAGAAATATAGTTTATACAGCAGAGAAATATATCACATCATAGTCTTGTTGAATGATCATAGGGTTGTACAACTCTGGTTAAACAACAACTGTTATTTTAGTGTATTACACTATACTACAGATTTTGAATTTTTCTTTAACAGCTAAACCTGATTATTATAAGAATGTCAGTGTAATCATGGTGTTGTTGCTGGCTTCTTTGTATACTAGATATATTCATATCTTCCAAGTATGCAAGTCTTTAAAATATAAGGTTTCGAAGAACACTTTAACAAGCTAGTGTTTTTCAAACTAAAGTTTAAAGTAAATATTTGTTATTTGTTAGTGCCTTGCTGAAGCATAACTGCTAATATAACAACCTGAGTTAATTTGAGATAATAGACGATAGTCTATAGGAAAGAAAGGATGTAAGGCTAACTTCAAGTGCTAATACTGATCCCAATTAGATGTAAGGGGTAAATAATTGAAAAGTTATAGCTATTAAAGGTAAAACCCAATACTCTTTCTTTAAGACTGGTGAAACTGGTTTGTTGGTTGTTTAAGACCAAAGTTTGGAGACTAAAGTAAAGTAATAAAAGGGCCAAGAAAGAAAGACAATAAAAGAAAAGAAAGAAAAGCAGCCTGAGTCTAAACCCAGGGAACAGGACTTCTCTAAGGGTTTTGCAATTCCAGGCCACATGATCTTCTGATCAGAGGGATCAATAAGACCCTGAGAACAAAAGCTAACCAGTGCACGGGCTACAAATAAAAGGGTCATTGCAGAGGGAAGTGTCCCTGATGCTTCTAAGTGAAGCTATATGTCAGGAAGATCCTAACCCATCCTGGCATATGGCAGTAAGGAGCTAAAAAGCAGTTTACAAGTTCCCAAGAGTGATTCCGTAAGGAAACTCAGCTGACCCTTCATAATAGATAGAATCAAAGTCAATGCTTTAACACTTAAACACCTAGCAAAACAAGTTATTACCAAAGGAGAGCCATACCTGGACATTTAAATTAAAAAAAAAAATAGTTCTTTTAATGTACTTTAGCATGTTCATTTGTGTCAGCCCCAACAAAAGTAAGACTGGAAGCTACAAAAGAGAAATTTTTAGACAGGAATGCTGTTAGAGTCTGTAAACAAGTCAGGATGGCACCTGACATTTTGCCAGAGAAATGTTAGAGTCTGTAAACAAGTCTGGATGGCGCCTGGCAAAATGCCAGAGGGAGTGGTTTGTGAAGTAACAAAAGTGAGCCATTAAGTGTGGAGATTCCTTATTGGTTGACTGCTGTATCTAGTTTATGCTAATTAAGATAAGCTGTGTGGAATGTATAAATATCGCTTCGGTCCTACAATAAATGGCTCCCTCTCTGGTCCTACAATAAACGGCTCCCTCTCCTGCTGTATCAATCTACACAAGTTGTTTGTCACCCCCCAGTTATTTTGTTGCAGCTGGACTGTGGCAGAATGCCTGATAAGTATCAAAAGAGACTATCAGAATCAGAACAGAAGTTTTGTTTTGTTTTGTTTTTTTCTAGTAAATACAAGACCTACAAATATTACATATACAGACTGTATCTGTGTTTGCTAGTATGATTATCTATCCCTAAGTAACAGAAATAAAGTGATCTCTACTAAACACAGAATTTATGCCAATAAAAAGTTATTTTACAAACACCAGATGACATTATTTATCTTAACTATCTCTTATTGGGCATCTCTGACATTAAAAATGAAGTGTTGTGTTTATACTCCTGGTAACTCTGGCAATGTAACTAATGTCCTTAAAGATTTACATTCCCAAATAGAGGCCATGTCTTTCAGCAGCCTCAATGGGAACAACTTCTTAGGTCTTACTCCTTTTGGTGAAAATTATTGAATTTTATCATTGTCATGATATTCATTGACATGTTCCAGATGCTACATATTTATTATGTATTATTTGCAATTCAGTACTCATGTCTTTTTATTTCTCTCAGAGAAATAACCACTTCACATTTGACTTTACAACCTGTTCTTTCTGAACCAGATTTTTACCATGGACTCCTCAACTGACCCAAAACATTCCTAAAAGAGAAACCCAAACTACTTGCCCCACATCACCCAAGCAGTCAGAGCAGTCATTGTTCTTTTACCTTTATAGTAGTAAGAGTTTTCTTATCAGAGGGGGGTTTGGGGCCAGGGAAAAAGGACAATCAGTGTAGATAATGAATGATTAGGTCAATAAGATGGGAGCTGATTCAAAAGGAAGTAAAATGTTAACATCTAGAGAGCACTTCCCCCTTCTTCAACTTGTGGCCAAGGTTACCCATCTTAAGAGAATTTTCCTCCCTGTAAGGTTTTGTTAATGAGAACCCCCTGGGTGGCTCTGATCCTGCCTGTACCCTGGGCTGCTTCTTTTCTTTCTAGGATTACTCCACCTTTTGGTCACAAAAGCAGGATGAGAGAAGGGGGCATGAGAACAAAGGAAATCTGAAATCTATAAAAGGGGCAATCCACCCCCACTCCCTTTGGACCCTATCCTCTGCACAGGAGTCTCCTCTCCTCTTCCTTCTCTTCTCTCCTCCTTCTCCTCCTCCTCCTCCTCCTCCTCCTCCTCCTCCTCCTCTTCTTCTTCTTCTTCTTCTCCTTCTTCTTCTTCTTCTTCTTCTTCTTCTTCTTCTTCTTCTTCTTCTTCTTCTTCTTCTTCTTCTTCTCCTCTCTCTCTCTCTCTCTCTCTCTCTCTCTCTCTCTCTCTCTCTCTCCCCCCTATCACTTAAATAAAACATTTTGCTCTTATCTAAGCATTTCTAAGTGTTCAGTCTTCAATACCAGGGAAACAGGGACCCAGATCCTAATTCTCAACATCTGTATCATGTCTGTAATATCAGAAGACCTTCCCTTGTACAGCCCAGACTTTTCCCCTATCTCCCCTAGAAGCAAGATGCTCTTCAAAGATTCACAGTGAGGACTTATATAACCTGGGACAAGATGTCTTTCAGGGTCACTCAACTGTGGAATGAATGAATAACTGGCAGTCAGGACTCAGTCTTTCCTAGGCAGTTTTCTTGAGCCTTGAGGCTTACAGTGAATCCTAGACTTCTTTTATCCCTAGCTAATGATCGGTAAGTAATGAATCTACTTCCTTTAAAGTGTTGCATATGAGTGTGTTCTGACTCACTGGACTCAGAGAAGTTGTCAACTAGTGCACAAACTACTTTACAATATCCATTAACATTTGAATAAAATTAATTCTTCCTGTCTATCTGCAAATAAAATTACTGGGAGACTTATATAAGTACTTGAGTCTAATTCAGGAATGATTATTTCCAAATGCCAAAATAATCACAATTCTTATTAAAATATTTGGAAATACTGGAATAGGAATGAAAGTGGGTATTGCAACCAAGGAAGAAATGTCAGGTGAGATTGGAAAGCTCATTTATAAGCCTTTTGCTTGGACTAAATATAGCACCTTGTGGTCTACAGAGTATTGAAGACAAAAGGACAGTTCTTTATCTCTTCCTCACCTTGTCCTACAAGCTCTGAATTGGTAACTGAAAAGGCCCATCAGCATCATATTTTTCCATTCCTGATGTTTCAGACTGTACAACAGATGACCTGGAGTATTTTTCTCAACACGGAACCTACAGTTTCCAAGTTAGAGGTAAGGCGCTCTGCACTAGAGGTGGCTTGGGAAGTCACTGAGCATTTATGAGTTGGAGCAGTTCATTCTACATCTGAAGACACTCAATGATTTTCTTACAGCAATATGCACAATTTTCTTAAGTTGGAACCAAATTTTTCTGAAACATTTTAAAGGGTATCTATCCTCTAATACAGATGACTAAGGACTAGTAATATTTTGTCCCTTTGGTGATCTTAGATAGAGTATAACCATCTTTTCTCATGACTAACTGTTCATTTACTATATTTTGCACAGTATTACTAAATACTTCATTAATTTATTAGTGAGGGAGAACTAAAATATTACTATACTTTCTTTAATTAATAGACATGATATAATATTTTTCCCTTCTTTCTTCTCATCCTTAAATTTTCACTGTATGTGGCCATACTGAGGGTACTGATGACAAACTTCTTTACTACTTGGGAGTTATGTAATACTACATACTGATTAAGATTTTAATATTCCAAATAGCAGTCAGTACTGATCATGATGCTAACATCAGCTCCTTCATTGTCCCTGCTTACCATTTGGTTTCTCAGCTTGGAGCTCTGTGCTGGCATTTGTTTCTTTCCTTTTATAACTGTGTGAATTACATATGCATACCTAGAGACCCCTTAGCAACAGACCTATTTTGAAAGAACAATGGCATAAATAAATTCACTTTCAGTTCTTTATACCACATTCAATGTGTGGGCTCAATATTGATGCGGGAGAAAAAATCAAAGACAGGCACCCCTTTTGAATTTTATGTTTATAAAAAGTAAAATTTTTGATTTTATGGGGGTGTCATGGAGGCAGAAACTGAGAAGAGAGAAGGTTATTTAAGAAGGTAAGACTGAGTGATATGGAATCTAGAGACAAAGCCAGGATTGGGGGAAGAATATGACTGAAAGAATGCTAGTGGCATTCAACAAAATGGGGGACCAGGGGAAAGGTCAAGCTTACTCAAAAGAGGTCTACAGATTCACATCAGCTAACAAGGAAATATAATACATAAAACATTCCTTGGGCTAAGAAAAACAGAACAAGATCAAAAATTTAGTTAGATATTTCCACATTTATTAGTAAGAAATAGGATTGATATATTACAAACAGTAGATATTTACAATAAAGAATATCAACAATTTTAGCTAGTGGAAATTTAAGTGTATATTTGAATGTATATAGAGTAAAAAGTTCATCTACTTTCCAAACAGAATCATAGCCTGAAATGGTGGATGGTTTTCTCAGATTTGTGCTATATTCTTTGTTGTACAAAAATTATTTACCTTCTATTATGGACTGAGCCTAGAAAGCAGCACTCCATCGTATATAATGGAATTTTTCTCCTTACTTTGTTTATTTTTCAAAGATGTTTTGGTGGAAAACTTATTACAAGTACTATTCCACAAGAGATGATGAATATAACTAGGTCTGTTTCAGTCTATGACCCTTTTCATCCAACAACTCCTGAAAATTGATAAATTTAGCATATTGTATACTGTAATTTAATATTAATTTTACATAGTTAAAATAAAGTACATTGCCAGTCTTCCATGCCAGTTAGTTTGTTTTAATTCATGCCCGTCGTGATTCTTTTCTATATCCTATTAAATAATTTTGTATGTATTCCAAATAAGAGACATTAGTTGAACACTCACTAAATTGACACTATTTTTTATGATATATATATATATATATATATATATATATATATATATATATATATATAGAGAGAGAGAGAGAGAGAGAGAGAGAGAGAGAAAGAGAGAGAGTCTTTTTATTCAGTACTAGGGATTGAATCTAAGGCCTTGTGCATGCTAGAAAAATGCTCTATCATTTAGCACTATCCCCAGCCTTTACTGTGTATATCTAATAATTGATTTAAATAATCTATATAAATTCAATAAACACTCCCATATCATTGTTTTAGAAGAGGCAGTATGCTAATGAAGACATCATTAGGTCAGAGTTGTAAAATTCATTTATAGTACAGTTATTACAATTTCCCAAGGGTCAAAACCCAGTCCAAATTCAATTTCCATTATAAAATCAATAAAACAATCCCTATCTTACTGAATTTGTTAAATTATTACAGGATTAATACAATGAAAATATTTGAAAGTATTTGTAATAGAAATCATTCTTAACAGCAGTTTCGGATTCATAGCAAAACTGAGCTGAAGAAACAGATTTCCCACATGTTCATTATGGCCAAATGAGCCCAGCTTCTCTCAGTATCTCTATCCCCAGCAAGAGTGGTACATCTATTACAAATGACAAACCTATATTGGCACATCATTATCACACAGTCCATGCTTTACATTAGGGTCCATTCTTGATGTTGTACATCTTAAGAGTTTTGAAAAATTCATAATAACATATATCCATCACTATATCATCATGGAGAATAAATTCACTACCCTAAAAGTCCTGCATACTGTCTACTCATCACACATTCCCCCATCCCCTGGAAACTACTATTATTATTACTATGTCAACACTTTTACCTTTTCAAAATGTCACATAGTTTGATGATATAATACATAGCCATCCAGATTTGTTTCTTTTACTTAATATGTATTTAAGATTACTCTGTATCTCTTCACGACTTCACTGTCATTTATTTAACTCTTAATATTTCACTGATTGAGTATATCAGAGTTTATCCATTCATTTACTGAAGATATCTTGGTTGCTTTCAAGTTTTTAAAATTATTTATAAAATTTCTGTAACATATATCACTAAATGTGAACTCATTTAGACAATACCAAGGAGCAAAATTGTTGAATCAAACACCAAAAAAAAAAAAAAAAAAAAAAAAAAAAAAAAAAAAACCCAAAAAACAAATAACCCAATTAATAAATGGGCCCAGGAACTGAACAGACATTTCTCAGAAGAAGATATACAATCAATCAACAAATATATGATAAAATGTTCAACATCTCTGGCAATTAGAGAAATGCAAATCAAAACTTCTTTAAGATTTCATCTCATGCCAGTCAGAATCGCAGCTATTAAGAATGCAAACAACAATAAGTGTTGGCGAGGATGTGGGGGAAAAGGCACACTCCTACATCACTGGTGGGGCTGCAAATTGGTGCAACCAATATGTAAAGCAGTATGGAGATTCCTTGGAAAACTGGGAATGGAACCACAATTTGATCCTGCTATCCCACTCCCTCGGTCTATACCCAAAGGACTTAAAAACAGCACACTAGAGGGACACAGCCACATCAATGTTTATAGCAGCACAATTCACAATAGCTAAACTATGGAACCAACCTAGATCAACAGATGAATGAATTAAGAAAATGTGATATATATATATATATATATATATATATATATATATACATACACATACACACACACACACACAATGGAATGTTAATCAGCAATTAAAAGAGAATAAAATCATGGCATTTGCAGGTAAAAGAATTAAGTTGAAGAATATAATGCTAAGTGAAGTTAGCCAATCCCAAAAAGCCAAATGCCAAATGTTTCCTCTGATTTAAGGATGCTGAGTCATAATGTGGTTGGTGGGGGCCATGGGAGGAATAGACGAACTCTACATAGGGCAAAGGGGAGCGAGGGGAAAGGAAGAGGAATAGAGGTAGGAAAGACGGTGGAATGAGATGGACATCATTACCCTAAGTACATGTATGAAGATACAAATGATGTGACTCTACTTTATGTACAACCAGAGATATGAAAAATTGTGCTCTATATGTGCAATTTGAATTGTAATGCATTCTGCTGTCAATATAACAATTTTTTTAATGGCTACTTTTAAGGAAGGATTATATGTGTTAAAATTATGTATACTTTTAAATTTTCAACAACCAAATCAGTAGATTTCAGTAGACTATCTGCAAAATATTGTCCTAAAATATATAGCAAAAGAGTGTTTCTTTAATGCTTCCAATTCAGAAATTCTAGCCTCTATTAATGTGAAGAACCAGACTTCTATTCATACCCACCATACGATTTGCCATATTTACTTTCTCCCCTGAAAGTGCTCAAGCTTTTACTTAGCTATCCTGTATGTAAGAGCACTTTATCCTGAAGAGAAATAAGGATATTAATCATGACATGTTGTTTCCACGAATTTTTGCTATTTTACTTTGGTCACAAAAATGTAAGCAGCTTCATGTACAGTTTTGACTTACATGACTTAGCAAACTTTTCCTCTTTGCTATGATAATTAATTTTCATAAACTTTGTAATGTCCTAAATTCAAAATAAAATATGAAGTTACATTTTCTATTAAAAATGTCATCATCATTTCAAGGTCATCTAGCTTTTTTCTTATTTTATATTCTGCCTCTTTTATAATTTTGCATATCACATTTGACTTATGATTGATTTTGTGTTTATTTTTTGTGATGACTCTAAAATATACATTCATTTTATTTTTAAAATATTTTTTTTTCATTTGAATGCCCAGGTGGTTTATCACTATTTGCTGAAAAGACTTTATCTGTCCCATTCCTTTGCTTTAGAACTTCTGTCAAAGTTAGTATAACTATGTAGATCTTCTCAGAGTTCTCTATTCTGTTCCATTGATCTATTTGTCTATTCATACATCAGTACCACATTGTCTTAATTATTTTAGCTTTATAATACTTCTTAAAAATTACTAAAATATTGTTACAATATTTTAAAATTCTCTTCAGGTTTCTTCTTTGACCCATGTATTCTTTAGAAGTGTGTTGTTTAACCTTCAAGTATTTTTGGATTTTTCCAATTATCTTTCTTTATTGGTTTCTAATTTATTTCATTGTGATATTAAAGCAGACATTTTCATGGTCTGTTGCTAAGAATATACACATTATGGATTATTATGTCTTCCTGAAAACCGGATCTGTGTGTCATGATGTAATATTATTCTTTATCCCGAACAATTTTCCTTGTTCTGAAGTCAACTCTGCCCAAACTAATAGTACTGCCTCCTCCCATTAAGTGTTAGCATTATCTATCTTTCTCAATACATTCACTTTTAATGTATGAGCCTTACATTGAAAGTAGTTTTCTTGTACATAACACAATTGAGTCTTACTTTTGGACTGACTCTGACATTCTGTTTTCTGATGAATGAATTTAGAACATTGAGGTTTAAAGTATTTGTAGAGTTGGGTTAATATCTACTTTTATTGTGTACCACTCTTTTTCTGTGTTTTGTGGGTTTTTTGTATTTCTTATTTGTTTTAATTAGTTGTACATGACAGTAGAATGCACTTATGCACTTTGATATATCATGCATAGATAGATTATAATTTCTCATTCTTCTGAGTGTACTTGTTGTGGAATCATATTGGTCATGTAGTCACATATATAAATAAAGTATTGTCTGTTTCATTCTACTTTCTTTTGTATCCTCACATCCCCTCCCCTCCACTCCCTTCACTTCCCTCTACCTAATCTAAGGTAATTCTATTCTTCTCTAGTGTCCCCCCCACACACTTATTGTGAATTAACATCTGCATATTAGAGAAAGCATTCAGCTTTTGGTTTTTTGGGAGTGGCTTATTTTGCTTAGCATGATATTCTCCAACTCCATTCATTAACTGGCAAATGACATAATTCCTCTCTTCTTTAAAGCTGAGTAATATTCCATTGTGTTTAAATACCACATTTTCTTTATCCATTCATCTATTGAAGAATATCTATGTTGGTTCCATAGTATAGCTATTGTGAATTGAGCTGCTATAAACATGGATGTGACTGCATCACTATAGTATGCTGGTTTCTAAAAAGTCAATTAGATTTTGGGTCTAAACTGAAGAGTGGGATAGCTGGGTCAAATTCTGGTTTCATTACAAGTTTTCTGAGGACTCTCCATACTGCTCTTCATAGTGGTTGCACCAATTTTCAGTTCTATCAGCAATGTATGAGTGTACCTTTTGCCCCACACCCTTGCCAACATTTACTGTTGCCTTTATTCTTGATGATTTCTTTTTATGTTTTAATTGACCGTTTTTATGACATTATTTTATATCTTTTGTAGCATAAAAAGTGTACTTCTATTTCTTTATCTCTTTCTTTTCACTTATTTTAGTAGTTGCCTAAGAGTTCCCAACATATATTTACAACGGATCCAACTATTCTTTCAAATAAAACTATAGAATGTCCTAGGTGGTATGAGTACTTTATGGTACAAAAACACTGTTAATTCCTACCTCTTACCTCCTATATCATTGCTATTGCCTATTTAACTTATTTATAAATATGCACAAACAGCCAGGTGTAGTAGCTACGCCAGTAATCCCAGAGGCTTGGGAAGCCGACACAGGAATGATTGCGAGTTCAAAGCCAGCCTAAGCAAATTAGTGAGGCCCTAAGCAACTATTAAGACGCTGTCTCAAAATAAAATGTTAAAAAATGGCTGGGGATATGACTCAGTGTAAGCACTCCTGAGATCAATTCCTGGTAGAAAAAAAAATGCATAAGCATATATCTAAATAAATTATGTTATTGCTAGCATTATCTTGAACAAATTGTTTTACATTGGATCAACTGATGGTAAGAAAAAAATGTTTTATTTTACCTTTACTTATTTAAACATTTATTCACTCATTCATTATATAGACTCAACTTTTTTTAATTATGTGATTTTTCCTTCTCTCTGAAGAATTTCATTTAACATTTTTTCAAGGCTTGTCTGCTTAAAACAAATCCCCCATAGTTTGTTTCTCCTTCAGTTTTGAAGAATAATTTTGCAAGGTATAGAATTTTAGGTGAGTATTTTTCTTTTTCCTTCAACATTCTAAATATTTTACTCCATTGTCTTCTAATTTCATGGTTTCTAAAAAGTCAATTGTAGGGCTGGGGATGTGGCTCAAGCGATAACGCGATCGCCTGGCATGCGTGGGGCGCTGGGTTCAATCCTCAGCACCATATAAAAATAAAATAAAGATGTTGTGTCCACCAAAAAGTGAAAAATAAATATTAAAAATTCTCTCTCTCTCTCTCTCTCTCTCTCTCTCTCTCTCAAAAAAAAGTCAATTGTAATTCTTATCTTTTCTCCTCTGTAGTTAAGTCTCACTTTCCTAAGGCTTCCCTCAAGAATTTTTCTTGGATTTTCCTGACTTCAAATATAATATGCCTATGTACATTTATTTATTTATTTTGTTTGTTTGTTGTTTGGGGGTTTTCTATTTGGGACATTTATATTGCTTGGTGTTCTTTAAGCTTCCTAGATCTTTCATTTGATATCTGACATTAATTTCAGAAATGTTCCTTTCTAGTTTCCCCATTAATAAGTATGTTACATGTTGGAAAATATTCCATAGTTCTTTGATATTTTGAATCATTTTTCTCAGCTTTCTTCTCCTCCTCCTCCTCCTCCTCCTCCTCCTTCTTCGGTGTATTTCTCTATTTAGTCTTTTCTCGAGTATGTCCAATCTTCTGATAAGCCTTTTAAGTGCATTCTTCCTTTATGTTACAATGTTTTGGGTCTCTAGCATTATTTTACAACTTTTTCTTAGAGTTTGTATTTCTATAGTTATATTGTCTTCCTGTTATATCTTACTGTCCATTTTTTCTATTAGAGCCCTTGATATATCAATCATAGTTGTTTAGCATTCCTGATCTAATAATCCCAGGATCCCTGCCATATCTGAATCTAATTTTTTTCTTACTCTGTCTCTTTAAACTGTGTTTCTTGACTTTTAGTATGCTTTGTACTTTGTCTTGATAGCCATAAATGATGTACTGGGTAAAAGGAACTGCAGTAAATAGTCTTCTATAGTGTGGTGTGGAAGATGGAGAAACTGCTGATACCTGCATGATTATTTCTTAAGATTTTTAGTAAACCTGTACCTCTGGACCATTGACTTCCCGAGTGTTTTCAGTTTCTCCTTTTCCACCTTAGGTGGGACAGAATGCGTACATTGGGCAAAGGTTAAATATTTCCCACCTCCCAAGCTAGAGTGAACTAAGACTCCCCTACCTATGTATGGAAGGGGGAGTTCGACATGCCACTTTGGTCTAGTTGGCTAGGTTTGAAAAGGTCCCAGTGTTTAAACTTTATTAAAGGCTCCCTTGAGAAAAGATATTAAGAACAGAGTATGTGCAATATGTCAAAAGACACCCTACTGTCATGTATATCTAAAAGCTGCAAATAAAAAATTAAAAAAATTAAATTTAAATTGCACAATAAAAAAAAGGAAAACAGAGTATTTCGACATATTTCAAAATTGCTCCTTGACATATTTCAAAATGGCACCCCTACCCTATTAGATACATGAGAGGATTTTTCTTTCCTCCCATCATACCCACTGTGAAAATCTGGTCAAGGTAAACTCACAAAAGTGTGCAGCTCCTGTGACTTGGTGTCAGGTATTGTTTTAGGCTCAGAGTTGCCCACCCTGAGCATCCAGACATTTCCATTTGCCCATCTGGTCCTGCTACCCTGGCACTGGTTTACACAGAGATTTCTTCTTGTGCTTCTCTGTAGTTGCCTAATTTCAGAACAGCATTTTTCCTGACTTTACTTCTCAGACAAATCTCAAAAGAACATTTTATGTTTTCAGTTTGCTCAGGCTTTTTATCTGTTGTTAGGGCACAGTGATGACTTTCAAGCTTCTTACATGCTGCACAAGAAACTGCTATGAAAGTTACTTTTTCTATGTGAATGCCATGTACCTGAGAATTTTTCTTACATAGATCATTTAAAAAAGCTTTTATTCCCTATTTTTGGTATTTTCCTGCTCAAAATTGATAATTTCTTAATTATTGAGACAATTATTAAAATCAGTCAATAAATACTCTAATCTTATACACTTTGATTTTATTCCATGAAAAAAAAATCAGACCAAGCATAAAATATGACAATGAAATGGGGCATTTAGTCCCTCTTCTTAGTTTCATAAATGACAGAAATGTGAACTCAGCATTAGTGTGTTAAGAATGGTCCTTAACATCTGTCATCAACAAGTATTCACATTTTCTTATTCAAAGAATGTGTGTGCAATTGATAAACCTGTATTAGATGCAGGAAATACTTTTTTAACATATTTTCCTCTTCAAAGCTACCCACTAGAAAGAAAACAGCAAAAAAAACTCTCTCCAAAGTCAGCAAATCACACTCTCCTATAATGGAGCACTGGTTTCTAAAATTATGTATTTCAGAAAGGAAGTGTTGTTTCTCCTCATACCCTCATGACATTCATTAAAAGATATGTAATGTTATCTCCACAGTTTATAGTGGTAACATTAAAATCACTACTGTAGCTAAGCATGGTGGTGCACACTTGTAATACCAGTGGCTCGGGAGGTCTGAGGCAGGAGGATCCACCAATTCAAGGCCAGTCTCAGCAACTTAGCAAGGTCATAAACAATTCAGAGAGAACCTGTTTGTACATAAAATACAAAAAAGGGCCAGGTGTGGTATCCCATGCTTGTAATCCCAGCATCTCAGGAGGTTGAGGCAGGAAGATTGAGAGTTCAAAGCCAGTCTCAGCAACAGCAAGGTGCTAGCAACTCAATGAGACCCTGTCTCTAAATGAAATACAAAATAGGGCTGGGGATGTGACTCAGTAATTAAGCATCCCTGGGTTCAATCCCTGGAGGAGGAGGAGGAGGAGGAGGAGGAGGAGGAGGAGGAGGAGGAGGAGAAGGTGGAGGAGGAGGAGGAGGAGGAGGAGGAGAAGGTGGAGGAGGAGGACAAGGAGGAGGAGGACAAGGAGGAGGAGGAGGAGGAGGAGGAGGAGGAGGAGGAGAAGGTGGAGGAGGAGGAGGAGGAGGAGGAGAAGGTGGAGGAGGAGGACAAGGAGGAGGAGGACAAGGAGGAAGAGGAGGAGGAGAGGGGAAGGAGAAGGAGAAGGAGGAAAGAAAAAAATCACTATGGTAAGACCTTGATTTTATTTTACTTTTTCATTTTTGGGGATAAAACTCAGGATCTTGTGCATACTAGGCAAGAATCTACCACTGACATACACACTCCTAGTCCTATTCTATTTTTTCTAATGTAACAAAAAAGATGTATTTTATCATAGCAAATGACCATTTGCACGTATTTGCTGAGGTATTAGGTTTTGTTTTGTTTTGTTTTGTTTGTTTGTTTGTTTGTTTTTTGTACTGGAGTTGAACTCAGACACTCGGAGTTCAATCTGCCAGTGAGTTACATTTTCAGTCTTTTTAAATTTTAATTTAGGACAGGATATTGCTAAGTTATTGAGCAGCTTGCTAAATTGCTGAGGCTGGCCTCAAACTTGCAGTTCTCCTGCCTCTGACTTCTGAGTTATTGAGATTGTAGGCATGTGCCTACTGGGCTCGGCCACTTTCTTAGCCTTCGGTCAGTAATGTACTAAAGAAAAATCTAGGTGGTGGTTTCAGACCCACTGTGTCCCAACTGTGGACAAGAGATCAGAGAAATTCAGAAACTCCTGGGGAGAAAATAAGTAGTAATGATAATAGAGGAAGTCTTTTGGGAAAGTCACATAGAAACAAAGAGCAATGATCAATTGGAAAAATTTTTATTGCTATTTTTTAATGGTGAAATGTCTTTCATGATATTTATTTATCTATTTATTTATTTTATATCAGCTCTATAATAATATTCCTCAATTTTACAGCATATTTTTTCCAGTTTATTAAATATAGTGTTCCAGGGCTAGTAAATAAAGCTTATCTTAGCAAACACATTAAATTTCCATATATTTATAAAAAGACTTACCTCTCCTCTCATTTATAATTTTGCTCAATAATATTAATGCTTATTATAAAGGTAAATTGTTACTTCCTGTTGCATAAAACCTTCATCAATTCAGAAACCCTCTTCTCTTCCCATATCTTCATTATATTTCCAAGATTTGATCCAGGACCCTGGGATCTCACTTATAGCTATGGCATCAGAAAGATATATTTGACCCCAAATTTCCTATACTCATCCACCATAGCTTTTACTAATACGAGAAATCTCCACTTTTTTTTTTTTTTTTTTTTTTTTGGATGTCAAAACCGACTGTGTAAGATTCTGGCATTTCCTTTCTGTTCTTTGAATACCACATGCATCCAAACAGGCAACATCCTTTTTTTCCAGAGTAGGAGGAAGCTTCAGGTGCAATAGGGCATTCTCACCCATGTTTAGGCTTAAATACAACATCACATGCAATTCCATCTGCTTTAGTCAGTTTTTTCGCTTTGGTGACTAAAAGACCTGACAAGAATAATTTTACAGAAAGGAAAGTTTATTTAGGGTCTCAGGGTTTCAGAGGTCTCAGTTCATAGACAGATGGCTCCATTTCTCAGAACTTGAGGTGAGGCAGAACAACATTGCACAAGAGTATGGCGGAGGAAAGCAGCACACGTAATGATCAAGAAGAGAGAGAGTCCATTTAGCCAGTTACAAAATATATACTCCAGAGACATGCCCCCAATGACCTACCCCTCCAGCCACACCTTACCTGTCTTTAGTTACCACTTAATTAATCCCATCAAGGGGTTAACTAGCCAATTGAGTTAAGTCTCTCATGATCCAATCATTTCCCCTCTAAACTTTCTTGCATTTTCTCACACATGAGCTTTTGGAGGACACCTCATGTCCAAACCATGATGCCAAATGAGGTCCAACAACTTCACCTTCTTAATCATTTATTACTACAGAGGCATTCTGATATCATTGTACACTTCAGATTCCCAACAAGGTGAGGAGATGCTCCATGTTATACTCTTTTCTTTGAACCAAGTATCCCATGTACTCTCAGATTTTCCCTGTGTAATTTATATGGAGTTTTATCATCTCATGACTAGCTGAATCCTCACCATAATCCAAGAAACAAACCCAAAAGATTAAGTGATATGCCACTTCTTGGAGAAGCAGACAAAACATTAATCATATCCCTCTCTTTTCTCTTTCTCTATATACAGGTTATTATTTAATTGGAATTGGAATTAAATAGAAAATTGGAATAAAATTTTCTTATAAGACTTTGTATTCTTTAATTCTTACTATTATTACTTTATTACTAAGTTCATCTTTAAATATAGGCTCTTGGTATTCAAAGTCAGCACTTGGAATTGAACAAAACAAGAAGAATGTTTTCCTTCCTCAAGCTCTTTATTCACAACATGTGCACTATGATTTCAAGAATATGCATTTTGACCCAAACCCAAATTACTAAAACTTAATCATTTGATTGCCCTAAACATAATGGTATAATTGCTCCCTAATAGAACCTGAGAGAAATGGTCAAAAAAAGAGCATGAAAAATATACCTCAGTTAATATCTCAAAACATTTTGAATTACACATGTAAAGGATCTATGTATAGGGAGATTATCCTAGATTATCTGAAAGGACCTAATATAATCACCAAGTTCCTATAAGAAGGATGTGGAAGATCCAGGACCACAAAGGACAGTGTAAGGACAGAAAGAAAAATTATAGAGAAAGAAAAATTGGATGTCACTCCTTTGCTAACTGAAAGTGCAGGATGAGCCATAAGCAGAGGAGTGAAGATGTACCCTACCAAGCCAAAACAAGCAAGGTAAAGGAACCTCCTCTAGAGCTTCCAGAAGGAATTCAATGCTGCTGACACTCTGATCTTAGGACTTCTGGTTCACTTGTGATGCAATATAAGAATACAACCACAAATAGATGCTATTTTTAGCTGGAGAGTTTGTAGTAGTATTTTAGAGAAGCAATAAAAACCAATAATCATGTTTTCTTGGTAAGCCAGAAAAATGATAATACTATGATATTTGAGTTTTGATAAAAATGTTTTGTAGAAATCTGCTGAAAGATGGATAGGAGAGAAACAAAAGAATCTAAATATTTTGTCTTAAGCATCTATTGTGGAACACAGGAAGATGAGTCACTTGGATAGAACTTTATATTGGTGGGAAGGAGGTTCCCTGGCACAGGTGGGAGTCCAGTTGTTTAGATATTCACTTGTGGAGCACTGGGTTGGCCCAATGGAGCAGAGGTACACAATGGCCAGTGTTATGATTCAAATTTTTGAAACATGTAGGGAAAATAATAGAAATAAAGACAAAGTAATTGGATGTTTTTACTAAATTCCTCAGGTAGATAATGAAAAAGCATAAGGCAAGTACAGTAATTAAGAATTGGAAACTTAGTCTTCAAACCCTAGCCTTTGGAAATTCAAAGGATCAGTCTTGTAGCAGCAAACAGAAAAAAATAAAGCTCAAGGATAAAATTTAAATAATCAAAGAGATTGAACTTCAAAGACCTCTGAATGTTCAAGTGAGGCAAGTCTGTTATACTAAACCCAAGAACCTACTTGAAAAAAACCTGGTACCTTAATAAATAGTTTGGTAACAACTGTGTGGATATCTCTGAAGATCGTGACACCCCAGATTTGTCTGAACTACTTGAGCCTAAAAAATATATCTCATCCTCCACCAGCATTGCTAAGAGTTCATTAGCATAACTTGAAGAAAGAAAATACAGAGATCTTTCTTCAAAAGTTGCTTCACAGTACCTACCTTCAGGAGGTGCCCCAACTCTCTCTCTCTCTCCTGGCTTGATGACTTAAAATTAGAGTTAACTTTCTGCTTAACCATTCAGTACCTAAACACATAAGAAGCAAAGTACTGACATCCCAAAGTAACTCATGAAATGAGGCAGCATTATCACCAGGAAATGAGACAGGTGTCTGCAGGTGCTTGACCAAAGGGACTTGAATATACACTTGAATAAAGGGGAGTTTATTGTCCCATAGCTCAGGATTTAACAACATAGGAAATCCTCCAGTGAATGGTGCAAACTTGCCACTAGGAATCCACCAAGAAGCTAAGAGGATAGCCCAAACTTAGTGAGATTAACATGCTTAAATTTCTGGAATAGATAATAGATGGACTCTATTATCGTGGGAAAATTGGAATGTTTATCTTAAGTGAAGCCTAAAGATAATGTGAGTTTATTCTGAGAGTTATGAGAAAACTTACAGAATTATGTTAAAAGACCATCCTTCACAAACACCATCAGACATATGCTAGTGAGAAAAAATGCTTAAAAACTTCAGTTGCCACCCTTCTTTGCAGCTCAGAGCTTATGATTGGACGGCTGTCACAGAACTTGGCTTGCTAACAGAAATGAGAATGATGATATGGCCCCAAAGTAATAGGATCCAGGTGGCAATGTTTAGCCACCAGAAGCCAGAGGATTGTGATGCTCATAATGACAGACAAATTTGGAGTGGACCCCTTGGCCTGACACTTAGTCACAGGGCTCTTTCAAAGACCATGCTTTCCCGAAGTATTGAGAAGATAGACAGCTAAAAAACTAAAGGGGATCCTACCAAGTATTGTGTATTTTGTGTGTGTGTGTGTGTGTGTGTGTGTGTGTGTGCGCGCGCGCACGTGCATGTGTGTTTTAAATACAAAGCTGAATACAGTTGATCCAATAAATATTACAATATCTCACTTAGTTTTCTAAGCTGAGCCACAACCTGAGAATAAAACAGAATACCTGGTTACCAGAGTTAAAACCCTAAAATATCGTTGATAGTTTATATTGTGATGATTTTCTCAGTCCTTGGTGAAAGGCAAATATGGTTTCTTACTTGATTGTACACTGAGTTAAGAGGAATACACAGACATGTCAAGGACCATTCAATATAAGTGTAAGTTAGCATTGATAATTATGGATGTCAAGCATTATCAGGGCCTCTTTTAGAGTGGAAGCATGTTGGTGTTAGATAATAAAAAAGTCTTGGCCAAATTCCAGCTTACCATAGGTCAGCTAGGTCTTTCAACCTAGACATTGGTCATTTGTAATGTGTGTGTGTGTGTGTGTGTGTGTGTGTGTGTGTGTATAGGGGAGTTTTAGTGACCCTCACATGGGATTCCTGAGGTTGAATCATGGGATAAGAATTGTTATAGTGGAGAAGTCCTAGTGGAATCTGCTGAAACTTCATGTCCCTCCAGTTATGACTAATTTCAGTATTGCCTCTTGGGAGTGGAAGGAAAAGTAGAAGCAAGCACCTCTCCTTAAGATCTAAAGAATGTAACTTTTATAGTTTTTCTATTTCATGTGCCAGTATGTTCTCATGACAAAAACGAAAATGCAGTGAAGAATCAGTTTAAACTACTACAAGATTAGCCAAATAGTAGGCTTAATCCTAGCTCCATGCCTTACAGAGTATCATTAGCAGAGCTGAATAATATAGACTCAGGAGTATGGCCCTTTATCTGTGATATGGGGCTTTCTAGTCTATCCCAGCCAGAAAAGAAAATTTAAAATGTTCCTATTAACATTGAATAAACCACAATATTTATAAGTTTTGCCCATGACTATGTTAATATATATCCAATTAAATTAGCATATATTTGTGTGCACATGTATATGTATACATACATATATGTATATTATGTGTGTGTGTCTATATATATATATATATATATATATATATATATATATTTGTCTTAATATATCCCCCTAACATGTCATAGAATATCATATTGGTTCATTACAATGATGGAATTATGCTGATTATGGAAAAAGATAGCCTGTTAAAGTTTATCTTATTAAAATGTGCCCCCCAAAATAAAGGGTAAATTCCATAAAGAATCTGGGATCTACTGCTTTAGCCAACATTTTTATAGGTCCAATGGACAGCAGCATGTTGACACTTTCCTTCAAAACCAAAGCACAAATTGTTTCATGTTTCTTCCCTTGCTACAAGAAAGGAAACTCAGTGCTAAGAAGGCCTCCTAAATTCAGGGGCAGCATATATCCCACCTGCAAATGTTATTCAGCCCACATGTTTGTGATATGAAGTCTGACAGTTTAAATGTGACCTGGAGAAAGAAAAGTCTTGGCACCAGCTCCATGTTACAGTGTGAGTTCTGCCATTTGAGCCATATGATGCAGCAGAACATATTGTGTTGGAAATTTCAGTGGTGAAAAAAGATGCAATGTGGCCTTTATGGCAAGCATCAATGAGAAAACCTAGGAACAGGCCCCTGGGGTTCTGGAGTAAGGCCATGTCATTTCTCGAAGAGAATTACAGATTTTCATAAACAGCTACTAGCATACTTCTGGACCCTCACAGAGATGGAATGTTGGACTGTAAATCACCAGGGAACCTACATTACAGTGAAGGGTGTATGGATGAGATCCTATAGCTAATTTCATATTCACCACCACCAAGATGGATGCCTGACAGCACATGAGAATTTTGTGGTACAGATATAGCTGAAGAAGCACCTCAAATTCAACACCTGAATGAATTGAATACACAATTATAATTGTGAATGAACAAATACAGCAACTTCAGCCTACAAAATTCATGGCCATCAAGTATTTAAAATCTTAAAGAATAAAAGTTTTGTTTATACCATGAGGTAAGCCATCATGACCAGTCAAAGCGATAAAGGGAAGATGAAGAAAATTTGTTGTCAGTAGTGATGAGTACCAGCTGCAGCCCTATTGACATCAGATCAATATTGGCATCAGATCCAACATTTTAGGCTGGGAACTATTCTATCTAGGGACTCCTAAGTTTCGATTTAGGAGCCATTTTATGTAGAGATTCTAAGGCAGTGCTGCTTAGCCTCTCATAAGAACATGTGCCTGCTAAAGGATCAACCCCACCCCAGCCCATGACACAATCCCTAAGCACACTTATGAAATTCCTTTTGGGGGCTATAAAGCTGCTCTGTGAGTGCCAACACGCTGCTGCTCTCCTAGGAGGGACAGCCTTGTCGGTTTGCTCCATACTACTGACAATAAATCTCTTGTGTGAGATTCCGGTGTGTGGTGTGGTCCTTGGATGGACTTTGCGAGTGTCCTTTCAAGCCCCAAGACTCATAGCAGGGTGTTGCGATGGGCAAAGGTGCGACTACTGCAGTCAATGGGGAGAAATAAAGATTGAACATGTGTTTCTGCCCTTTTTGATGTTTTATTTATTCAAATCACTCAATACAATTTTACTCTATAGGTTCTTAATCAAGAAAACGACAATCCTTAATGCTGGGCACTGCAATAGACATAATTACTTCAAAGCAAACAATTCTAAGTTAACTCTAAGCACTGCAAGCACACTTAATCATGACAGACTCATTACAGACATTTCTTCTGCATGCTAAGCTCAAGTGCCAGATCTAAAGTCTCAAGTCTTAGGACTTAACTCCAGTAGAGACACAATCACTCAGACCACAGCGATCAGGTCAGGAAACCATGGAGGTTTCATCTGGTGTGGAGCTGACAGCTGGCTGAGGAGAAGGTGTAAGAAGAAGTCATTGTTCTCACCAGGGTCAAGATGTGGGCTATAGAGTTTGAGAGAGTTGAGGATGATGCAGAGGATCAGGTAGATCATGAGAAAGGCTGAAATGTCAGTCCAGGTCCTCATCAGACTGTCTGGCATGTGGGCATCAGTGTCAGTTGGTTGAATGTCTGTTAATTTGCTTCATAATTTATGCTAACTTTTGGGGCTTCTACTTATCCTTTCAATCCCTATCAGCCATTACCAGGTTTCTCAGTGATGTCTTTCATTTTGGGTTCAGGACATCTACTCTGGTAGTTTCTACCCTGATCTCTCACCTCTGCCTTTATCAGGGCAATGGCAAATGACAGTGACTTCACTCTGAGTTTTATCAGGGTTGTGGAAGGTGACTTATTTTATCAGGCAATGCCAGATGACAATATTTGAGGGCAATTTAAGCATGCAGTTATTTAATTATGGTTTCCAATCCTCCATTCCAGTATAGAAATGCTATGTCATTAAGAAGTACATAACATTAAGAGGCTAAGTAAGATAGAGTAAGATACTTCAATCACCATAAGTGTGCCTGGTGGGGACTGCAGGGCTAAGGCCCTTCTTAGGTCAAGGTGTGACAGCTAAACCTGTCCAGTCCTGTTTCTGACTATTTCCTTCCACATTTAATTTCATCTTAGCATATGTTTTCCAGGGAATGCAGTCTGCCTCAACCTGTCAAATTATATGCATTCTCTACTGCAACTAATTAGAGGTCTTTCAGAAGATTGTATTAATATTAATTTGTGACTAGATCAGTATTTCCTATCAGTAGAAAACTATGATATGGGAATGGCAATTTAAGCATGCAGTAATTTAATTATGAGTGTCAAGCCTCCATTCCAGTATAGAAGTGCTATCTCATTAAGAGGTACATATCATTAAGAGATAAAGTAAGATACTTCAGTCAGTCTTATGATGAATTACCACATTGTTAAGACACAATAAAAATAACAAAAGGAAGATTTATGATTAAATGGTAAGGCTATTAGCTTCCAGATTGCTAGGTAAGAGATCCATAACTTCATAGTCTTATTATTATTTCCCTTCTGTATGTTCTAATACAGAATGGAAAAAAAATCCATGATTAACAACTAAAAATTGAGAGAGGCACAAATTTAACACACACACACACAATAGAGAAATATATACTGGTCTACAATACAGAAATATATACTGGTCTTAGTTTTAAGTCTGTCATTTTTAATTGGAATTTATCATTTCTACTTAATTGAAATACAAATTAATTTTAAAAATAATTTGTCTAAAATAATGAGTTCTTAATGCTGAATAATAGATAGTAAAAGGTCTGTTTGAAATATGTTGTAACTCAGAGCTTATTCTTTATACAAGAAGAAAATATAATATCTTTCCTCCTCCCATAATTACTATGGGAGTTTAATTTATAAGACTCTTTCTAGCACATGTTCACAGAAATTATGTCCTTTATAATTTTGTTGGGCATTTTATTGCCATATCTTCAGTGGTATTTATCATTTCAAGGACGATTGGCAGTTTAAAAGGTTCAAACATTAACATTTTAATTCATTTTCAGACTTAATTTAAAAATAGCTACAAACAACATGGATTCTCCATTATATCTTCCCTTAAGCAACTATAAACTATAACACGTAACTTTGCTTTACAGTCTTACCTCTTCATGAGAATGGGCATTTGGCATTTTAATATTCCAATGAAGAAATTTCATTTGGAAAATTATAGTAGTAGATGTTGACATTATCAAAAGGTGAATTAAATCAAGTTTTGAACACAACTTTGGAAAAATTATTTCTAGTATAATTAAGAGTTTTGTCTCTTATTTAAAAGTGAACATAACTCAGTGTGAGAACAAAGTTGCAAGGGTCAGCATAAAATGTTAGCCCTCTTTACTCACATGTTTTATAATATGTCCTTGTATAACTTCATAGAGTTTGATGACTTCTGCATTAGGGGAGAAATTTTTACATGATAGCTTACCATGGATTATCTCTTTTTGTCATAATCTGCTTATTGGTTGGTTCATTGTAGCTTAGAACCATTTAATCAGAACCAACCAGCCAGACAAAAAAAAAAAAATAGCAAAAAACAGTAAATTCAAAGAAGACAGAGCTATAAACATACCGGATAGTTTAGTAGGCTCAGCAAGTAATTAAATCCTAGAATAGTTTACCAAAAAGAATAGTGGAATCTCATCTTTAAAAATCTTATAGCTATGTTCAACATACACAAACTAATAAACATCATTCACCACTTAAATAGAATTAAGAACAAGAATGATATGGTCATCTCAATAGATTCAGAAAAGTCCTTTGAAAAAACACAGGGAACATTCATGTTAAAAACACTGGAGAAACTAAAAATAGAAAAAACTTACCTCAACATTATAAAGGCTACTTACCAACAAACCCATTGCCAATATCATACTGAATGGAGAAAACTAAGTTTTTTTTTTTTTCTCCAAAATCAGGAATAAGATAACGATGCTCACACTCAACATTTCTATTCAATATAGTTCTCAAAACTCTAGCCAGGGCAATCAGGCAAGAGGGATACTGAAAGTATATAAATTGAAAAAGAAATCAAACTATTACTGTTTGTTGAAGATATGATCCTATATCTTATCTACAAGATTCAAAAATTCCACCAGATTTCTAGAGCTGATAATTAAATTTAGGAAAGTAGCAGCATTCAAGATCAACATTCATAAATCAATAGATTTTCTATACTTCAGCAAAGATTCAGCTGAGAAAGAAATCAGGAAACCCAACCCCTTCACAATAACATCAGTAAAATAATTTTTTTTAAATACCTGGAAATTAATGTAACCAATATTAATGTAATTTATTCTGAAAACTATAGAACACTGAAGAAAGAAATTAAAGAGGAACTTAGAAGATGGAAAGACCTCCCATATTCTTGGATAGGTAGAATTAGTATTGTCAAAATGGCTGTACTACCAAAAGCAATATGCACATTCAATATAACCCCCATCAAAATACCAATGACATTCTTAAAAGAACTAGAAAAGGGCTGGGGATGTGGCTCAAGCGGTAGCGCGCTCACCTGGCATGTGCAGGGTGCTGGGTTCGATCCTCAGCACCACATAAAAATAAAATAATGATGTTGTGTCCACTGAAAACTTAAAAAAATAAATATTAAAACTCACTCTCTTTTTTTAAAAAAAAGAACTAGAAAAAACATTCCTGAAATTTATTTGTAAGAATAAGAGATCCAGAATAGGCAAAGCAATTCTGAATGAGAAGTGATGCAGGAGGCTTCACAATATCCTATCTCAAATTATACTCCAGAGTTGTAGCAGCAAAAAATATTGATATCAAAAGAAATATAAGACCAATGGAATAGATGACTCTAGAAAAACACAAAATTTTACAACCATCTGATACTTGCCAAAGGTGCCAAAAATATATGTCGGAGAAAAGACAGGCTCTTTAATAATTGGTGCTGGGAAACTAGATATTCATATGTACAAGAATGAATTTAGATCCCTTTGACCCTGCACAAAAGTCAGATCAAAATGAGTCAAAGACTTAGAAATTAGACCAGAAACTTTGCAACTACTTATATCATATGGGCACAGACACCAGACTTCCTCAACAAGATGCCTAACACTCAAGAAATAAAATCAGGAATGTAATAAAATTTAAAATCATAAAAATAAAAAGAAAGTAAAAAGAGAGCCTATGATATGGGAGAAAATCTTGGCCAGCTACTCCTCTGACAGGGAATTAACATCCAGAATATATGAAGAACTCAAGACAATGCCAAACTAATAAATGAACAAGCAAATAAATTTAAAAAATAGTCAATCAATGAATGAAGAAAATAACTAAGCAAAATTTGTCAAAAGAAGAAACACAAAAGGCCACCAAATATATAAAAATATGTTCAGCATCTCTAGCAATAAGGAAAATGCAAATCAAAACTACCCTAAGATTTCATCTCACTCCAGTTAGAATGGCAGTTATCAAGAATATGAAAAAAATAACTGTTGGCAACAATGTGGGGGTAAAAATACCTTGTACATTGTTGGTGGGACTTCAAATTAATACAAACACTCGGGAAAGCAGTATGGAGATTCCTAGGGATGGAATGACCATATGACCCAGCTATCCCACTCCTCAGAATTTAACAAAAGAACTAAAATCAGCATGTTATAGCAATACAGCCAACTCAATGTTTATAGCAGCCCAATTCACAATAGCTAAATTATGGAACTAACCCAGATGCCCATCAACAGATGAATGGATTAAGAAAATGCAATATATCTACACAATGGAGTTTTACTCAGCCATAAAAGAGAATGAAATAATACTATCTGCTGGTGAATGGATGGAAATGGAGAAAATCACACTAAGTGAAATAAGCCAGATTCATTAAATCAAGGGTTGAATGTTTTCTCTTATTTGTGGAAGCTAGAGGAAAACAAAGGAAAGAAAATGGTTGGGAGGGAACTTGATATCATAAAGATATAGTAAAGTTCATTGGAGCAGAAGAAGGAGAGCAAACGTGGGGGAGGAAGAAAGGGCAAGGGGAAGATAAAGAGAATGAATTTAACAAAAGAATGTGCTATTCATATATAGAGGGAATTTTACCTTTATGTATATGTAGAAAAAAGGAAAGTTTTATAGAGGAGAGGAGAGGAGAGAGGAGGGGAGAAAACAAGGAGGACATTAGGGATTGAAATCATATTCCTTGCCTGTATGGTTTTGTCCAAATGAACCCAATTACTACATGTAATTAGGGTATTATAATAAAAATTAAAAGTAAATAAATAATAAAGTCTTACAGCTAGATTCTAAATTTTTCTTTGGATGTATTTTATCTATAGTTATTTTCATCAAAGATGTATGTGTTATTTATTTCTTAAATATCATTCAAGAGTTTCTATCTATTGCATTTGACAAAAAAAATGCTTCAGGCATGCTCCTTTTTATTAATTAATAGTTTTCAGAGCAGTGTTAGGCTTACAGAAAAACTGGGCAAAAAATACAGTGTTCTCATCTGTTTCCTTTACACCCCACTCTGCAAAGATCCTCCTCCAGTTAACATCTTTTTTTTTTTTTTTTGGTATGATGCATTTTTGTAATTCATTCATTAATTAATAATGCATTAACTAATAAAGTAATAATGTAATTAGTATTAATAATGGTACACTATTATAAACTGAAGTCTGTAGTTTATATTAGGGATCACTCTGTGTTTTCAGTTCTATGGGTTTTTACAAATACACAATGTAAGTCCATCATTATGTATTCATAAGAAATAGCTTTGTTAGTACAAAAGTCCTCTGTGTTTCACCTATACATTTCTCCCAATGAACCACTGATTTTTTCACCATATTTAGGTTTTCCTTTCCTATAATGTTATATAGTTGGAATCAACTAAATTAATATTTTTAGACTAATGCTACCTTTCGGTGGTAGATTCTCCATTCTACCCAAGTGCATCAGTGAACCACTCCAAACAGAAAATCAAGAATTTTAAACAACATATATTTTATTAAACAATTAATTTGTATATCAAGAACCAACTTCCATAGACTTTCTTCTAATGTGTAGTAATATTAATGAGAATGAATAACATCAAGTTCTATCTAGATGGCAAATAAAAGTTTATTTCAAATTACAACCTATGTCACTTCTACCTTTATATTTCTACATGGTATATGTAAGGTATTGAGAACTGTTTTTAGTGGGTTTTTGTTTTACTTTGGTTTGGTTTGGTTTTTAGTATATGATATCTGTGAGAAAACATATTTTTCTATTGAATTTGTATGGAATATGAAACAAAATAATGCTAATGTGTCAGCTATATTACATGTAATCTTTCTCAGTGTTGATTTCTGTAGTGAAATACAGCATCTAATTTTTGCCAAGGTTTTGTGCATGTATATGTATTTTCATCTGTTACCTCTTACATTTGTTTAAAGCACCCCTTGTCTTCTGATTTTTGAATATGATACCAATGGAGGGTCATACCTAGCATGACTATATAAATAAGCAACTCTCTACATTGTGTTCCATTCTTGAGACCAGAAAAAAAATTCTTTCATAATTATTCAGAAACTGAAATTATCTGTATTACTTATGAAATGTAGAACTATGAATATTTTCTTAATGTTTTAAAACTACAAACTAGTAACCAAAATAAAAAGGTATTGTTGATGCTTGTTTGCATTCTTGTGAGTTCAACAGAATGGCTTCAGAAAGGCAGTCATTTTTTTTTTTTATTTCAAAACTATTTATTAAAGGGTTTTCCAGAATTTATAGATAATTGAAAATAAAAGTGATTTTTTTAAACAGAAAATTCTTCATATTCCATTCCTAGAATGAATAAATACAAACACTATTTAGTATACAAAAGGAAAGGGAAGGGAAGAGAAAGATAAGGAAGAGAAGGGAAGGAGAGGGGAGAGAGAGAAGGAGGAAGAGGAGGGGTGAGGAGGAGGAGAAAGATGAAGAGAAGTAGAAGAGGGAAGAAGAAAGGTTGGAAACATTGGAAGCACACATAACAGGCAGGTGTGAAAATAAAATAAAAATAATAAAAGTTACATAGTTTCTTAGAAAAGATAACATTGGCAACAAAATTATTCATGAGATGCATGCAGATGGCCCAATTTACTCTCCCATCATGTTATAGACCTAGAAAACAGGTTATCTTCCTGACTAGGATAAGGATATTGTTTGCTTCATAGAAGAATAAGAAGTAGTCACATTTTCCAATGTAATAATAAAAATTAATTTAGACCATTACTAGTTATTTTTGCAGCACTATTACTACCTATATATATTGTCTTATTCGTATTCCTTATACAAATTCCATTAAAAAAGGGTTTAGTATTACACACAGTTTACGGAACTGGAAATTAAATCAGAAGAAATTTGCATTTTGAATTGAGTGACAGCCACAGGGAAAAGTAGTATTCAAACTAAGACAATATCAGGCCAAAGGCTATATCCTTAAGCCCTAAAATTTTCCCTATCTACTTTCTTATGGATTTTTTTCTTTAGTTAAGAGGTAAATCTATTACAGAAAAACATACTTAATACTAATATGGATCTTTCAAAACAGTGTTTTATAGTTATCATTTACTTTTAACACAGATGAATTAACTGATATAATCAAAGGATTATATATCCTTTTAGAGTGTAGGCCCTATTGATGATGCCGCACATTTTCACATGACTTCTTCCTAAGAAGATCAATAAAATTTACATTTTGTTCATCATAAATTCATTCTTTACTTAAAAGGGCACTAGTCAATCATATAATTCTAGTCATACAACTTAGATGGTTTTGGTAAACTATCTATATCCAAGGTTGGTGAAGGTGATCCCCCACTCACTGTCTTGACAGAGTCACAGTGAGGATGAATGCTGGCAAAGCCACGCTGGTTGGTGGGCAACCGAAACCATGAGACCCTTTTTTATGTAATTGGGACTTTGCATTTTCATGCTTATGTTTCTCACAGGAGGCATGAGTATGTTAAATGCCAAACAAATTAAATTTCAGATGGCTAGAACATAACAGGTAGTTCATGCCTTGGAGGCTGTTCTACTACCCCTCAGCATATCAAGGACAAAGTAGAAGGCTGTCCTTCTATCTCAGTACATTGTGGACAAGCCTGATAATGGACAACAATCATCCTTTGAAAGGTCATGAGAATTTTAGGCACCACATTGATTATATCAACTAGAACCCAAGCCCATATTTCCGCCCTCTTAGAAAACCTAATCAGTATGCTTATTTTACAAAGTTCACCACATGTAGTCTCATTTTTACATTTAGGAAAGTTAAAACATATAAAGATGTATTCTTCTCTTTTTATAAACTCTTTCTTACTTTACATAGGCATATATGATGAGCATAGTTAATATTGGTGGAAAGTGGATTGATGTTTAGAACTTACTTTCTATTGAGAAAGATTATAAAGATATGAGAACTAGTGCACCTTGACTGAGAAACAAAGAAACTCTTTGAGAAAGCAGGTCAACCGGTTTTATGAGAATAAATTTAGGAATTAATTAAAATAGCTTTATAAGACACAGTTTTAGAATAATGTTAGAAATATTATTTTATTTAGATTCTTAAGTTTAGAAATTCTTAAGTTTTTAGTTGTATAGGTTTCTGATATGTTTTAAGAATGATTTATAAACTTTAGGATATTTTAAATATAAGATTCAAAGGGACTTTTTTAGATGGGAATTTTAGATTGGAAATAAATACAAGTGTACTTTAGGTTAATGATTGTTTAGGAGACTTAGAGTCTGGTTATGTAGTTTGGCATTAGTTAATAAGAAAATAATATATCTTGGGAAAAATAGTAAATCTTGGGAAAATCTGAAAAATGTAAATTAGTGACGTATTTTATTAATGATTCTGTACTTTTAATAATTATATAACTGAAGGACATATCCTGGAAAAATGTAAATTAATGTTACATTTTTTGTACTCCCAATCATGGTTAAGGAAATGTCATATCTTGGCAAAGTTTTAAATTATATAATCAATGACGTATTCTGAATCTATAATGATGAGAAAAATTGTAATAAAAGATCACCCAGAGAAAGCTGCATTAGCTCTCTCTCTGGAGATTGCTCGAATGGAACTACTCCTGTCTCATCTTTTCGCCGACGCCACTCATCCTTCAGGACTCCCTGGACCCCGCTAGGGCAGGACCCTGGCACAAGGTAGTGATTTATAAAGCTCTATTTAGTTCTATTTATATAAAGATAAATAAATTAATGAGAAATTAACTTTATTAGGGTCCTTGATATCTCAAACTGGAACTCTTACCCAAACATCTTCTCTCTCTCTCTCTCTCTCTCTCTCTCTCTCTCTCTCTCTCTCTCTCTCTTTCTGTAGAATTTACCATTGTCTCTCTTCCCTTATCTGAAGTCCACAAATGTTAGGGAGCTTTGTGATCTCTGTGAAACTTTCATAACTGTAGTGTAACAGATATGAAAAGATGGGTGATGTGCTAAACTAAATGTGAATGGTGCACACACACAAGGCTGCTCTGTGCCTCCACTGAGATTAGTAAGGTCAGTGAGACCATATGTCAGAGTTTCTGAGTCCTACATAGTCTCTTTCTGATATTCTACTTTTTGTTTTAAAACAACATGAAAACTTTTCTTAGTTTTGAGATATAAAAAACAAGTGGTACAGAAGATTTGGCCTTTGGGTCACAATTTGCCGAAGTCTGATCTATAGTAGTGTATTTACAATATAATACATTTCTATATTAACAATAGAGTTAGAAATAATGGAGTGACCAATAATTAATGCTTTTTCACTTATTTATTACACATGAAACATATGCAGGTTCATGTATACATATATTATATAATAAAATATGTGTTATATAATACAATCTTCCCATTGTGGAGTTCAGCCAGGTGAACTAAGTGCTCTGATATACTCTGTTATGGTAGAAAGTGAATGAAATCTCTGAGTAGTAAACACTCTCTCTCTCTCTCTCTCTCTCTCTCTCTCTCTCTCTCTCACACACACACACACACACACACACACACACACACAGACCTGTCACAAAACCTCAGAACCAAAGCCTTCTCTTTATTCCACAGGAATACTCCTTGACCCTTGCTTCTAAATATCCCCTATTAGTATACCTTCCTTGCAATTTTGTCCTCTGATTTTCTAATTCACACTCTATTAGTAGAATTAGAGGAAAAAGTACAGAAAATCTCAAATGAATAATCATTTTACAATGACCACAGGAGAGCAGATGGAAAACAGAAAGAAAGAAAGAAAAAAAGAAGAAAAGTAAAACATCACAAATGTAAATAGAATTATGTTATGAATCATAAAAAATAAAATAATTAATGTTAACTTATTGAATATCATAAAATTAAATTATGTTCAGTATTATCTTTTTAAAAAATAAGAAAATATCCTATAACATTTTGGAAGATTTCCCTTAAATGACTTAGAATTGTAACATTTTATTTTTTAATAATCTGGGGGAGAAACATGAATCCTTACCTCACTGCATTCATTTAATCAAATATGTTATCCATTTCCTTCCAAAGACATAAATTCATCATCTCTTCTCCATTTCAACTGATATATTCTAAAATCTCTCTTCTTCAGAACAATTATACAAGTTTCCTTTATAATCAGTTTATCTGACTCAATTTTATTTCAGACTAGTTTATCCTTATCTTATGTATCAGAATTAAAACTAAAACAAATAACTGAACATTTTTCTCCTTACCTTAAATACTTTAGGACTCCACATTCCCTATGGGATCAAGTTCAATCTTTCTAGTTCTGCGTTCATTTCTTTCCTAACTCATCTCTCAGTTTTGGCCCTTACCAATCTCACATAGGCTCTGTTCCAGGCATCCTCATGATGTACTTCTAACAAATACCCCCTCATTCTCTCAATTTGCCAAATTCCATTCTCTACTTCTCTGACAGCAATCAATCTAACGAGTCATCTTTCAACACCCAGTTAATTGACATCTTACATTTTGACAACTTCTTTGACGACCCAAGATTGAAACTATGATTTCCTCCTATTTCTAAAATAATTTAGAGTAGCACTTAACAAACTATGCTTTATTTATTTATATACACATTTCCCTTGCTAGACCATGAGGTCATCTATGAGATTATCAGCTTTTACCTTAAAATTTCTGGTATAGACATGGAACAATGTATACACTTAATCCATGTTGAGTTGAATTAATTGTTGTGAGAGAATGCTAAGGTATTCATGCTCATAATAAGAATAAACTCTGTGTCTACATATAACAGACCTGATTATGTGTTGGATATGGAAACCAAAGGAAAAAAAAAGGTTATTGCTCAAAAAATAATTCTCTGCTAATCAAATATAATTCAAAGTATATATTGAGTGTTCAATCATTTTAGATTAGAAACTTTTCCTTGTCAAAGCACATATACCCCTGAGAATGGAGTAAAATTGAATAAAACTATTAGAAATTCAATCTTGAGAATCAATCACAGATCTGGGTGCAGATTCGAGGTAAAAAATAAGAAAAAGATTGAAAAGGGTCCTCCTGTATTAGTTGGCTTTGTTATGAAGCAAATACTTAAAATAATCAAAGTACAAGGTAAAGGCTTATTTTAACTCTAAGTTTTGAAGATTTCTGTCACAGGCCCAGCAGACACATTGCTTTCAGCTCTGATGGGGGTATCAGATGGGAATGGAAAGGACAAACACTGTAGAGCAATAGTTCATCTCAGAGCCAGAAGTTAATACACCATAGTTCCACAATCCACTTTGAGAGCACAAAGCCAATGAACTAAACCTACTCACAGGTCATGATTAAGATCCTACCACCTCCCAAAGCACCATGAGCTGGGACCAAGTCTTCAACATTGTTCCTTTGGGGCACATTTCAGATTTAAACTATTACAGCTCCCTTACAAATTATGATGATTAATTTAGTCAATGTAGTGTGTTCTCTTGGCTAGATCCAAATTTTTTTAAAAACTTTTCATTGGTTCTTTTTAATTATACATAATTTTTAGATTCACTTTGATATAATTATAAAAGAATGGAATATACTTTGTTCTAATTCAGTCCCTATTACTTCCTCTTTTCCTCCATCTTCCTTTCCTCTGTTCCCTTCCCTCTCCTCTGCAGATCTTTCTGCTATTTGTTTGTTTGTTTTTTGTTTAAGCTAGTGTCTCATGGATATGCTTGATGGTGAGATTCACTGTGGTATATTTCCTATACATAGGAAAGTTAGCCAGATTCATTCCAATCTTCTTCCCTAATCACATCTCACCTCACTCCCCTTCAATTTCTTTCCCCTCAAAAGCCAATGTAAATATTTCTATAAAGCTATATTTTAGATGGCTTAACACTTAGATTTTCCTTTTTTGTTTTATAATTTCTTCTAGTACTGGGGATTGAACTCAGGATCTTGTATATCCTAGATAAGTGCTCTTAAAAAGCTCCACCCCTAGTCCATAGCTTAATGACTGAGTAAAACAGATTACCTTCTATAAAGTGAGTGCATCTCATCCAATCACTTGAAGGGTTTAAGGGAAAAAAAACACTAAACTTCCCCATAAAGAGAATTCTGCTTCCCCACTGCCTTCTGATTCCAGCTGCGGCAACAGCTTTTCCCTAGATCGCCAACTTACTGGCCTATAGATTTTGGACTTGCAGGCTTCCACCACTGTAAAATCCAACTAAATCTCTTGTGTGTTTTTTAAATTTTAATTCGTTATATATGACAACAGAATCCTTTACAATTCATATCACATATATAGAGCACAATTTTTCATATCTCTGGTTGTACACAAATAGAGTCACATCCTTAGTGTCTTCATACATGTACTTAGGGTAATGATAACCATTGCATTCCACAGTCTTTCCTATCCCTGAGCCCCCTCCCTTTTTCCCCTTTGCCCTATCTAGAGTTCATTTAGTCCCCCCCACCACCACCACAGTCTATTATCCATCAGTATCCTTAAATCAGAGAAATCATTCAGCATTTGGTTTTTTGGAATTTACTAATTTCACTTAGCATTATATTCTCCAGTTCCATCCATTTACCTGCAAATGCTATGGTTTTATACTCTTTTAATGCTGAATAATATCCCATTGCATATATATGACACATTTTCTTTATCCATTCATCTACTGCAGGGTATCTAGGTTGGTTCTACAGTTTAGCTATTGTGAATTGTGCTGCTATAAACATTGATGTGGCTATGACCCTGTAGTATGCTGTTTTTAAGTCCTTTGGGTATAGACCAAGGATGCTCTGACTGTCTCTAATAATTCTTAGAGAGCCTAAAATAATTAGAATTGTGGCATTTTAAGTTTAATAAGCATAAATACCTGGAACTAATATTTGGATCTTTATCTTTCTACTCTCAGAAATTTCTCTTAATGTCCTTCCAAAATTTTATTTTCAAATCCATCTTATCATCTCTGGTTTTACCAATAGTTCTAGATTCTCCCCATATGTATGGATACAGCCTATCAGTTCTGTTTCTCTGGAGAACCTTGACTGATACTTAAGGGAAAAAAAAAAAAAAGAAAAAAAAAGGCTGGGGGAGGGAGTATTCTTTAAAAATAAATATTCTTTAAAAATAAAAATATTCTTTAAAAATAAAATTCACTACTGGAACTGGCCATGCACAGCAGTCCTGATTTCCAACAAAGGGTCTTGAAAACAAGTGTGGGACTTCAAAATAAAACTGTCAAGTATCATAATATAAATCTCAAATAACACATTTTACCTTGTTTTATAGTTTCTCTTCTTAGCAATTAGCCTGCATGTGTTATCTCATTTTTCTCAACAGTGAAAATTTTGATGCTATTATGTGGCTAATTTACAATACCTAGGGGAAAATTATACATTTTATAGGCTTTGTTCTCTAACCAACTATGTGATATCCTGTTGCTAATATCATCCACATTTATTTTTTTCTTCCTAATATGATACACACCTCTTAGGTTTCATGATTGTTTATGTTTCTAGTAACTGTTTGGGTAGAAACCAGTATCTAAAATACTGTTTCTTTGTTTTGTTTTGTTTTTAACCCCTGATGATTAAAGATGAATGCTTTCTTAAAACCAGTACTTTCTTAATAAACCAGGCATGTATTTTTAACCACAGAATAAGAATTGCTTTACCTTTCAACATGAACATCAAATTAGTTTTACTTGCAAAACAAACCAATCATTAGTTCTAACCAGAGAAACAGAAAACTTTTCCTATTTTCTTGGTTGTTACTTCTAGAAGGCAAGTGCTCTCCATATATTGTATTTCCTGTGTCCTCAATAGAGGGAACATAATTTCTTCACTGAAATTGTCTACTCTCCTTTCAGTCTATTTTTTTTAGGTAGATAAAGAGAGAGAGAGAGAGAGCGGGGGGGGGGGCGGGGAATTTTTAATATTTATTTTTTAGTTTTCGGCAGACACAACATCTTTGTTTTTTGTATGTGTTGCTGAGGATGGAACCCGGGCCCCATCCATGCCAGGTGAGCACGCTACCGCTTGAGCCACCTCCCCAGCCCTTTCAGTCTACTTTCATTGTTCACATGATCTTAGAGTCAAATTCTCATGACATTATCCAGCTCATCCTTCAAATTCCTACCTTTGCCATAAAATTAAAGATTTTGAAAACTATTCTCATTTCAGAGCCATCTCAGAGCAAGGCTTCCCCCATCTGAATAGAACTTTATGCAACAAGCTAATAACTCTACAGATTTCCTGAGAATAAAATGAAATGAAAATTCATGTATATGTATGAATATAAACATAAATATATAGTGTTCATTACCTTATTATAGACTGAAATGCAAATATCTACGATCAGTTTGTTTGCTTGTTTTGCTATTTTGCTATTTCTAATAAAAAAATGTAGTTTCTTTCTGATATGGAGAGTTCTGCAGTAATATCTTTTACCAAGAACATTTATAAAATGTTTAGAAACTTCTAAAGAACTCATTGCCCCACAAGGAAATCAGAAATGTTGAACAGTTTTTAGAATTTTAGAAAGTTATATTTAACAAGTACAGCAATTGAATTTTAAAACTGCTCCCCACCATTGTACCACCAAAGTATATCTACTACTTTGTAGTACTTTTAAATAACACATGGCTTCAATTTGGAATCACAGGTAACATGCTAGAAAATGCCTGAAACAATCTCAGATTTCTATTCCATAATACAAGCATCCTACCCATTTTTGTAATCTTCATAATTGGATTTCAAGGTTTTTAATTTTTAGATTCTACTGTCCATTTGTCCATCAGATTATATCACAAGTATTGAATTATCTGTTTTAGTCTTGGACCTGAAGCATTCTGCCTTGATGGGTATATTAGTCGAGGTTCAGGTATAAGTAACAGAATAAACTATGAATCTATGTATTTTAAACAGAAAGAAATTTAATGCAGAGTATTAGGTAGCTTAAGAATTACTATGAAAGCTGGTTCACAGAGTTTAAACTACCCCTAGTTTCCCAACAATTTGTTTTATATCCTAGAGATGAAAAATGAAGTGGTCAATGCTAGAACTCCTGGCTTCAGGATCAAAACTCTATATATGTACTGTATTATTCAGATTTACCTAATTCATGTAAAAATTTAAAAGAAACTCAATATCTCATTGGTTTCAAAAAATTTAAATTTTATTTCTTGTTCAAACAATGTCCACTGTACTTTATGGAAATTCTCCTGTGTCTTTTATGAGACATCTGATAGTTGCACATCTAAATAGTAATGAATTTGAATGATCATCAAGATGGGAGTGGGAAGAGAGAAAATAATTCACTTGTTCTTTAAATACTTCCTCTCAAAATTGTTTTAGAGATGTACATAGGCCACTTTGCTCAACTCTTATCAGCCAAAGCAAGTGCCACAGTTCTGTCCTAACTTCTCATACTGTGGGTCTGAAAAAATAACTATCAGTATCGGTGAGCAGCACTATTGACCACCATAGCCAGTCCTTCTAATGCCCTAGAGCCCTATGGATTATGCACTTAATTTAAAGTTAATGATATCTTGGTGCTTATGATAGCCTCTATATCAGGTCCAAATATGGTTGTTCTTGATCCAAAGAGGCAAAAAAAAAAAGGCAATTTATATACCCCAATGACCAATTTATAGGAATGGAGCAGTTATTACAACAAATACCTGGAAATTTGATAAATACACCATTCTTTTTTTTTTTTCTTAAAGAGAGAGAGAGAGAGAATTTTTTAATATTTATTTATTTTTTTTTAGTTTTCGGCAGACACAACATCTCTTTATTTGTATGTGGTGCTGAGGATCAAACCCAGTGCCATGTGCATGCCAGGCGAGTGCGCTGCCGCTTGAGCCACATCCCCAGCCCAAATACACCATTCTTTGCAGCTGTGCAGATTCATTATTTTGTTTATATACACACACTTGGGAACCAAAAAAAGTCACTTAAAATTTTGAGTCAGAAATATGTTTGGGGGTCTGGGTTGTGGCTCAGCGGTAGAATGCTCGCCTAGCATATGGTGCTGAGGATCCTGGATTCAATCCTCAGCACCACATAAAAAATAAAATGAAATAAAGGTATTGTGTCTATCTACAACTACAAAATAAATATGAAAAAAAGAAATATGTTTTAATTCAGTACTTGCTTCCTTTGGTAGAAAATCTCTCTAAAAATGTAGTAGACTCTTGTTTTATTTCAATCAGTAGCATGGGTTAATTGCCAAATTCACAGTTCTTCTCAGGACATTGCAAATATGTAGTGTTTATTTGGTTTCTGTCTTACCATCAGCCCTTTTTTAACCTAGCTGTGCTTTCAGGAACCTTGAGTGTGGTAGCCCTGTGATTGAGAAATACCTTAAACTATTTTCTTTGAGACATTTTAACTAATTAAAGATTCACTGTGCTTGGCCAAGCTCTTAATTGGATCTTAAATCGGAGACATTTAATCCATTCAGAGATTATAATGACCATTGTGATAGTCATCCCCTTAATTTGATTCTTGTCACTCAAAGCTTTTTTTAGGTTCTACATGTACAGTGAGAGGCTAAGAAATAGCTGCTTTTCTGGCCCCAGAAATTCCCAAATTTCTATATTGTTTTTCATCTTTTAAAAATCTTTAACACTCTAATTTTCTTCTAAACTGATTCCTTCACGTAAGTCCTTTCTTCCACAGTCAATAGTAATCATGGCAAAATACTCAGGTTCACTTTGCTGTGGACTCCTTCTCTCTACAAGTTCATTAAAGACTTGATTAGCCTCCCATGTCCTCTAAAAAGTCCCTTTACAAGTCACCTAACTGATAATAGCCAGACTATTAACTTTCTTTTTTTTTTTGCATTACAATCCTTATTACACAGAGTACAATTTTTCATATCTCTGTATATAAAGTATGTTCATATCAATCTGTGCCATTACACAAATACAAAAAAAAGTTTCTTTTTTTGCATTACAATTCTGTGATGTTCATCATTATACAAAGTACATGTATGAAGACTTGAATTGGGTGTCAACATACCTTATATACAAACAGAGATATGAAAAATCATGGTATATATGTGTATTAAGAATTGTAATGCAGACTATTAATTTTTGCACTCAAAAGTTTCTTATCTCATATGTCCAAGCCAAAACCACATATTTTGGGCTTTGTTATCACAACATTTCAAGAATAGTATCAGTGTATGTTGTACTGAGGTTTCACAAGGTATGGTAGGGTACCAATCTCTAAATCTTGTTGACTTAAAAAAAAATAAGGAAAATCACTCAGATGATATTTATTGCTTACATGTACTTTACTACACAACTGGAAGATGCCTCAGGACTGAAGCTGTGGATGTGATGGGTCATAGTTGCAACTCCTCTTGAGTACATACTCCACCTTAGCTGTACCTGAGGGAAGAGAAAAGAAGTACATGTTGGCACCTATATGCTTCTATGTAGAAGTGATACACACAGTTTTTCTCACAGGCCCTCAGTCAAAGCAAGCCATATGTTTTCATCTACTTCAAGAAACTGAGGAAATGTAATCCTACCACATGTTTTAAAGAATACCCAAAACACTGCTGTGTAGTACTAATGAGTAACACAACTGACATAGGACTCAGGAAGCCATTTGTGTGTCTACTGAAGCTACCCTTTGACTGCTATAAGCCTCCTGATTGGACTCTATAATCTTGCCCTATCAATTTCTAAGCCAATACAATTTTATTGAACAAACAGAAACAGAATCCAATATCTCTAGTAGTAAGATGGTATTAGGTTCAATTATGCTTTCAGAATTGTATAAGAAGACCATTTTTTGGTGGAATCTAATTTGTTATTCAGAACATTATCTGGAAGAAAATCTAACTTCAGCTTTCTAGAATTTGCTACATCAGATGACATTCTAGAAAAACCTTACACTGGAACTGACAGCCAGTCCACCATATGAATTCACCAAGGCACTCTATCCACTGACTTCTAAGATTTCATACCTAGGTCAAATCTTTTTCTGTCTGATAGAAAATGGTATATGATAAGTCATATTCTTTTATGCAATAACTTTTCAGATATTTGGCTCCTTCAAGTCTATCTTTACTCCTAGCTAAGTATACTTTTACTACTTTTCATTTCAAATTTCAGCATTTTCATTTCAAATTTCAGCTCAATCCTTGTAGCCCATCAGTTCATCTGAAAAGACAGAACCAAGGTCAGAGTAATATCTTCTGGAAAAATCTGTAAAGAGAAAGTATTTTTTTTTGTACTCGGATTACCCATTTTTACCCATTTTTTCTAACTTATACTGTTTCTTAAGGAAAAAAATTAGTCTTTAAATGGCCTTGTTTATGCTACTTTGCCTATTTCTACCTGGATGTGTCAAAATCTTTTTATCATTGTATGATATTACTTATATTGAATATAATGAATAAATTGATACAAAAATTGCAAATCTAGCAAAAGATGTCATACTCATATTTTCCAACATATTTTTTAAAAACAGCCAGTAAAAGAAAAAAAATGATGAGATCAACAAAATGAAAATTTTAAGATTATCTGTCAAATAACTATAAAAGAAGCCTCTTAGAAAACTGAAAAAAATATTTATGTGAAAATTATTTTATTATCATTCTAGAAAGGTGTAACAAAAGGTAGAGTCTCTTTTGTTAGCTTATCATATAATTATGACAAAATTATAATAATTATAAGAAGAAATTGCTTAGATCATAGAGACTAGGATGTTGACAAATACTATGATAATTTTCTTGCCCTTGTGTTTTGTCAACTACTTTCAGAACAATTGAACATTCCCTTTATGAAAAGCATTTTTTTAAATCTCCATAAAACTTCACTCAATTGGCTTTCTTCATATTTCTTTCACCATTTCTTTGCAGCCTCCTAATGATCTTGTCTTTTTTGTATTCACCTTCTAAATTCTGGCCAAACTGAGTGTATCAGTGGTCTTTTATCTATGGCTTCTTGTTGGTGACTCAAATGCTATAAACTCTGTGTTCTGAAATTTCACAATTTAGCCTCTTCATCATTATTAAATTCTGTATTTCAAAAGAAACATTCCACTGTACATGTTCATTTTGATCTCAATTTAAGAGTTTCTCAGGAACAAATTGCCCACTGCTGTGGTGAATAAGAAAGTGAATACAGTTTTTGGGCCACTGAACCAAAAGGTTCTGGAGCCTCTGCCAAAATGGTAACAAAGAAACGACCTGAAGGACCCCAACAGCTTATTCTTAAGAGTATTCCACCAATATGGTGAGGAACGCCAGGCCTCATGCATAGAGAGCTCTTTGTTGCTGCACGGAGCAGAACAACACATTCTTCTTTTTTTAGTTCTACAGCATCTCTGTGAAACTGTTTTTGGTGGTCTGTTAACATCAAACCAGTTGACAAAGGAGAAACACAATCTTCAGAATCTAATTTCCTTATCAGAATATCTTAGTCAGGTTTCCAACATTGTGACAAAATATCTGAGATAAGCATGTTTCCTGAGGAAGAAACATTTATTTTGGTTCACATTTTCAGAGTTTTCAGTCCATGGTTGGCTCAATCCATTGCTTTCGGGCCTGTGGCAAGAGGAAACATCATGGTGGGGAAGATATGATGGAGTAAAGGTGCTCACATTGTGGGAGCAAAGAAAGAGAGTTTGCTTTTATAACAAAGTCTCTCCCCCAAACCTATTAAAATAGGAGTCTATAAATGGATTAATCCATTCAAGAGCTTTCAAGATTCAATCACCACCCAAAGATTCAACTTCTGAACCCTGCTGCATTAGTGAACCAGACTCAACACATGAGCTTTTGGGAGATATTTTTAAGAACCAAACCATAATACGTAAGTGGGCAAAGTAGAGCAGATCTGGAGTTCAAAGACAATAAATTAATAACTTGCAGCATTCATCCTTCAAGCTGCCAAGCATCTATATGTACCATTCTACACATATTTGTGCTACTACACATGTACGTTTATCACTTACATTAAGCAGCTACTCGTTATGTAAGGATATCAACATTCTCCTTGAAATGAATAGACATGTAGTCCTGACAGTCACTTTATTAATGACTGGTCTATTATTTACTGCTCAAAGTTAATCACAGTTCATTATATATGCTGGTATTAAATAATAAACTGATATTTAACCTAACAAAAGTGTCTAAAATTATAAGAGGAAGAAAAAATACAATAATAATAGTATACACACACACACACAACAAAAACGGAGAAAACTGTGCTAAATTAAATGTACCCAAAAGGAGATTCTAATTCTCAATTTCTCCTTCAAATCACTCTTCATCTACTCTTTTGTATTGATGCACTCCACCAGGATTTCAGGAAAGTAATGGAAGATAGCTTTCTTTACTTTTTTATATTCTAGTAAATCTGTTTATTTCCTCTCTAGAATATGATGAATATGTATACTTTCCTCCAACTTATGTTGACGTTTCTTTCTAGCTACCATCTTTATTGTAAGCAGTAGCATCAATTGCTTCGTCTATTGAGTAGCATCTTGAATGTTTTACTAAAGTTTCTTTTAACTTTTTTTTTCTATTCTAGAATCTACCTTTAACAAAATACTCTAAAATAAATTTTGTAATTTAAAACTAAAATATTATCAATTTTGGCCTAAGTCCTTCCTGTGAGTGTATTTTTATCTCAGAATGAAAGTCGGACTCTACACAACCTGATGACTCCAAGAGAAGGCCATGTTCCAGTAATAACCAATCAGTGGTAAGCAAACAAAAACAAAGTTTCGATGGCTAAAATACTTCTGTCTTTAATATAGGTCAGTGAAGTATTTGAATGTGAAGCATTTACAAGGCAATTATGTCTTGGAAGTCCTTGTGAATGAGATCAGTGCCCTTTAAAGAGGAGTCATTGATTTAGCTCATTCTCATTCTACCCTGAGAAGATACAAGGAAATGTCAGTGTTCTGCAAACCCAGAAGAGAGTGTTACCAAAACCTAACCAGAATGACATCCTGATCTTGGGCTCCCAGTCTCCAGAACCATGAGAAAAAATAATATCTACTATTACAGTGACCTAGTCCATAGTATTCTGTTTTAACAGCTCAAACCGACTAAGACAATAGGCCTCACAAAAGTAAGACCTGTTCTCTCTTTCCACAGTTATATCTTTAGCATGTCTCAGGGAATGCTTACAATATGATTTCTGCACAAATGATATTTGCATTTGGCTTGAACTGTTCCCTGGAAATCAAAGTAAACTTCCTGAACAACTGTGTGACCAGTATAATGAATAAACAGAATTCACATGATGTGAAACTGCACACAAATTTCTCTCTCCCCCTACCACCCATTCAAACCCATTCTTTGGAACTAGTTTTCTCCCTAGATAAGGCACTTTATATTCTTTTCAGTCACTCTTAGAAAATACAATGTTCTCTGATTACCTTGAGCTATGCAGTCTCATTTTAGTAATCAAAATGCTCAATCACATGTAATATTTCAAAATCAAATATGAAGTTTAACACTCTTTGTTTCTTTGCTTCCTGACAGCTTGGTAACCCTACAGTGGGAAGAAGGATGTTTAGGTTGAAGTACTCACCATTAGCCTCTACCCTTCCCATCATCACATAATTACTAAGCTGCCTTTTCAGTTTTCTGAAGGTGGAGAGATGTTGAATGAGAAAAATATTTGGGGGATTTAGGAGAGGTTATATTGGCCTGATACCAGATTTTCTTTGGCTGGGCTGTGTTTTTTTTCTGAACCCTCAGAGCTGAGCGTCTGTTTTCATGATTCTGTGGAGAATTCCCTCTCCTATCACCAGGCTCTTCTACCTACAGTCCCTTATTTCAAATATTGACTCTGACTGAAAATGACCAGCACCTCCTCAGCCCCAGATTTTTTCAGTCTACACTATAAGGCACCCTCTGCTGGGATTTTGTTGCTCTTCTAGTTGGATCTACTGATCACATACTTTAAAATAACTCAAGAGTTGATTGTTTTCTCTAAAGACTCACACCTGGACCAGGAGGAGCACTCACTCCCTACAAAACTTCCAGGAGAGCAGGGCACTCATAGTAATGCTCCCTTTCCCTGGTCTGTAAGAATAGCCAGTCCGTTCTCATTTCTCACTTTTACACTTTTAAAGATACAGGCTTCATGCTAGTATTTGGCCTACAAGCACTCTGAAAGATGATATGGGTCATGCTCTCTAAGTGGCAGCTTCTCAGCTCCTATCACTGTGTACATGAAGAGAAATGGCCTCCCACAGGGATAGTCCAGGAAGCAAGGGATGCCTCAGTGGACAACGGGAAACCTTGTCCTCACAGAGTTTGGAGTAGATATGTTGTGCTTGAGTGCCTAGAATCTCTCTTAGAGTCTCTTGAAGTTCCCTGACTGTAGGATTTGACACATCCTTTTCAACCTTTTTTAAAACCTATTCTCTTATATTTTAGTTTCTTTCTCAATACTTAGGATTTTTTTATACATGTTCCCAGACTTTATCATAAGAAGTCATATTCTCTCAAACTTTTTATTATTTTCAAGTTATCTCTCAGGTACCTGATAGAATGGAATAAACAGTCATCTGTTCTGATATTGCTTCTTCCATATCTAGTAGTGGAATTCCTGTAAGATTAATCAAGACTGTATCAGATGTTGTATTTTAAACATAGTGAGGCTTCCAGGTAAAGGTAGGACAGTTGAAGCTCACCTCCTCCACCATTACTCCACTATCTCTGAAATGATCCATCATCTAGGAAACATCTTCTTATATTTTCAATATGACCAGGCTGTGTACAGCAGGGATATTCAAAGTGACAGTACATAATGAAATGGAAGGAGCTAGTGCCAGAATATAACTCAGTGTGCTAGTTTCTTCAGTCATAAAGTCTTTGTATAAAAAAAAAAAAAATGTCAGGTGAACTAAACGGTGTGCTTAATGACTTAGGTGATTTTCATACTTCACATGATCTCCTATTTGTTCATAGGTAACAAGGAACTAAGGGATAAGTCGCTTTGCCAGTTCACCCCAGAAGAAGCCCTGTCTAAGGAGAAGGTCAGTGATTCAATACCTCAATTGAATTTTTCTTTATCCTCATCCACAAGGTAAAATTTAATGGATTCTTAGACTCCACATAAAACTGTGAATACATTCCCCATATCTTCCATAAGAATTTTGGGAACACTTAGTACTCACTCCATAAACTAATTTATGTAGTCACAAAGCCTATTTCATCTGAAAATACATAGATCTATAGCTATCACACAAAAGAAAATGTAGAGTGTTAATGAGGAATTCAGTGTCTCAAGCAACAGTTGTACTAATATAAGTATTAATTCATGAGTACTCTGAATGAATTCCAACGTGCATCATTAAAATAAAGTATGTTTAAAGAGAAATAACAAAGTGCAATTCAATTCATTTTTACAAGGATATATTTAAATTTTGTTTCCAATAACAATTTCATTTTAAAAACCTTAGTCTTACAGTTACTGAACTAACAAGTGTTCAAGATTCATATTCCAAGTACCTATGATTTAAAGAGAATATCAATTATCTCAAATTGTTTTGAATTAAAAAGATTGAAATAGAAGTAAGGGAAATATCAGTCTGCTGGTTCTTGGAAATATTTGTTTATTTAACCTTAAAAATGTCAAGTGGCTTTGAGAAAACAGAGTAAACAAATCCCATATTAAAATTGTTAAGATATTTCTTTTGTAATGTTAATATTACTGTCTCTGATATTACATCTCTGATTCCAGCCACAGTTCAGTTCTCTCTAGCTTTGATATAAGCTTTGATTAGACCAGGTCAGTCTGACCTGGTCTAACCGTACCTGCCTTAGCTCTGAGCCAACATTCAGGATTACATAAGGACTATGATCTGCTACATTCCTTAGAGGAAAAGTTTAACTAAGGAATGTTTTCTCTGACAAGTGATAAAGCCCTACTCTTTCAGGTTACACCAAAGACAAGTTGTGGTTAAAATAAGTTGAGAATGAGGACACAATATGAATTAAGGATGAGCACATGGTATGAATTAAGGAGACAACTTAAGTAGAATACAGTGCATTAGAAAGCAAGAGAAGACAAAAAAAGGGACACAGAACTAAGGTTGCCTGGAAACAATCAATTCCTATTTTGATAAAGCTTAGAATCTAGGAGAGTAATTAGCATCAAGGCCAGATCAATTTTTCTCTACACAGTATTTTATTAGATTGCTACATGACAGCATACTAATTAAAACTGATTGGTCTAATTAGAATCCCATTAATAACAAGAAAGGCAATGGCAGATGTATCACTACATCCACAATGCTTCCACTCATCAAATGTGCTGCCGGTCAAGTAGTTGTGGAAGCAGTTGCCTTATACGTCATTTTTTATTTTAAGAAAAGCTTGATGTGGAGGGCAAGGGAGGGGAAACTCCATCAGACTCTGCTATTGAAGTCCTTCAAAAAATAATTAGAAATAAACAAACACTAGAGAAAGTCTCAATAAATTATCATTTTAAAAACTCAGGCCAAAGTAAGAACATAAATCTTTAGAGATTTGTAGGATCACAATAAATTCTCAATGTAATTCTAAAATAGTTTACCATTTTAGTTTCTTACCTAAATGGCCTCATGAAAAAGAAAAGATAAAATTAGTTTGGGTTTTGTAATAATTACAAAAACTTAGGCATAATTCTGCGAAGATTATGTCAAATTCTAATCCTGAAACTACTATTCTATTTATGTTATTTCTTATTTAGACAACCCCCTGCCACCAAATACACGTACATTAGAGTACAGTCTATGAGGTTAAGACATAACAACACAAAAATACTTAGCATTTATTTAATATATGTTAATTGAGTATCTTCCATGTGTCAAACATTATTGCAGGTGACAGAGATACAAACGTTATCCAATTTATTTTACATAGGAGGAGCAACTATGAAAGAAAAGCAGAAACAAAATAAATAGATTAGATAGATAGATAAATAGATAGATAGGTAGATAGATAGATAAATCCTACATGTATTTTTCTTGTATAGACTGTGCCTCAGCAGCTCCCAAAGAGCACTTAGATGTGCTCAGTTGTTTTTTATTGGGTCATTTGTACTGTCATGACTTGTGATAGTCAAATGTGTTCTATGCCCTAGGTACCAGTCATTTCCACAACCTTATAAAGTGGTGACCATTCACATTCCCCTAGTGCTACTTCCTGGTCAAATGTGCCATATCTCTTGGGTATCTAGAATTCCTCAGAAATAGTAATTTAGGGAAGTTCTGATTTCCATAATAACCACATGACAGAATTGGCTGCCATCATATATTTTTGTCTCCACCCTCCATTTTCCTTGACTGAGAATACATTTCTGCAGAGAACATTAGCAGGATTCCACTCTCTTGTTGACCACTACTTACCCAAAGAATTTCAAAAATTCAGCCTAGATATTTTCTGTATGTTTTCTTGCCAATTTAGATAGCATTTTTATTATGAGAGAAATGGGGATATTTTAAGTTTCCTCCTAAATGCTAATATACCACTCATATTAAGTAAATTTTCCTCCGATAGTGTTAGTCTCTTTCCTTACCCATTTAACAATATAATATGAGCTTTCTTCCAATTCTTGGGGCAAGTCATAAACAGTTTGACAGTGTGACTTCAGTGTTTCAGATTGTCCCAGTCAATTAAATTGTCAATCTGATTGGATTAAGAGATGTTAAGGGTTAAGGGGATTATGGGTGTGTCTGGGAATGATTGGCATGTGAGATAGCCAACTGAAATGAGACCCTCACTAAGCATGGGCAGCACCATCCAATGGGATGATGGCATGGATGGAATAATGATTGGAGGAACAAGGAGGTAGCAGCAGATGAAGGCTCCATTCTTCTTGAATGTATTCTTGATTGCTGCTGCATTCCTCGGAGGATATCCAACATTTGGTTCTTCACTCTTCCAAGGAGGATTCTCCAGATGCCTTGGGTCTTGGACAAGGGTAGCACCTTTGATCCCTGTTTTTCTGGGGCTTCGGACTCTTGGATTGTACAGCTACTGGTTCTTCCAGTTCTCTAGCTTGCAGGTGGCTTTTGTGGACTATCCAGCTTCTGGGCATATAAGCCAACCTACTAAATCCCTCTTTTATAATTATACTTCCTGTTGATTCTGTTCCTCTAGAGAACCCTGAATAATACAGAATATGTGTATATTTAATAAGACATTTTAATAAGTAAAAAATTCTAATATCTATAAATAGACACAACAGAGGTTTATTTGTTTCTCAAGTCATATATACTGAATTGGGCAGTGGAGAGTAAAATACAAGGGGGCTTCTTAGCAGTTACTCCAGTCTCCAACTCACTTATTCCATCCTCAATCTCCAACCCAATCCCTGAACCTCCAATTTTCCTAGAGAATGGAGGCATGAATCGCAAATAGTATATTATAGATTTTCATGTCTTGTCCCTGAATGCAGCACACCTTACTCCTATCCATAATCAACTGACCAGAACTTGCACATAGCCCCAAACTATTATAACTAATAGGAAGTTAGAAAGTTCCCTTACTGAGTATCTAGAAAGCAAGCACTATCTTTCTCTGCCAGATTCTATCATTCTGATCTCAAAATGCACTTTGCTCCTTTTTTCTCTTCCACCTCTTATAAGACAACTCAAAATTCTATCTTGTCTTAAAGACTGGAAATTTTAGATTTTGTGTTGTTCAGTCTTGTATAGTGGGATCAGATGTGACTCCCCTTAGAATAGCCACTTAAGTTCTAGGAAATTATCTGCTCACCCCTCAACATCACACCAAAAATTTAGAGATTAGTCAGGATTAAGATACTCTATGATGCATCCAAAAAGTGGACTGAGAATACTTTACATGGGATCTGTGCAAATTTTTACAATTCATTTCTGGAGTAAGAATGGAGCCCTGAAAAATATTTTATAGAGTAATTTAAAGGGCTTGTAATCTGAGATCAGAGAATCTTGTGGATGTTATTTCTCCAAATCTTCATATACTTCTGAGCTATTTGGTCCCAGCCAGTTCATGACCAGTAACACACTCAAAGTTTTTTTTTAATACATTTTTTATTTATTCTGTTTAGTTATATATGACAGTAGAATGCATTTTGACAGATCATACATAAATGGAGTATAACTTCTCATTCTTCTGATTGTATATGTTGTACAATTACATCCATTATGTAATCATATGTGCACATAGGGTGATAATGTCTGGTTCATTCTGTTATCCTTCCTGCCCCCAGATCCCCTTCCCTCCCTTCATATCCCTTTGTCTAATCCAAAATACCTCTTTAGGTACAAATCTCAAATCTTCTTTATAGTGGATTTTTGACTACAAGCTACTCCCTCTCTCATCTTAACTGGAGACAACATTGAGAGCTTCAATTACAAACAAGAGAATGCCACCTTTGTTCTGATTTTTTACCTGTAGCTGGGTCTTAATGAATCTTCAGTGGTGAAAAGAGATCTCCCTCTTTTTTCCTACTGTATGATATTTAGAAACTGTTGAATTTTTTAACCCATTCAGCATCTGAATATATGAAGTCTACTCCCCTTTATTTCTCCTGTCAAATCACTAAACTTCTAATAATATTCTAAGCTCATCCATTGTTGAAATATTGTGCTAAACACAGTCATTGTCTATAATCACAAACATATTCTCAATATTATAGTTACCAGTATGACCTCTAATAGCGGTTGAAATGCTAGTATTTCATTAAAAAATTTCCAGGATATCTGTTTCTATTGCTATGTGCTACTATCCTTTTCATTGTAATATCATCATTTTGCTATGGTAAAAAGTCATTTTAAACTTTCAAATTAAAGGAATTATTAGAGTTACTTGATTTCTTGTTAGACAAAAGTCTGGTCTCTACTTTTGCTACTGTGTAAGAATACAGACACAAATATGAGTTTACATTTTCTTTTTCAGCCCAGTAAAACATTTGTTTTAATGGAGACAAATGAACTTTCTCTCAGGAAAGATATGTTTTATTCAAGCTAATGTCATGTCTCTGTATTTTGTTTATCCTGTCTTCTAAGGGTCAAACTAAATCAGGTTCAGACTTCAGTAATCCAGTAAGTAGATGGCAAATAAAACTGAGAGCTAAACACAGCTGTTTTATGTGACATTCATACAATATTATTAGTAGAAATTCTGAGGGGCCTTGTGGAATAACTGCCAACAGTTATTTGTGCAAATGAGATTGAATCTCTCCATAGAATTCTTCCAAGACTCATGTAAGCATGATATGTATTTAATATTTATATAGATAAAAAGATTTCAACTGATCTTGTACTTTATATATTCTATCTTCTAGAATGATTGTAGTCAGAGAAAATATTTAGAAAGTTTAAATTATAGTTCATATCATTGATTAACCTGCATTCATTTGATAAATCCTGGTCTATCATTAGGAAATATGGCACATTAAATAACAACACTGACATAAAGAAAATTTATTTATATAAAATGTAACAAAGGATACAATGAAACATTAAGTTTCAGAAATCTGTCTATAGCTTTCTCATTCTACTTAATATCTTCAATATCTTGCTACATGTGGCAAGGTGTATATTTAATATCCTCTACTAATATTTCAACTATTTAAATAAACCTATATTTAAGATTGTAATTATTTAAATAAGCCTATAACAAAGTATCTTTGTATCTTTTAAAATGCCTATTGTGGTACCTGGAATAGAGCAAATGTTAAATTAAATAAATAATAATTGAAGGAAAAGTAAGGAAAGAAAGAGGAAGAAAGAAAGAAAGGAAAAGAAAGAAGGAGGGAGGAAAGGAGGGAGGGGAAGATGGTGGAGGGTGGTTAAATAAAAAAGGAGAATTTGAAAATTAAATAAAAACATCTAAAATACAAAAGATAGGAACCTTATTATTATTATTTATTTTGTTTTCACCACATATTAGTCATTTCTGAACTTTAAAAATATTTTGTTACAATAAACATTATAAAATTTTTAATAATTCTAACTTAAATAGCTCTATATTTTTAATAATGATATAGGTTATAAATTTTATGTGAAAAGATTTGGGAAACTTTTAATTATTAATAATAATTTGACTTACATTTTTATAAATGAATTAAAATGGGATGGAAATTATTTAATTAGCACTGATATTGGTCTTCTTTAGTGTCTTATATTAGTAACTTTTCTGCACTATGATCAAAACTTCAGTACCCATGTGATTTCTTTCTAAGGTGGTTTTTAAGGTCTATCTCTTGAGAGTGACCATAAGCCAAGATAGCTATTCTACAAGATAGCCTGTCCAGTGAGAGAAAGTTACATTCAAATGTGTTGGCTGAAACACAATGAGAAGTGGCAGAAAAAAAAATCATTAAACAAATTGAACTCAAAGGCCTAAAGAGGTTAGGAATGGGACGAGAGGCTGAGAGAGAGTCCAAAGGCAGCAGGGAACCTCATCAGCAGGTAGCAAGTGAAAGAACAGACGCTAAGGCCTGTGTTTGTATTAAGGTACAAAGACATCATTCCTTATGCTTTACAATGAAGGTTGTGTATTGGCTGTTGGTGTAAGCAGAAAAACTAATTTACAGGGGAAACTAATTTATCGGACTCTGGTGTCAACTATTAAATTTTATCGTGGTTGACAGCTGTGGGGTTTGTTGGGTTTGGATCAGTGATATGAGGACTAAGTGGACTACATCACAACCAACCAAATAGAGCAGAAATTTTTTAACTAGGCTTAAAATGACAATGTGCAACTGGGTTTCAAATAACTGTATCAGGCATAAAAAATGGATGTCAAGGCAGAAACTATATTAACAAATTTATGACAAGTTATTGTAGTAAATTCCAACTAACTTGGACATTATCCAAGTGCAACTATGCAACAACTGTTGAAATACCAAAACAATTCATTTTAACCGATTTCATCAAGATTTCTAAATTTAATCTCACGTAATAGAAAGTCATTCTTTGAAAAAAAATTGTTCTATGATTTTACCATGAAAAGAATGTTCCTACATATTTTGAGGATTCCATTCTTCTTGTCTAAAGTCACTATCTTCTTTTCCTTCTATGGGCACTTATTTCAGTAGACCCAGACTTGAAAATCCAAGTGCTGCTTCTTTCATAGGCCATCACCACTCTTCCCACACCATTCTGAATTCTTCCTTTAATAACTTTATAGTCAAGTTTATGCTTTCTAGAGAATTTTGGTATATTCTATTGTGTACACAATTTATGTTTTATAAATAGGGTTATTTTCCCCCAAGATGAAAAGCATCTTGAGTTTTAATATATTATTTCAAAACATAAACAGATATTAATATTGAGAATTTGGAAACAAAAATGGGAATTCACAGGAATTCTAGGAATTCATGAAATCTTGAATTTTTTTCTGAATTGTTGGAAAACTATAAAAGGAACAGTAATATTTAGTATTTTAATGATATTTGTAATAATACTTTTTTGTATTTTAGTAGTATTTCATTGTATTTATGCAGAATTATAATCTTTTGCAAAAAAATTCAATTAAATATATCAATGAGTTTTATGGGAAGTCTTCGAATAGTGTAATATTTTGATTTGCCAGCAAAGTAACAATAAGATACAAAATTATGTGTCAAAATTGCCAATTTAAACACTTATTTAGTATATTAACTTGTAACTTCTTGGAACACCATTCAAAATATTTGTACAATGTAAAATTTATATGTATGTACATATATATATATATATATATATATATATATATATATATAGAGAGAGAGAGAGAGAGAGAGAGAGGTATATCATTTGCAAGAGTGGTTCACTGATAAGCTCACAAACTTATAACATGATTGAAGCTGCAAATAATAGTGCCTGATTATACCATAATCAATTTTTCTCCTATAGGATCCTGCTATATTTCACAGGAATCTTGACCTTAACTTTCAGTTGATATCACATTTCTTTTCTTGTTTACTTACTATTAACAGATTTTTTTCAAATCATTACAGTCTTTACATTGAATTTTCACATAAAAATCATAAATCATTTTTTTCAAATTTTCTTAATTTGTCATTGTTTGCTATTAGGATTTAGAAATTTGAGAAACTTAAACTATCAAAAAAATATCCAAGAAGGTATTCCTGCATGAATACTCTAGTTGGATTACTGTATCCAGACACCAACATTATTTAAATATCTAATGTGTGACAGTCAATTCAGAACATAATGGACATGAAACTATGTAAGACAGACATTGTGTAATCCCTAATGGAGCATATGCTCGAACTGGAAAGACTAGCTGTTAGTCAAATACAATGAATTATGATATGAATATAATTGGAGATGTGTTTGATGTTGTAGAACACATATTAGGAGATAGGTATCTCTTCATATTCAAATAAGATTCAAATAAAATATAGGCAATTGGCATTTATACAAGCTGATATGTACATATACATACATCTATACATTACACTGGCTGATGATACAGACATTTATATGGGTAAATGCAAAAAATTTGAATTAAGAGCAATGGCAAGAGAGGTTCACATTCTGCATCAATATACCATTGAATATTTCTCAAACAGCATGCCTTTCACTCTTCTATGAGCACCAAATAAAATTGATTGTTGTGGTACATTATTTCATTTCAAAATGATGCCACTCATAGATAATTTACTTACAGTTCATTACGGATAACTATCCAGTAAGAGCTAAGTATATTGCCCATAAATAGAGCATGATAATGTGCTCAGAGCAATGAGAATCAATATTAACTCTCTTAAAAAAATCTGAAACTTTTAAATCACCTGATTTAGAGTATAGTACTGTATGTTTGAGAGTAAAATAAAAGTTCAAATGCACCAATATAAATGATTTAGAGTTAACTGGATTACATATTTAACTTTTACTGAATTATAACATAATTCCTAAAAGTACAAAAGTATGTGTTCAACTCAACAACTTTGTACAAAGTGAACACACTCATGAAAATAGCACTTACATCAAGAAATGCATTAATAGCAACTAAAACTTCCCTTGCATCATCTTCCACTCACTAGTTCTCACCCAAAGATAAACAATATTATTACTTTTGATATTGTAGATTGGTTTTGTCTATTTTTAGACTTCAAATACATAATCATGCAGCATACAATCTTTATGTCTAAAGTCATCAACATAATTTACTTATACTGTTTATGAACATACAGGTTCTTTCTAGTTATGATTATTGTTAACATTGTTTTTACAAAAATTTCTGTGTATGTGTTTTATGAATAAACATAATATTTCTTTTAAGTATCTAGCCATAAGAGTAAAGTTCTTCGTGATGGATTATGGTGGTGACAGTGAATTCTCTCAGGCAACAATGAACCATAGTGAGGACTTTTATCACTGATTGAATCCTCTATTACATTTTTAAAACTTTCTGAAGCTTTTGAGTACACACAGCTTGAGTATGACCTAAGGCCAAACAGAGCTTTTCCAAATCCTGGCAGAAGTCTGGATTTGAACCAGAACCAGAATCACCTCCAGGTGGTGGGGCGTAAAGGGAACATTTAATAAGCCTTCTCCCCAAGTTATTTGACTTTTTGTCAGAAATGAGAGTCTAGGAAGCAACAAAGAGAATATAAAAGAAAAAAATCAAAGAAATTTTGTATTTTCAACTGAGGAAAAGAAAATCAAATAAGTTGCTAAATCATTTGAGGCCTCGGGCTGAGCTCAGGATAGAAACTTGAAAAGGTTACTGCATTTTCTTCACAATTGTTGAAGGCACATTGATTGACAATTTATCTGTCACAACCAAAGTAATTACTTCATGAATAAACAACTGTGACTGGGGCCGAGTTTTCAGTATCTCTTAAAAAGAAGCCTGAAAGAGTCTAAGGAATTCAGGTTCGGAAAATGACTATATTATTCTTTTTTTGACTACACACACATAAACATACTCAAATAAATAATTTGAAATACTGAAGAAAATTACTTGGACCTAATTGATGTTGAATGGTACCAAAGAGTAATAATTCTTGTTCACTGTTATCTATATTTTCAAAACCACACCAATAAGACACACAAAAGAAACATCTGTTTTAAAAAAGCATCTGTGAGAAAATGAGAAATATTTTAAGGAATAGTTTTGTTTTTCAGGTGAACCAGTTTCGGAACCTTTTATGTTTTGAGGACTTGATATGTCCACATGGGAGACAAAGCATATACTCAATGGCAGAAACTGTTTTAAATATTTATTTTCCCAGTCTCCTTTGCAGCTTGTATATATGCAAATCCTCCCAATAACTTGTATCCCATCAAAACTATGAGTTAGGAATTATGATAAGCACTTCCTAGACACCAGGAAGATAGTGAGGGCAGCCAAGTTTATAAAGGAAGCACTGTCCACTCCCCTGTCACAGCATTCAGGATGTGTGTGAGTAGTAGAAGTGCTTCAAGTTACAGGGTCTGTTATAGGTGAGAGGAGTGGGATCCCTGAACTAGGTGTGTGGAATGGTTCTAGGTATAACCAGGTTGCTTAGTTTCATAGAATACTGGCACTTCTTTGAGCTAGCAAATTTTATTAATAAAATCCTTTTCCATTAAAAATAGTCAAAGTTATTTCTGAAGATTGAATCTTTGATCATGGATCATAGGTAAGGGTGATAGACAATCAAATGCTTATTATTTTCTGCTAAAATATGTACAGTTTTTTGTAAAATGAAAATTTCATAACTCAAAACAGTTTTCTTTTATTATTCATAGTGTATATTGTTAGGTTATTTCTATCTGCTCTGCTATTTTATTAGAACTCAACACAAATTGATGATAAACAATGTGACTATTGTATGCAAGTTCTATTAAAGTCTTTGCAATAAAGGAATTACTGTTGTAGATAAAATGAAGCTTCTTTTAAAGGAATTGTGTCTTTTGTGTCCTTGTTTTCTTCACTAACTTCAAGAAGAAAAAGTGGGTATTTCTAATATGAAATTCAAATATCCATAATAGTGTTTGTATAACAATAGACGTTTTTTCATTTCCATGTATCTATGATGTGTGCATCATAGATTTATAAAAGGCTACTTGGGTAGATACACTATCTACAAGAAATATAAATAAAACATTTGACCATGTGAAGAAAAGCATTTTAAAATAGAATAAACAATTAATCATCAGCATCAGAGAAAACATTTTACCATAAAAGAAAATGACATTTTGGCAGTCAAGGCCATACAACTAGGTAAAAACAAACAAGAAATATCCCTTTAACCTCACTTCTTAACCCCATTGTAAATTCTGTGGCAACCAAAAGATAAGGTTTTCTTCTCAAATTTCTTCTAACTCTAAAGTTATTTTGACTTTAGAATTCTTTTCAGTTAATAAAGAATGGTGAGAGTAAAGTCCTAAGCATATCTCAAGGCATGTTTAAAAAGTTCAAGAGAGGTCATGGAATACAAGTTTAGAAAATGTTATTTATTTATAACATCGTTAGTTCTTAGACCACAACAGAGCCACAAAACTCCATCGGTTAAATGTGACTCTCCTTTGAAACCAAAGGAGAACTGTGTAGTAGTAGGTTTATGTTGATCAAGTTTAGAATGGCCTCCAGAAAGGTATTCTGTCAAAAATATTCTCTGGTGAAATTAAAGCACACCAGGAACAAAAATCTTCCTCCTCGGGCAAGGGAATTCCCCCAAGTAAATGAAAATACCTATAGCAGTGAAGACAAATTATGATGACATTTCATAACTTACAGAAGGAGCTTCCTTTAAAATGTAAGGTTTTCACAAATCCTTTAGAAAAGCCATTGAAAAGGTCAACTTTCTGCAATCCAGTGGTTTCTAGCTACAGTGAAGTGATAAATTGGGGTGTCGCAATCAGTCATGGGGCTATGTTACAAACAATTTGTTATAAACAATATTAAAGGTACCACAGTTTGGGAATGATTCACATTTTATGAATTATAGTCTAGTAAAGGTTGCTCCATAAATATTACTCTCACATCATACACATTATCTAGAGAAGGACTGCGTCTTTCATAGGAATTTTGTTCTCCATATGTGATTTTGGAGAAGAAAAGTTGATAATTGTGGAATTTTATTAGCATTTAATACATAAATGACATTAGGGAAATAATCTAGCTTGAGTGCTTTACTTTAGTGGTAGGGGAAATAATGTTAAAAATAACTGTGCATAAGGCATAAAATTTTATGTAAAAAAAGGAAGAGAAATGGCTTACATTTTTTTACACTAAACTCTAAATGTTATGGCTAATGTTCAAAAAATAATTATAAAAAATTTACTGCTAAAATTGACCATAAAAACAGTGAACAAATACATTATATAATAGGGTTGTATGAGTTATTTGATTAACTATAGGCACAAAAGAAAAGGAAAAAATATTGCAAAATACAGAATTAATAAAAAACATGATTGTGTATTGTGCTCTACTGGGAAATCACTAAATTTATGGTGATAATTACCTAAAATGATCTCTAGGCCTTATTCAACTTTCTTATCTAACTTTTTTGGTACAATTCTTGCCCCCATATATAAAGTTAACAGCCGGATTATGGAAAGATGTCAATTGCAGTATAGTTCTGTAATGTCTTAGAATCTACACCAAATAAAAGCAAAAACAAAACAACAAGAAATAAAAGCATGTGTGGATAAATGCCATCACCATAAGACTTATACACTTATGATGGGTATAGCAGGAATCAGAGCACAGCAATGGGACAGAAGTAAAAATAGGAGAAATCCTGAACTGGCCCTAGCACTTCCTGGACCACATTAGTCACCAAGGAAAGAAGAGTAACTCAAAGTCAGAGGGCTTTGCCCAACACCAAATCTGCTAAGAACTGTATCCAACAACTTCCAATCAGGGTTGGAACAGTGTAAACCTGTTAAACACTAAAAACTAATCCATCTAGAAATTCTCCAAGACAGTCCCAAACCAAAAGGAAAACACCTGGAATGAAATAAAATTGGTCAAGACAGGGACAGTAGGCAAAGGAAAGAAAAGGTTTGTGTAAATATGAGACATGGGAGTAGAGACAGAAAATTCAGAGAGCAAACTACCACAGCTTTGAACACTACATGGAATATAGAAGAGAAGGAGTTTTTTTTTTCAAGTGAGAAGAACTATCTTGAACTACCATTCCTTCAAAAAGTTCAAAAGAAAACTAATTTCAAAGAACTATTATGAATCCAAATATCCCTAACATAGCCCCTAAAGACAGAAGAAGCATAGACACACACAATCCCATCAAAAATATAATCTATTATTTCAAACATATTAAAAGATACACAGAAATGGAATAAGAAATGAAAGAAAATAAGTCAAATTTAGAAGAACTTAGAAATAAAGTGACAACACTCAAGAAAAAAATTAAAAATAAGTCAAAAACCATTTTAGAAACAAAGTCTAATTTAGAGTGAGTACAATAAATAAAAAGAGGATACCTTCAGAGAAATAAAAGGTGAGATGGATGAAAGTGTCCGAGTCTGCTGGGATCTTTCATGTAGACAAGGCTTGTTCCTTGCAGAAGGATAGATCTACATTGTGACAACTTCCTTCTACATTGGCTGGCCAATTAGCACAGATTTCAATTTCTGCAGAACTCTGGAGAAAATTTTATAATCAGAAAAATGTCTCATCTAGAATAAAGGATTTACTACAATGAAATTGTAATTAAGGAAACCTGAAGCTAATTTTAATGTTTTCTGAAGGTATCACTCTTATCTCCAAGAAGAATACACTGTAGCAAGAAATTATGTATTTACTTCAAAATCCTTTGTATGTAGAAAAAAATTCAATTCAGCTTTGATATATTTATAAGTTTATTATATATGTAAATGAAAGTATAATCTTCTACTGAAGGAGTGCAATATCATGCTGTCTCTAAATATAGGAAAAGATGTTATTCATTCTTCTGAACAATAGAGAATTTATACATTATTCTAATGGAATAAAAAAGAATAATAAAATAGACTACATCCTTGTGCATACTTTAATTTTATGTTGTTTTGGTTGTTATTGGCAGCCTCTGAGTGATACTGGATACAACCACAAATTTCTTACCATATTTAATTTGCCAAAGCCTCTTTAAGTCAAGTTTCTTCTTTCATTCCTATTGTTATGATTGTTGATCCTGATGGGTATCTGAGTGATATCCTTTACATGTTGGTTGGGGAAGAAGTTCTAAGTTTTCCACATGTTCCCCTCATGCTTTCTGATATTTTCCTTTTAGCATCATCATTTCCTCCTCCAGTATTTTGCCTTCAAAATTAGAAGATAAAGTTTAGTACAACTTAGCCGTGCTTTTTCTTGGGAACATTAAAAGTATTGAGGAAAAAAATATGTAGATGAGAAGGAAGACCCTGAGATAAGAAAAGTTCTTCCTTCAATAAGTTGATAATCACATAACTGACTAGGTGATCTAAGGAGTGTCCAAAAAGTAATAAGAGATGCAGAAGACTCAGACATCTTTATGGAACAGAAAATAAAATTATGTGGAACAGACCAAGTGTGGAATAGAAAGGTCTCTTCAAAAGGAAATAACTGGCTAGGCATGGTGGCTCAAGCCTGTAATCCCAGCGCCTTGGGAGGCCAAGGCAGGAGAATCACAAGTTGGAAGCCAGCCTCAGCAGTAACACTAAGCAACTTAGTGAGACCCTGTCTCTAAATAAAACACAAAATAAGGCTGGAGATGTGTCTCAGTGAACGAGTGCTCCTGAATTCAATACCTGGTGCAAAAAAAAAAAAAAAAAAAAAAGACAGAAAAGAAAAAGAAATAGCTGCTCGAGGTCACACCAATTATTTGTACATGGAAACTTTAGAATGAAAAAACTGTTGTATTCATATTGCTGATGACTTAGGTTAACTTCTCATTAGGAAATGGGTTTTAAAAAATCATTTTCTGGTTCTGCCACCTACTTAGCAAGCTGAGACAGAAACACTGCATGCCTGTGGACAACCTGGGCAACTTAGTGAGATGTTGTCTCAAAATAAGAAAATAAAGAGAGGTATGGATAAAGCTCAGTGATAGAGAACTTGCCTAGGATGTGCAAGGCCCTAGTACCAAGGAATGAATGAATAAATACATAAATAAAATTATTTTGTGGATACCTTATGCAGGCAAAAATCACATTGGTGGACAGAATTCAGACTGTGAACCATCATTTTGAAAACTCTCTCTTATACTTATTTTTTATTTATTATTTTACAAATAATCCAAACTAAATAGGATTCTAACATGATAGGTTTTATAAGTGAAGGTAAGAACTACTTTTGAAGTTTAATGTTTGGTGGACACACATATCTGTTTGTAATACAGCTACTTGTTGAGTATGTTGGCAAGATTACATGTTGCCAGAAAAATCACCAGCAAAATATTTAATCACATATGTACAGAATTAAATAAATATATGTATTTTTCCTAGGGCATATGTGTTATTCAGCTTTTTCTTGCTATTACCAAAATCTAACCAGAATAATTTAGAAAAGAAAAAGTTTATTTTGGCTCATAGAGTCAAAGATTTAGTTCATGGTGGGCTAGGTCAAAGGTGAAATAGATCATCATGGTAGAAAGGCATGGTGGAGGAGTGGAACACTGCTCCATTCATAGTGGCAAGGAAACCGGGAGAGATATTGGGGCCACAGGGAAGATAAATCCTTCCAATGCATGCCCTTAATGACACATCACTTCCAGCTAAGTCCCCCTGCCTATAGTTACTACCCAGTTAGTGCATCCAAACTAATAGAATGGACTGATTGGGTTATAGGTCTCATGATCCAATCATTCACCTCTGAATATTCCTGCATTAACACAGGAGCTTATGGGGGAAATTATATATTCAAAACATAAATTCTATCCCTGGCCTCAAAAAGCTTATAGCCATCTCCATATGCAAACTATATTTAATCCTTTTCCATATTTTTAACTGTTCCAGAATTGCCCAAAATTCCAGGTCCAAAGTCTCATCTGAGATTCAAGGCAAGCTCTTGCCTGTGAGCCCTTCTAAAAATCAAAAGCAAGTTACATTTATCCAATATACAGTGGCACAGATAAATATTCTCATTCCAAAAGGAAAAATATGGGCATATAAAGAAGGGACCAAATCAAGATCAAAACCCAGCTGGGCAAAAATATCTTCTAATTTCACACACAGCATCTAGGACACATGGTGGTGAGCATCCTCTCCAAAGGGCTTGGATAGACTCACTCTTTGGCCTTACTGGTTGCAGTACATATGGCCTATCTTTTAGCTTGGCTTTCTCTGCAGCCAGCAGCTTTCTTTGGCATATGGTTAATATTACTGGCATTTCTTAGTTTGTGGAGTCTTCATTCTAGCTTTGGCTTATCTTCACAGCTTCATGACTTGCCTTCTCAGGAGGAGTCTGCTGAAATTCTGACCTTGCTATGTGCTGCATGGTCTCCAAGGTCTTCCTTTGAAATTTAGGTGGAAGTCCCCATGATCCCTTAACTCCAGCATTCTGGCAGAATATGTACCACATGGATCATGCAAAGTCTGCCACTAGCTGAAGCAGTAACTGTACTCCTACAGGGGCCTCTGAGTGCTTGGTTGACTGAGCACAGTGAAGCAACTTGTTAGGCTTTCTGGATAAACAGGGGTGGCCCCAGGATCTCTTCTTGATCTTTTCCCTTTTTATAGTCATTAGCCTGCATTGAGTGTTGTCTTGACAATTTCGGAGTTGCCCGCAAGCCATCTTATGGTATCTGTGCAAACTACTTAACTTCTCTTTAGTGATGATAATATCTTCAACATCATAACTTCTTTCACACACACTTTTTGGCTAAACTGCAAATCATTTTAAAATCCTACAACTCTGCTTTCTGTTCCCTATTCTCATGGTAAACTTTAACAAATGCTGCCATCAGTAGTCATACCACTAAGTGAATGCTATACTGCCTTTAAATTTTCTCTGTTAGATTCATTAATCCATCACTTTTAAATTCAGTGTTACAAAAAGTCTCAGATCATGGGAAAAACGTAGAGAAGTTATTTTGCAGAATGTATCATGAATGGCCTTGTTTCCCTCTGAATTTTCATGAATATGGTCATTCTTTACTCTTTGCATTCTTCTAAGCATCCTGGTCTTCTGAGCTTCAATCAGAATTGCCCATTAAGTTTTACTTACAACATTCCAAGATTTCTCTATCCTGTGGCTCCAAGCTTTTTCAAACTCGTCCAACAAACCAACTCCAAAATCTTCTGGACCACACAGTCAGGTTAGTCACAGCAACAACCTCACTCTCAGTACTAATTTCAGTGATAGTTTGCTTTTTGTTGCCGTGACAAAAGTAGCTTACGAGACAAGTTAGAGAAGAAAAAGTTTATTTTGGCTCTTGGAGTCAGTATTTTAATCTGTGGTAGACCAATTACATTGCTCTGGGCCCAAGGTGAAACATAACATCATGGCAGAAGGGTGTGGCAGAGGAGTAATGCTCTATTTGTGATGGCCAAGAAGCAGAGAGATGGGTGGGGGCAAGTGGGACCACAGGGAACATGAAGTTTCCAGGGAATGTCCCTACTGAGACACCTCGTCCAGCCCTGCCCTGGCTGCCTACAGTTACCACCCAGTTAGTGCCTTTGAACTAGGATGGATGATTGGGTTACAGCTCTCATGATCAAATCACTTCACCTCTGAATATTTCTATATTAACACAGGAGTTTTTGTGGACACCTAATATCCAAACCATTGCAACACAACTTTGAAACCTAACAATTAAGTCTCTAAGTCATGAGTGTTGATTAAAGCAACCATATTAAAGCATAATCCTAGGAAAAATGTTTATTAATGTACATTTTTATGATGTTTCTTTAGAGTGATTTTACTAACCTTAAACATACTTTTTTTCATACTTGCAAAAATACAAATGGAAAAAGCATCTGCTTTTCTATCCTATATACAAAGCATAAATAAGTAACATCATTAAGCCATATTCTAATTCTCCTAAATGTAATATTAAAAAATATCTATACATATCCATACCATTATCTTAAATTAAATTTAAAAAACTGTTATATAACAAATGGTTAAATGCACTTGCCATTAAAATTTTGACTATTTTAATTCATAAGTCATATTTCAAAAATTTTCAATAAATGAAATTACAAGGGCTGGGACTGTGGCTAAATGGTAGTGCACTTGCTTGGCATGTGTGAGGCACTTGGTTAGATTCTCAGCACCATATATAAATAAATAAATATCAACAACTTAAAAATATTTTTAAAAAATCAATACAAAATGTAATTAAGATTATTCATGAATGTCTGTGAATTATCAAATTTGAGGAGCATTTGTATCCCAATAAAGATTTACTGAAGTTATTTCCAATTAAAATTACTTTCTACATATCTTCCCCAGTTTTGTTTGAAATAAATGTTTTAGAAAGAAAATATCATATAACTTTCCATAATGAATAGGTTTTAAAATCAAGAAGAGAAGCTTCATGGAAATAAAATGAGTGGTATTGTATGTTGAAATATTGTTAACTTAAAGACTGATGACTCATGGCAACTGATAGAATTGACTATGTCAACCTGAGCCTCAAATAGTGCAGCTACTATTCAAAAGCATGGAGCAGTATAGCATATATAGGCTGACTTGATTAGTTTTAAATGTATACTCAGCAAAGAAACCAGACATCCTTGCATCCTAAAACTTTTCTAAGCACTTCAAGTTAGAGCACAAATGTGACTATGTGGGTGGAATACTCTACTGTGATAGCTTTTAAAGTTGTAACTTGAAGATTCACATGATTATAAACTGCCTAATCCAGAGATTGTCTCCTTTTTGTAATTAAGAGTAAAGGAAAATCCAAATGTTTGAGTGAATTGCTCAAGATCATACAGAAAGTGGGCCTGCCAAACAAATTTATAACTCTAAGCATCTTCTACTGAATTTTCTACTTAAAAATACTGGAAGATGACTAGACAATTGTTTTTATGGTTTTTCAGCAGAGTATGAAGTGTTTGAATACTTGAAGTAATTCTGCAGTATTCTATGTGAAACTATAAGGTTAATAGAAACATTTAAATATCTTTGATTACTAAAAGGAATAATGTAGGAAAAGGCAGTAACTATAATTTTTTTAAATATCTCTGTAGTTAAGATTCGTTCAAATCATTAACAAAAAGTACTAATATTCTAAGGCAGAAAATAACTTCATTGATGTATTTTTGTTATAAACATGATGGGTCTGTTTGGGGCCATTTATAAAAACTCTTAGGTAAAATTTTTTATCTCACATACAATTTATAGGATAAATCCCCATCTGTCATATGTATATAATGTTTATTTAAGATTCTTTTAATTAGAGTTCAAATGTAAATTAAGGTGAATATCATTAATTTTTGTGCTTTATGAAGTTCTAATTGATTTAATGTTGAATTATCAAAAAGGAACCCAATCTCCTTCTAAATTAATAGATGCAATATGCATCACAAGGATCCATTTTCTTGTTTTGTTTCCTTTGTTTTTGTTTCAAAGAATCATTTGGCAATAAATGAGAAATTTCCTCGGCTCCATAAAATAAATTCACTTTCAAATTGTTTTTAAAAGGAAGTTTAACTCTACTATAAGAAGTAGGAAAGATCCTGAGATATGGCAAAAAGAGGAGGAAATAAATACCCAAGTGACTCTTGTATATAATGCATGGCTCTATGTATTTTTTTTTTAAAAAAGAATGTGTGTGTGAGGAGTGATAATGGTTTGTCTTGATTATTACATTTGTGAATGATTTGTGAGCTTATTTTGTATTTTTAGAGTCTTCTGTATTATCAGAATATATTTAATTAATGTGCATTTTTATGCTCAAAATTTATTTTTAAATGTAGATTCTTCTTATTTCATAAGCACCAACTTAATTGTGTATTCAAACAAGGTGGTTGTTTAATTTGAATGCTGCATGATAAACTAAATAGAACCAAGATTTTTTAAATCAAATTCTATTTATAATTTTCACCAAGATTTTATTAGCTATCATATTTTCTATAACATCATTCCTTTTACAAAGCCTTAATGGTCATTAAGAGGAAGAGATTGTATTCAAGTAGGTCTCCATGGGATAATGGGGATTTAAGGTACAAGAATTTGGAATAACTGACCAATAGTCCTACACTAGATATCAATAATATTTTTAATATGGACAACACATTTTAAGTGGGGATATGACTCATTTAATTGTGTTTTAAGGTAAGCAATCAAGACACTGGTCTATTTCCCTCTTGAAATAAAAGTGAGGGAACACGAAGTATCAGAACTGCATGTGTGACAGAAACTCATGATATTGTCTTCAGAGGCAGGAAGCTATATCACATAGGAGTAGTGTTTAAATTATAAGTCCAGAAGACAGGTAAAGGGAGGCAGATTTTGGATTGATATAGTATCATATGCCATAGTAGCTCATTTCTTAAGTCCCTGGAATCAAGTACATTAAACAGAGCATGAATATGCCTACAGATGCAACCAATAGACTAAACTAAAAGTTTTGAAGGTCTATGATGATTTAGTAGATAATCAGATCATTTTCTAAGATCAGTTAAGACAAAAGCAATGGTGAAATAATTAACACACCAGATAACATTAGGGCTGAGTAAGTTCTGTTGGTATTTTTTAACAATGGATTTTATAGCTTTCTTTTATTCTAGTAAGAAGTAGACATTATTAGTACACTCCAGTTATTTGATGGTGAACTATACTGAGTCACAATATGAAAATAAATATTCTTATGTAAATATAACTTCAATCATCACATACAACATTACCAAGTAAAGTACTTGTCTACACATATGTCTAGAGAGTCTATCAAATATCAATTTGTATATCAATTTGTATATATATATATATATATATATATATATATATATATATATACACACACACACACACAACAGATTATTGCAAGAAAATATAACATTTATTAAAAAATTCAGGTTGCACAATAACATAATATACGTAACTACCCAAGAAAGTATAGCATTTGTAAAAAATAATATATTCATGTTGCATAATAGCATAATATATTTAACTACCAAATGGCATACTTATAACATGTTAAAATTATAAATTTTATGTTGTGTTTTTCTCAGAATTTTAAAGAATTCAAAGATATGTTCACAATTGTTCATTGAGGCGTTTCATGTAGGATAAATAATGCAGCATAAAATTAAAAAGAACACAGATTTTAGTAAAATGTTTTAAATAATATATATTAATTTTTTTAAAAAATATATAGTAGTAATTTAAAAATATATACTCCAAAAAATAATCAATTCTGTTCTTAAAGGTTGGCAAAGGTTGATTATAAAGAGTAATTATTAAAGACTTTCAGTATCTTATCTTATTGTGCAAATTAAGTGGCTTCTGTCTGAGAGCTAATGAAGAACAGAATTGTTTGGGAGGCTAATGCATTCTGGTGATTCTGGTGGTGTATTAAAATAGGCAGGGACCGCATGTTGATCAGAAATTACTAACAGGATGCCAGTGAATCATTTACATGGTCATCAAATAAGCCATGTGCAGCAGCAAACAGCATGCTCTAATGAGGGCCTGACTCTTATTGTCTGAATGTCACAGGTGTCATCCATTTTGCCCAGTTGCAGAAAATTACATGAATATACCATACGCATTGTGCTGAAAGGAATAACAAATATTGTTCTAATATTTCCCATGAGTTCAAAAGAGAGCTTAATAAACAGCTGCTTCCTAGTAAGAATTGTGATATCATGCTTAGTTGTCCACAAGAAATGATTTTGCTTTTTTACCAGGCTAATCACTTGGTCACTTGATTTTAAAATCATATCACACTGCCTTTACTATCTCTTTGCATCAATCAATTAAATGAAGTATGCTTACTACATTTAAAAATATCATTTTAGAATGACTTTGCGCTTGCACGTCTGTTTACATTTCCTCTGTATTACACTATTATTAAGGGGTGAATTTTACCCCCCCCCAAATTAGATACTGACTTTATAGCCACATTGTAGAATGTAACCTTAGGTAGAAATAGGGTCATTTTGGATGTAAGAAGAGATCATGATAATATTTTAAGGTGAGTCCTTAATGCAAAAGAATGGTGTTCTTAAAAGAAGAAAGAAGGAACAGATTCCTAGAGAAAATTTATCTGTTGGCAGAGGCAGGAAATGGAGTGATGTAAATGCAAAGTGAAGAATGTCAAAGACACAAGAAGGATGAAAGAGGCAAAGAAAGATTTCCCTTCATGGGTGCCAGAGAAAACCTGGTCCTCTCAGCACCTGGCCACCAAATTGTAAAACAGTAATTCTGTTATTGAATTCTTCCATGAATTTGTGGTACTTTGTTATAGCAGTTCTAGGAAACTTACACACATAATAGAACTTGTTGTTAAAGGCAATGTTCTTGAATATCTGAAGCTGATTAAAAATGGTGAGTAAGAGATCTCTAGTTCCTTTATTTGATATTCAAATTGTCAAATAATTTGTTTAGTCACTGAGTTACACTAACACTAATATAATATAATACCAAAACAAAGTAAATCTCAACAAAAAGCCATAGTAGAAGGAATTCGGGATCTGTATTAATATTAGCTGGTTATAGGAAATAGCCAACACCATGATTTTATATGTATACTTGTTTTCACTTTTGCACTTAAGTTTTGGCTATTAATTCTGTTACAGACCTTTATTAAAAGTGGTATGGACTCCAGAAATTTAAAGCAATCATTCATTTTTGTAGTGGAGTCAATTAAAATTTTGTCTTGGTCAAATATTTGACTCCTGAAAGCCTTAGCTCTTAACTTTGTACCTTAGCTCCCAGAACAGTATTATTTTCTATTGAAACTTTGCCTTACTGCTCCTTCTTGAAATAATTATCATAATGATTATAAAAAGGATTATTTGGAAATAAAACTCTGGGACAAAAAATTCAGATGTGCAAAAACTGTCCTTTCTTCCTGCAACAGAGTCTTCCACTTTTTAATTTTAAGTTCCCATTCTGCTGGGTGACAGACTTTTGTTAATCTCTTTATTCAATTATATAACAGTCATGTAGTATGAAGTTCAAAAGACAGAATAATAACTATTCCCACTTTTTCTAGCTTAGAAAACAAACAAAAATTATAGAGTAAATACAAAGAGAATTCTTATTCAAGAAGAATTTGCAAACTAAAATTCTACTAAGCTCACTCAAGAAAATGTTATAGACTGAATAATAAAATTAGCAACAACAATAATCACATTATATTTTCTCATATTTCTCACAGCAGATTAAAGGTTTTTTTTGTTTCTCATACATGAATAACCTAATGATTATGGTTTGCATCTGGAATGTCCCCCACAGATTCTTCTGTTAAACACTATTCAACAATGTCTAGAGATTGGGCTCTTGGGAAGTGATTGGATCATGACTCTCATCTCATCTTTGGATTAGTCCATTGACAGGTTCATAATTGAATGAGCTACTGGGAGGTTGTGGAAACTGTAGGAGTATCAATCTAGAAGGAGGAAGTACATCACAGGGAGCATATTCTGGAAGGGTGTATCACATCACAAGCCCTTTTTTTCACACTCTCTCTCTTTCTCTGCTTTGTGGGTACCATGAGCTAAGTAACTTTCCTCTGCCACACCCTTCTGTCATGATATTCTGTCTCACTTCAGGCTCAAAAATGGAGACAGCCATTCATGTACTAAATTTTCTGAAACTCTGAGCCCAAATAAATTTTTCCTCCTTTAAGTGTTTTTCTCATGTGCCTTGTCATAGCAACAAAAACCTTACTAATACATTAATTAATTATTCAATAATAAAATTCTATTTTTCAAATACAATTAGATAGTAAAAAGATGAGGAATCATAATATACTAATATTTTCTTTCTGTCTGTTGAGTGTTTTGTACCATGATTCCAGAGTAGCTTGCTTGATGGTATACTTTGGTACTACCATTGTATCAAAGTGATTTCCTATGTGGCAAAATTTATTCATGCTCTATCTCAGGTTTTACTGTTATTAATTACATTAAGGAAGTACTAATAGATGGAATTTCACTGCACTATCTCTTTATATTTTAAAATGGAAAGGCAATTTGCTCCACAATTTTTTCACTGAAATGTAGATATTAAAGCAAAGAAAATTAAAATTATCTGAGATTAAAAAAAGAAGATATTAAGCAGATGAAAAAGGGGGAGGTGGCTACATGGTACAAATAGTAGGCTAATTTCTCATGATAATATGTAGGAGAAAATATTTAATATTTTACTTGTTAGAAAAATATAAAATTCATAGATATTAAAATGAGAATGATTAAAGAAAGAATACATATGTACAAACTACAACTTCTAAAACAGCAAAAATGGAAATAGGTAAACAAAAATTATTAAAAGTAAAGATAGAAAAAATGAAAAAGATACTAAAGAATAAATTAGAACAGGCTACAATAGAGATGAGTCCAAATATGAATGTAATTAGAATCAATATAAAAGACTTTAACTCAATATTACAATATAGAAAGTTTTAAGTTGTATTTTATGAAACTTTGTGGTGTTCTTATTACAAAAGAGAAAATATATACTATTATAATAAAAATTAAGTGTTAAGAAGAAGAAAAATAATTAAAAGATACCTGGCTTTACTTTAAAAATACAAGATAAAAAACAGTTCATACAAATACCTTAACTAGCCATAATAAGAGACTTCATGTAAAAAGGAACAAGTTGCCAAACTATACACTGGTGTTTTATATAATATACAATGTAAACTATGGGAAAAACTGCCAAATTTTCAAATCAAAGTTTAAAATCAGTAAAAATGGATAGTAGTATTTTATGTTATTTCTCTATAAGGGAAGCCAAGGAACACAACAATTAGGCATATAGAATATATGATATAGAACAATTTTAAATGTGAGTTTAGCAAAATATGTAGAGACATGTACTTAATTAATGTAAGTAAATTTTCTAAGCACTCATGAAATTTTAGATAAGTTATCTACTATTATAATAAACTCTTTAGAAATTCTAAATGATTACTATAATGAAGATCACATACCTTGTAAAAATGCAATTAACTTAAAGATTCAGACAGTGAAAACAAAATACTAAAAATATGAAAAAGAAAAAGCATTTATTTAATCATGGGTTAAAAGATATTAAGGAATGTTATAAAATATTTTCAAGTACTTAAAAATTAATACATCAAAATAAACTAGATATAATATGAAGACAAAATAGTGCTAAAGGGACTTTTCTAAAAGACAGAAAATGTATTAAGCACAGGAAGCTAAAAAATAATTTTGCTAAGGCAATAAAATAAATAAATACAAGTAGGGAAGAAGAAACAATGTACTTAATGGTAAAAATTAATAGACCAAAATAATTTTTTAAAGAAATAGTCAATGAATTGAAAACCTGAAATTGCTATTACATTATACAACTTTAAGCAAAACAGATTAGAAGCGGAAAAAATCAGTGAAGTAAACAATGTGGGAAAAAAGAATAGACCACTGTACAAAAAAAGTAAAATTTTTTAAATTGGAAGAAAATATTAAGGAATCTATTCCTATATATATACATATATGTAAGATTCATGACATAGACATAAACATGCCAAAAATGTATGTTCATGAAAAGTTTACCAAACTTCTAAGTAACCTTTCTGTTTTATATAAATCATTTCAGAGAAAAATAATTTCATGAAGCTAATATGATATTGTATCAGGAAAACAATATTACAAAATTACCTTGCTTATAAACTAGTAAACCATCCTAAATACATCACTGGCAATTAAATTAGTGTTGAATTTGTATTAAAGTAGTATATTTACATTAACACAATTCAACACAACCAGTAGGTTTTATCTCTTAACTCTAGAAGTCTTTATTCATCAGAATATCCCATTGTCTAACAAAGAGTAAGTTTCAATAAATATTTGATGAGTAAATTGGAAAATGAATAAATGCAAGTAGGATTAACATCAGAAAATCCACGAATGTACACTACCACATTGATAAGTTTAATGTATATATTTAATATATTAACATATATAATAATTAATATACTATATGATAACTATAAACAATACATTGTTATGCAAAATATATGTAATAATACTGTTCATATATGTATATTTATATTATTAGCACACACACTCAATGGATGTAGAACACCCATTACATATTAAATACTCATGCCTGATTTTTAAAAATCTCAGCAACTAAGGAGTGAATAAAGATTTTAAGCTAAACAAAAATTATTTACCAAAAGTTTAAGTATATACACTTGTTATGATCATGACCACTAAGGTCAGAAGCAAGGGAAGGAGGCCTTTATAACTGTTACTACTATCATTGTGCAAGACATCTAACCAAAGTAGTAAAACAGAACATGAAGCAAAAAGGTAAAGTTAGGAGAGATACAAAGTTTGGAGAGATACCAAGGATGAGCAGGTAAAAATAAAGTAAAATAGTTCTTTACGTCACTGCAAGTTCCTAAAGGCAAAGCTTATTCATTTCCTGTCTCTATACAAGAATCATCCATTTTTCTAATGATTTCCTAAGAGTTTATAGTGTATATATTTAAAATAATCTCTGTCCACCTTCAAATAACACTATACTACTTTCTGTGGAATTATGTTAACTTCTATAATAGTTACCTTTTACAATAACATTCCCTCTTCTTCCCTTCCATTCTTAATGACATTGTAATCGTTCATTACATTTACCCATATCTTATAGTCACTTTATGTATTATTATTATTGCTTTGAAAATGAAGTTGTATTTTAATTTGTTTAAGAATTACTTACTTTTATTTGCTCCTTTTCTGACACTTTTCCTATCTATGTGTATATCTAAGTTTCTCATTAACTTCCCTTCTGCTTGAATCAATTATTTTAACATTTATTTCAGGACTATTTGAGAAGTTTCTCAGTATTTGTTTGAGTTTTTGGACAATAATTTTACTGGATTTATAATTTATGTTTGGTGGATTTTTAAAATATTTTACTTCATTCCATTCTCTACTTGCTTGTGTTAACTTTGATCAAAAGTATACTATAATTATTGTTCTTCTTCTTCTTTATGCTCCAGGTTATAGTTTCAGAGGCTTCTTTTCCAGTTAAGCAGATTTCAGTTGCTACATCTTTTGGCCTTTCCAGAATTTGGTGTGATAGTTCCCCCTGAAATCAATTCTCTTTGTAAAATGAGAGTGATGACCCTTCAACCTCTTTACATGACAGAGCTGAGAGAAGTCTCACATTTAAAAAAATATAGTTTTAAAAAGTATTTTCATTTCATTTTTAGTTAATGAATAATAATTTTGTATATTTATGGGGAAAACTATGGTGTTTCAGTATAGCTTTACATTGTGTTATGTTAAAAATCAAGCTAATTGTTTTATACATTTATATATATTATATATATATATATAATATAATAATAGTTGATATATTATATCAACTATTATTTCTCTATGGTGAGAGATCCTTAAAATGCTTTATTTTAGTTATTTTGACATATATAATGCACTACTATTAGATTTGGTCACCATGCTCTTAAATATAATACCAGAACATATTTCACAGTATATAATTCTTTACCTTGTAAACTAATATCAATTTGTTTGTATTTTTAAATTTATTCTACTTCAATTTATTAACTTCAGTGCCTACTCATACTAGGCACTGTTCTGAATGCAGAGATGTGGCAGAGAATTAACTATTAATTCTCCAAAGCAGTGATACTTCAAAAATTAATGGCAGTGCCTCTTATGATCACATAATCAACACTCAATAAGTTGGAAAACAAAAAAGCATTTTTCAAAAAAAAGTGGCCAGCAGCACTAAACAAGGAAAAAATTTTCTATCTTGCATAATGAACTTTGAACAATAAAGACAGGAATAAATTGAGATTTTGCTGTTAAATGCAAGATAAACTTCTGATCTCTATTAATCTCAACTCTAAACCAAAATTTAGAAAAATTAAAATTATTTAACTTTAAAGTAAAATCAAACAAAAAATGAATGATTTAGACCTGAAACATAAATAACTTTGAGGGGCAGATCAGGGAGAGAACATGAATCAGGTTGACTACAGACTCTTCTACATAGTATAGCTCTCAAAGATGAATGAATATTTTACAAAATTCTATGCTTAAAAAAAGTTATAGCAATGGAGAAATTACTTTAGAATAGAATCTTAATAAAATAACTCTGTTAAATAAATATAATATGCAAAAAATGGGGAGTTGACTTCTTTTGTAATTAATTGAAATTATTTTTAAACATAAACCTGTCTCCTTCAGAAACCTGATAATTTTCTTTATCTCAAAGAAATATTATACAAAATAAATGAATATCAAGTCAAAAAAGATATTAGATATTATCTAAACAGTTATATTTCAAATTTTTCTTCCTATTGGATAAAGCAAATTTCATGTTTACCTATTATAAATATTCTAAATATTATGACCCCATTCTTTAAAAAGTCTCTCCCTTATCTCTCCTTTTCATTTCTCCCTTTCTCTTTCTCCCTCTTGCTCCATAATCTAATAGAAAGCAAATATATGCATGTGGTGTGTTGTGTAGAGGACTGAAATGATGTTCTCCTAATGTAACCAGTATATGTTTTTGGTTATGTTAATGCATTCCATTTATATGTGCTTCTCATGATTGTCTTATTTTTTTAAAAAATGTGTTATTTCAAAACATCACATTTATTAATATTATAAAAGGGGGAGTTAAACAAAGGAAATCTTGTTCATTGCATGACTACTTTCATTATACCTGCAAATTATTATTTACTCAAGAAATACTATAGATTGCATACTTACTTTTATTTAATTTTCAGATCTTTGCTTGAAATATCCATTTCACACCCACCATAAACACAGTTGAGAAAGTCCTATTCCTTACTCAAAGCTCTGGAACTTGAGTATTATCCTTTGTCACCTTTCCAAACTTGTGGTGTGTGTGTATATATATATATATATATTTGAAAATATATATATTTTTTGGTGGGGGAGTACCAGGGATTGAACTCATGGGTGGAACTATACTTTCAAAATGCCACATCCTTCTTTTTAATGGCTGAGTAGAACTCCATTGTGTGTGTGTGTGCTATTAAAAATTGAAATTACAGTATTTGCTGGTAGGTGGATAGAAAGGAAGACCTTCATGCTAAGTGAAATTAGCCAAACTCAGAAACTGAAAGGTGTAGTGTTTTCTCATACATGCAGAAACTAGAACAAAATTAAGGAAATGGGAAGGGAAGGATAAAATTACATAAAGAACCAATAAAATCCAAATTAATAGATGAACAAAAGGAGGTGTAGTAGAATTGAGGAAGGAGAAAGGAATAGAGAATGGAATATGGGAGGGAAAGGGGGAAGGAAAAGGGGAGGAGATGATGAACTGAAATTGATTTCCATGCATAAAACTCTGCATCCTGGAGTCATTGGTTCCCAGCCTTCTAGCTCTCTCCTTTGAGGGTAAACAGATGTAGCAACTTCTGTACAGGATGTTAAAGGAAGTCAAATATGTAGGACAAGAGGCAATGGCACACCAAAATAGAGATAGAATATACTGCAATAAAGAATAAAGGGAAATCTGTACAGAACACCAGCATTGTCAGGTAGTGAGAGAAAAGTGGGAAGATTCATCTAAAAAATTAATTGGCACGAAGAAGTATAGCTCAGTAGTAGAGTGCCTGTTAAGCATGTATGAGGCCCAGAGTTTGATTCCTCGCAAGGCACAAAAAGAAAAAAACAATGTTTCTAGGCAAACTTTTTCTTTTTCTCTTTTTTTCTTTTTCACTCTCTAGTATTTGTAACTATTAGAAGACTCAGTTATTTCCACTATTTTTTTTTCTACTGAACAGGGTACTTACCTGACTTCTTTTGTTAACAATTGTTCACTTTAACTTTTTTTTTCTACCTGACACAATTAGTGGCTTTCTGAAAGTATAGTTCCACTTCCTCTAGAGTCAGTTACACCAGAGACATCCTTCAGCATAAGCACAGCCACTTCTGTGAAAATTTGCCTGAGCCTCACTCTTCCTGAAAATTTTCCCCTTCCTTGTCCTACTTCCTCTATCTCCTCACTTCTCTTGGAAGCAGTTTCTTAAAAATTGTGGCAGAAGTTTGGGTATTTCAAAGATAGAACAACTAAAGCTTTTACATGGTCTTATAGTAGTACATCAAAAGCTTTAAAAGGGCAATGCAAAATAAAGAAATATCAAATATAGATGGTGAAGTTCAGACTTCAACTTGGAGCTTATTACTTATTCTAAAACTTGACTATTTAGGACCAATTTGTGTAGAAAAAGTTTTGGTGTGCAATGTAGATCAGTCCTCTGGATATAGGAACTTATTTCCTCAGTTTTCAAAAATGTTGTTTGGTGATGTCTCACAACCAAATCATTGCCTAAAACAGATTTGTCCAAGAATAAAGCTTCTCTTTAGAAGAAGCAAGATTATGACAATGAGTACAAGAATATCTATAAAAATTCCACCTCAGTCTCAGTATTTTCTGAGAGATTAGCTGAGGTTTCTATTGTAACATCATTACAGTTTAACACCTTTCTCTGTCCTATCTTGCTTTGTTCATCTTTTCCAGGTATTTTTCCTGAATATACTTCCCAATAAATCACAAGTATGTTCATGCCCTTTCCAGCAGAGAAGATAATTTAAATAATAAATCCTGGATTCTGACTGAGTCATGATAGAGCACAATTACATGGCAATGGAATATCCAGCAAACATGCAGCCAGAACAATATTTTGTGATTTGGGTTCTTCAGATACACAGTCATAAACTTTTGCCAGCCTAATAGCAATTCATCATAATATGAATATAGTACATCTGGGATTAGACAAGAACAGCATCATGAGTGAGATGCAAAAACAAATAGAGAAGCACATCACTTCATTCCTGATGCATTCATTATTCAGGTCATGCTATGACCACACGTGAGGAAAGGGATATCCTTTATGATTCATTTTTGTGAAAGGAAAATAGTTAAACGTTGTTCACAGAAGAGTCAGCTCATATGTGAATACAACAGAACATTTCTGCTACACTATGTCCCCTGAAAGGTGGCAATTAGGAGAAAGCTTCCTAAATAACTGGCTTTGAAAAGTACATCTAGTTATCTAATTTGTGTGGAAAGAAAAGTGGCAGGATTCAAGAATGAATGGTGATTCATGAACAGTGAGAAATAGCTTGCTTTGTTATTAAAGATCTGGGTAAATAAACTGGAAAACTGAGAACAAGGAATTTTGAAGAAGACGTATACATCAACATGAATAAACTGAAAATGTTATGTTAATTGAAAGAAGCCAGTCACAAAAGATTACATATTTTATGACATCATCAAAAAATGTAAAGATCTTTTTATAAAATATTAATAGCGTGTGAAAAACATCTATCATTGAAGATTTATCAGTAGTCAGGATATTAATGATATCAGAAAATATTGTCATTACCCACCCAAACACTAGTATAATGAAGAGTGGTGGCAGTAATGGACATTGTGAATAGGTTGAATAGTATCAGGTCTTGGTCACTAAGGCCAATTTAGTTACTGCTGTTACTAAGTGATTAAAATTGTCAACAATGAATAGCAACTGTGGCACCACCCCTTAAGAAGATCAGTTCATCACCTGGTGACAGTTTGAATACATTGATCCTATCCATTCATGGAAGGTATAGCAAATCACCTCAACAGAAATCAGTCAACATTCAGAGTATAGATTTGCTTTTTCTTGAAGCTTTTTAGCCAATAACACCACTCTAAGGCTTATTAGAGTATTTGATTCATCAACATACAATTGTGCAATATATTTCATTGAACGTTGTAGTCAGCTTTGCATCAAATAAGGCTCATCAATCAATAGAAAATGCAGGATCCATTAGTCTATCATATGCCACACTGTTCAAAAGCTGTCAATTAACAAAATGATGAAAGATCTCTTAGCATAGATATCTTGGAAAGAATATCATGAAGGGTTAAGGAACCCAAACCTCTAGATACAGTGTGCACATTCTTTAATGTTCATTGACTTAATAACCATTATATGGTAGTATATCTCTGATAGATAGAATACATGAGTTCAAGAACCACAGGGTCAAACTCAAAGAGATACTATTTCTTACAATTCTTAGTGAACTTACTGGGGGAGTCTCTAAATAAAATTTATCTGTCTACATTCTTAGATTTCATAGTGAGAATGGTTTTAGAAAAAAAAAAACATACCAGTAGGATATGTACATTCAAGGGAATATTGTTGGACAATATAAAGGAAAGTATTATTGTGATATGACAACATGAATAAACTTTGAAAATATTATGTTAATTGAAATAAGCCAGTCACAAAAGATTACATTTATTATGATCTTTTATATTAACTTTCTTTTATGTGATTTTTCCCTGAAGAGCATACATTATAATATATATAAATATTATACTGTATATATAATATATTATATATACATTCAATATGTCACAAGTATGTGACATAATGAACTCTTTAAGTTTCATGAGGCAGGGGATATGTTTGTCTTATTCACTTCTGTAGTCTCCAGTTTATTATGTAGTACCTAACTCTGAGAAAAAAGATAGTAAGTAAATGTTCTATAAAATACATTTTAAAGTCCCTGAACTTTAGTACCAACTTTACAAGATGGCTTGTAACTGATAAAAGTTTTAAAAATTTTAAAAAAAACTTTTCAGTTTTCAAGACAAATCATTTGTATTTTTGTAGACTTTATCTCTGTCATGATTTCCCAAACCTTTAGATATATATTTGCATACTGGTTCTAAAAATAATCTAAATTATGGAACTTTGAGGCTTGAAGCTATAAACTTAAGTTTAATTAAAACTGTCTCAGTCGACTTGAAAGTTTTGCATGATCTAGTTTTGGTAGTCTTTAAATCAAAGAAATGTGTTTGTGTATTGTAGGATTTAATTTAAATACTCTGTAAAATGGCTGATAAGACTGTGTTGACAGTATGATAAGTTAGAATAAAGCCTTCAGGGAAACAACAAAATTTGTGTATTATACAACAATGAGCATAATCATATACATTAATATGTATTTTTATGAAAACACGTACACACAAATAGTACTGCAAACATTGAAATCTAAATATTTTGTCTAAGAAAATAACTGTTTCTGAACAGATCTAATCAATAAAAGAGAATATGCCCAGCATCTGCTATTTGTACATCATATTCATTAAGTAAAAGAAAAAAAGGACAAGCTGGAGTTGTATTCTCAGCACCACATATAAATAAATAAAGGTATTGTGTCCATCAACAACTAAAAAAATTTAAAAGGAAAAATATTTAAGAATCTGATTTTTTAAGTTCATCAATTTCCATGAATTACTTAGTTATTTACTGAGTAAAAAATCTCCAAGAACAGAGTCCATCAAACTTTCCATATGATCTTGAAATTCAGACAGTTTTAGATCTATGGAGCCAAAATTATTTTTCATTATTATCAATAACAAATGTTTCTTTAAATTAATTTAGTGAATATTTTGGTACATACTGGATATCTCCAGGACAAAGTATAAAATTATTTCTGGCTCTCTGGGGCATAAAGCATACTAGCTCTAAGAATAAAGTCATAACTCTGGTGTATTTAAAGGAAGAATCTGTTAACCAGAAAGTGAGTTATCAATCACTGAAACAGAAAATGTGTGTGAGAAAGGGGGAAAAAAATCACAGAAGTAAACTTTTCCTAGACCTTCTAAATACTATTGAGGAAAGAGTATTTTAACCCATGGTCTGACACATTGAAGATGTGCTGTTGGGGCCAAATAAATGCTGCCCTGTGGATAACAGATAAACACATCAGGTTATAATACCTGAACATTGTTAAAGATAGGTTACCATCTCCCTGCTCTGTTACTGCCTGCTGTGGTATGCATGTCTGTCTCCTGCCAAATTTTGTATGTTGAAACTTGATGGTATTAGGAAATGAGACTTTTAGGAAGTGATTATGCCATAAAACTGGAGCCCTCAAAATGGGTTCAGTGTCTTATAAAGGAGCCCCAGAGAGCTGCCTTGTCCTTTCCTCAAGAAGCACCATCTATGACCTCGTGAGTAGGCCCTCACCAGAAAGTAAAGAAGCCAGCTCATAGATGAGGGAATTGCCAGTCACCCAAACTGTGGAACTGTGGAAATTTTCTTCTGTTTATAAGCTATCATGTTCATAGCAGCCCAATGGACTATGAGACTATCCAGGCTCTAGATGCTAATCATGACATGAAATTTGTGTGTGTTACAAAGAGGTGATCCAAAATATCATTATAAAATCAGAAATCAACATTAGGAGGGTTTCTCAGTTCACTCAGCAATATTTCAGAGTCTTCTATATTGCTAAAATGACACTAAATGATAAGACAAAAATATGCATGGCTACCATTGTCCGCATCCTCCCTGAGCTTATACTCAAGCGAAAAATACAGACAATTATGCAAACACTTGCAATGAAATGTGGAGGGCTGTGACAAGAGAATTAAGGATCATATCAGGGATGCCTCATATGTTTATATATTTTGAATGGGATCGGAGAGCACTTCCATTAAATTCCACCATGCTGCACTCAGAAGATAGTTATCCAGATGAAGGGGAGGAACAGGGGAGACACTCATAGGGAGGTGGAGAAACATGCACAAAGATCATGAGTTGAGAGACAGCACAACACTTTTAAAAAACTAAAAGAAAGTTTGGAAGTAAAGAGTACCACAGTGAGAGAGGTTATGGAAGATGAGAAGAGGGAGGCAGATAGAAATCAAATAATTCTGGCCTTTGTGTAAGTAAAAACATGGATATAATCCTTACTACAAGTGTGAGTATATTAAAGATCTCTAACTAGAGGAGCTACAGAATATAGTTTCTTTAGAAATCTCCCTCTACAGAATGTATTTTGCAGAGAAAGACTCAGAAACACAAGTCTAAATGCTGTGGCACTGTGGAAGGATGACGGTGGCTTATTGGGTCACAATACTGATAATAGGGACAAAGAGAAGTTGAATAAAAGATGAAAAGGATATTTGGTGGCTGCACTCAATAGGAACTGATCAATTAAATGCAAGGAACATATACTAACTTGTACATTTATACTAGCATGCTGCAATATATCTATTTCAAATGAATAAATCATTATTCTAGTTTAATACAATAACCTTGTGAGCTTGGTAAATGTGGGCAAGAGGCTGGCAGCTTAATGATATAATGACTATAGGTATATTGACATGGCAAAGTTTCTTAGCCTGGACACTGAACACTTGGCTTAGAGAATTCCTCAAGGGAGTAGATGGGTCTGTGAAAACCCTGTAGTAAGAGCCTGCTGATTTGTCTCAGGCATACATACACAGTTTCAAACAGGTTAAAGGTATATTTTGTGACTGCAGTGGTTAAAGCTAAATATCGAACAGAAATAAGAAGCAAAATAACTTGAAGAGAGAATACTTTTTTAAAAAAATGATGAAAGAAAGCTTTAGTCTTGCATTGTCTTTTTTTAATTTCTTACATTTTTCCATAATACTTTGAATTATAAATATTATTTAAAAACTAGAAATTGAAAACATAGTAACATAGATTCATATTCTACTTTTCTAAATTCAATTCCATAAAAATTGCAAAGACCTGGAGATCTTTCCAAATTAACAAACAGAAGATCTCCTATAGAACTGAATGGTTGTGCTGTAATCGATTTAATTATTCTCTATTAATGGATCTCTGGGTTGTTTCCAATCTTTTGCTATTACAAACATCTTGAGGAATAACTTTGTACGTATATCACTTCACCCACCTAAGTAGATCCATATAATAAGTCATTGAAATTAGAAATTAGGATAGTCAGATGTCTCTCTACAGTAGCCAGAGAAATTTATGTCTGTACTAGCAGTGTCTGAGAATTTGTGTCGTTACACAGCCTTAATGAAATAATGAAAAATGGGAGCTTTAATATTTATTTTATTGCTGTGGTATTGTCTATTTTTCCTTATATTTAACAGACTTTTTCTATAAATTATACATTTTGTTTATTTTGACTTTGTTATGTTAGTTGATTTGGGTATATTACAAAGTTTGGTCTTTTTTTTTCTGTTAGCTCTTTATTGTCTGCTTTTCATTACTGTGATGAAATATCTGAGGCAGGTTAACTATAGAAAAAAAAGGACTTATTTAGAATTCAGTTTGGAGGCTAAAAGTCCAAATATCATAGTGTCAGCTTTATGAGTTCCTCACAGCAAATGGTTGGGAGAAAGCAATCACATTTTAAAAGAGGAAGCAGAAAGTGGTTCAGAGGTTGGGCTTGCTCTTCTACTAACTTGGTCTTATGAGAGCTCAGGAGTCTCATGAAAACTGCTTCATCCTATAGGCCTAGAGCTTCCCATGAGTTCTGTTCTTAAAGTCCTCACCGCCTCTCAGCACTGCCACACGAGGAACCAGCATCCCAACATGTGAACACTTGGCAGACATATCAAACTATATCCAATTCACAGCAAGTTGCATATGTATTTTCCTAAGTTTTCATTTTATTTATGACATCTTCCTTCTTTTTTCACTTCCTCTTCTTCTTTCTCCTCCTCCTTGTCCTATTTCTCTTCATCTATTCCTGTCTTCTTTTCTTCCTCTTCTTCAGCAAAACTATCACTGTTTCATTTCACAGCTACACAATTTTGAGTCATAATTAGAAAATCCTGTCACACTCCAAATCTGTATTAAAAACTACTATCTTCCTGTTAGGGTTTTATAGTTACATTTTTTCTTTTTATCTTTTTATTTGTATTTTGTAAATGCATTTTACATGACAGTAGAATGCATTTATGCACTTTGAGATATCATACATAGATGGGATATAATTTCTCATTTTTATGAGTGTACATGTTGCAAAATCATATTGGTCATGCAGTCACATGTATATAGAGAGTAATAATGTCTGTTTCATTCTACTATCTTTCCTCCCCACATCCCCTTCTCTCCCCTCTCATCACTTCCTTCTACCTAATCTAAGGTAATGCTATTCTCCCTAGTGCCCACCCACCGCCTCATTGTAAATTAGCATCTACATATTAGAGAAAACACTCGGCCTTTGGTTTTGTGAGATTGGCTTATTTCACTTAGCATGATATTCTCCAACTCCAACCACTTACTGGCAAATGCCATAATTTCACTCTACTGTAAAGCTGAATAATATTCCATTGACTATATGTACCACATTTTCTTTATCCATTCCTCTATCGAGGGACACCAAGGTTGGTTCCATAGTTCAGCTATTGTGAATTAAGCTGCTATAAACATTGATGTGGCTACATCACTATAGTTATGCTGATTTTAAATCCTTTTGGTATAAACCAAGGAGTGGGATAGCTGGGTCAAATGGTGGTTCCATTCCCAGTTTTAGTTACATTTTCTTTTTAAATATACAACCCTTTTTGCATGTATGCTTATATAAGGTACAAGATTTGGATCCAAGTTACAAAGTTGATTTTTAAATAATGTTAGTGTTGTGAAGGTACAAGAAAGTGCATACTGTTTCCAAATATAACATGTATGTATATGTTTAAACATTTAAATCCCCAAACCAGTGGGATATGAGAGACCTGAAAACCCACCATTGCTTAGACTTTATGTTGTCTCCAAGGAATATGTTTGAATAGATCTTAATCTCTGGTCATTTGTAGATAAGTTAGAAAGTAATCCTGAATAAACTTCAGTTAAGTTCTCTTGAAGTATGACATGTAATTAAACTGTTAAAAATAGAACCAAATAAATATAAAATAAACACAATTAAAAACATTCCAAGAAAATTTAAAAAATGTCTTTATATTTTAAAAAATTGAACATATACCACTAGGTCATGATAAAACAAAATTTAGTGGCAAGATCTAATGTCTACTAAATTAACTATATATTTAAGATGAACACACATTTGTAATACCATTGATACACTCAAAATGTTCAAACATAAATAAATGTCCAAAACAGCCTATATTTTACCAACTTTTGACAACTTCACATTTTTCCAAGAATTTGTCAACCAATTCCCTCAAGTAAACTCTCTTCCAAGGATCATAGGCTTCCTAGTATGATATCCTTCAAAGGATCTTGTAGAGTTTGAGTTCTATGCAAAGGAAAATCAAATCAAGATTTTTAACTGAAAAATTTATATTTTTAGTGAACGCCACACTTAAAGGTTAATTTAGCTAGCCTATGCATGACTATTAGATCAGGAAAATGGGGATAGCTTAATGACTACTGAGAAACTACAGCATGTGAGACTCAAGGAGAGTAGGAGGGGAAAACAATGCAGCACAGGTGCACATCAGAAACGACAATGTTTTAATGGGATCTGGAGATAAGCATCAGAGAAGAATGAGCGAAAAATTTCTCTAAGTTACAGTCCAATGTACATGCAAATCATAGTTTTTGTGTAATTTGGGCTTTTTGGAAGTGGTAGGGAAAGCAATCAGTTCATTTTCACATGCATTTTTGGTCAAAATATAATTTCTAAAGCCTACATGGCAGGTAAAATTTTTTAAATAGAGCCTGGAGATGAAACTTTCTGGATAAATTATCACTCCTTACAAAGATTTACAAGAATTTCAGGCAGTGTGAAACTATCTAGAGAAATTTCTTTGAGTAAGAGGAGAAATGTGGGCCATTAAAATTTATTGGGTGAGTTTTATTACCAAGCAAATAAAAGAAACTTTCATAGGGTAGGACTCTACCAAATAACCAGCCTCAAGCCCAAGGGTTTTCATTTTACAGTAACTATTGGAACCTCATTCAACTCAGTTGTCTCTCCAGCCGTACTCCATTTCTTTCAAGGGTGGAACTGCACACATTGATGCAACCCTTAGTATCTTGTTCTTTCACCATTTCCTTTTCATAGCTTTTGTCTCTTCTAATTAAGTGTAATGCTCTAAGGAAATAAAAACTAAATTGTCGCAGAGGAAAGTTTCAGTTTTTAATCCCAATGGCAGGAAGTTTGAGATACATAGAGAAGAGCTTCCTCTAAAATATGTATAATGAAAGGCTTGAACACACTTATATGAGTTTATCTCATATAAGAACAAAATATTCACAATTATATTTATCAGAAGGTGGAGAATTGGCTCAGACTAAGAGTACATGGAAAACATCATGTTTTTTTTTTTTTAAAGAAGAGCCTTCTTGTCTGACTTTTCACACATGTAAAATTCTCTGTTCGATTTAAAACTAACAATACCCCAAATTCTCAAATACTCAGAAACTGAACAAATTCCTCCAGGGAATTGTGGTATCCAATATATGTGTCACACATGTTTTTCTCCATCAATTTAAACTGTAACATATTTGACCTTAAAATGCACTGATCAAAACCTTTAATTGTCTTTAAATGAAGATTTTTTTTTTTTTTTTGGAGTACACCCCTCTCTTGGCAAGGTAATTGTCCATTCACAGGGAGCAGTTCTGATTCTTTCAGAAAAACAAAACTGTATTTCTAGTATTGACCAAGCCTGAGGAAAACTATCTTTCAAAGACAAAATGCAATAACAAGTCATTGAAACTTTTGGCAGCCATTATGGGCTTCAAGCTGTGTCTTGTATTCATCTCCTAAATTAGACCCTAAGCTGAAGCATCAGGGAAATTTGTTGGTGACAGCTGCCACCTCATCAGTCATCACAGGAATAACATTGGAATGTCCATTTAATTTTCCAGATAAAGGTTTAAATTCTTTTTAGTTCTGTTTTGCCTAAAAGAAGATAATGTTTTGGTAACATTTCAGAATAATACTGAAAAAAAATATGTACAGGAACAGAAGTTCTCTGTTTTTCCTAATAGATCAAACCTATACAGTGATGCACAATTTGGACAATTTCAGTGTTCAAGGTCTTTCTGTGACATTGCACATAATTTTCTATGATTACAGCTCAATATATACAGAGATTATTTCTGCTGCTGATATGCATGCTGAGGAGAGAATAGATCTCAGGGAAATCAATAGTTTGAAATAAAATAAAGGATATGAAATTCAGTAAATAGTTCAAGGTTTAATTCTACCATAGACTAAATCTTAAAGAGTCAGCTTATCTTATTAGATATGAATTTTAGTATTGGGTTTCTGTGTAATTTCTACATACATAGTTTATTTTAATTTTCTCTTTATTGGATATTTACTTTCATCATTCAGTTATTTGATTAGAGTATTTATTATAGCATATGGAGATATTTGAGTTGTGCAAAGTAAAATAAATACTACAAATTATGGAGAAGTTTAAACTCTTCTTTCACCCCACCTATACCAAAAGAGCCTCAATAATAACAAGTATACTCTTTTGAGAAGTGAAGAATAAACATCTATCCAACAGAGAGCAGCTTTTCTTCAAGAAAAAAAGATACACAGGCAGGATATACTTCCATAGGGAAATAAATAAATAAAAATAATCGTATTTGGAGAAATCTTTTGAACACAAGTTAATCTCCACAGCTGTTTATACATGCACTACAAGTAAGTTTTGTTAATCGATGCTTCAACAAACTTTTATTTATTCATTTGTTTACTTCAATTACTTATGCAGATCTATATTATGTCTTGAACATTGTTTTGTAGATTGACATTCATGTTATATACAATCAAGAGCAGTTTTATTTCTTCATTCCCAATCTGAATAAGCTTTATTTTTTTCTTGTCTTATTGCATTAGCAAAGACTTTCATAAGATATTGGAAAGTAATAGTGAAACGCTTTATCCTTGTTTCCTTTTAATATTTGCAAAAATCCCATTAAAAATTTATTCTTGGGGCTGGGGATGTGGCTCAAGTGGTAGCACGCTCGCCTGCCATGCATGAGGCCCGGGTTCGATCCTCAGCACCACATACAAACAAAGATGTTGTGCCTGCTGAAAAACTAAAAAAATAAATATTAAAAAAATTCTCACTCTCTCTCTCTCTCCACTCTCTCTTTAAAAAAAAAAAAAAATTTATTCTCAGGCTGGGGTTGTGACTCAGTGGTAAAATGCTTGCCTTGCATGTGTGAGGCAATGGATTTGATTCTCAGCACTGCATATAAATAAATGAAAAAAATAAAGGTCTAAAACCAAAAATAAAAAAAAAATTAAAAATTATCCTTTAACAAATATTCTTCTATAATCCTTTAGTAGAGAAATGTGAAAATATTCTAATATTTATAACAACAAGAAAATGACTGTGAATTGTGGTAGGTTGAGCAATAATCAATGCAACATGAATAACAGTTTAAAAATAGGTTACAATTTTGAAATTTCTATTTTGAATAATTTTAAAATTATGAAAACATTGCCAAAGAGATCAGAAATAAGTTTCTAAAACTTTCTTAGATGAATGGAAAATCTCCAAAATTCCAGTTTCCTTCTTTTAATTTAAGTATGTCTTAATTATCTGTATTTACTAAAAACACTCTTAAATTTATTATTAAAAAAAGAGAAGCCAGCAAATGACCAAAAAGTTATCTCTCAACCCAAAGACAACAAATTCCCTTTTATTATCTTATTTTATTTCATTTTATTTAACATTTTCTGTACATATTTGATATATATATTTTTCAAGAGAATAGCACACATATTGTTTCATAATAAAAGACTGGATTTAAGTTTGACATTATTACTAATTACTTACCTCTACAATTCTTACTATTTTCTAATAGTAACAGTGTATTCAAGTTTGCGATATACATTAGCAAACAAAAATAATTGACTTTGAATTTTTCAATGGCTCTCTTGAAAAGCATTTCAGAGAGACAGAAACATTCAGGTCATATAAATAATTCAAAAACAACCCTATAGTACCAATGTTGATAAAATTTACAACATTTAGAAAAAGAAAGTCTAAGGAACTAAACTTTCAACCAAAACTTAGTTTAAGAAAAATCACAAATCAATTAAGTTTTCACTAGTTGATTAACCAAGCTCTTTGAGCCAAATCACTTTTATCTTAGGGCACTGATCATAAATACAGTAAAAACAGTTTCCCATTTTTAAAAGTTTTCTGTATCAATCATCCAGAAAATCCATTAAAGGAAAATACAATGGCTGTCTTAAATACAAATCTGGGTTATATTGTACTAATTAATATGACAGTGAAAACCTGAACTAAAATTCTGAAAGGAGATGAGAAAGATAAAAACTCATAAAATTGAAAATATTACATTTGTAGGGTAAGATAGGAATAGAAAAGAACTATTCTTGACTGTCTAAAATGGACAATGGTTTTTAGTGCTGTTAATTGTGGAAGTAATTTCAGTGGAAAGATTATGAGTTCAATCATGGACTGAATTTGAACTATATATCAGACATCCCTAAGGAAGTTAATGCATTTGTGGATTTTGAACCCTGAAGAGAGATCTAAGCTAGAGATAAATGTTGTACAATCAACATCTCAAAAGTGGAAAGTAAATCAGCAGATATGGATAAAATCACCATGTAGTATGTAAAGACATGAAGAATAGAACCCTGAAGAGAAACTCATTTTAAGAGTTAAATATTAAACCTCATGAGGGAGTGTGACAAGAAACAGCAGAATATGCACAATAGGAACTAGAACAAAATGACCATCACCAAGGCTTAGGGAGCATAGTTCGATGATGAACCCCTGCTAATTACTCAAATATTCGAGAAGGTCGAGTAAGAAAAATGTTACAAAAGGACCTCTTTATTCCTGGCTTCTTGTTCCATGTAAAGAAACCACTCTCAACGTTCCTTTCCTGCTTGTACTTTTCCCAAAGAGTGAGGAATAAGAATTTTGAGTTGGAAGGAGACTGCAGGTACTGTGCCTTTTTGTCCAATGCCTGATTTGATGATAGGATGATAGCTTGGATGATAGGTTTGACTCATGGGAGTGCTCATCCACACACAGAAACCCATGTCCTTCAACTCATATTCTAAGTCATAGTACCAACAGATTAATATTCATTTTCACTGACCCATGTTTTATTTCTCAACTGTTTCAGAACACAGGCATGAAAGAGAAAGTTATATATAGACTAGTTCCATCATCCATAATAAGGATTGAAGAGTATTTATTCATCTAATACAGGAAGAACTTGGTTACAAATAGCCTTGTAACCATAACTGAAGCAGTTGTATATTGGACCTGTGGATGAAGTCAGACTTTAATATGTTGGACAATTCATGCATCAGAAGTGGAGATCAGAAGAGCTAATTATTTTTATGGATTACAATTCTTATTACACATATACAGTGCAATTTTTCATATCTCTGATTGTATATAAAGTATGTTCACACCAATTTGTGTCTTCATACATGTACTTTGAATAATGATGTCCATCACATTCCACCATCCTTGCTAACCCCCTGTCCCCTCCTTTCCTCTCCCACTCCTCTGCCCTATAAGGAAGGAGGCTGATTCATAGGGGGAATATGGGAGGAATAGATGAACTCTAGAAGAACTATTTTTTACGAGAATCTTTTCTTTGAAAAAACAGACATCGGGTGCTTGCCAATGAGTTCAGGCTGAGGGAGTTCTGAGGCTTGCCCATTGTTGCTTTTAATATGAACAGAGAATATCATGCTTGAAGCTTAAGGGTAAAAACAGCTGAAAGACACAGGAGAGAGGTGTGGTTGTTGAAGGGTGGTCCTTTAAGCTCTGAGAGACCATAAATTTCAGAATACAGATGGGCATGGAAGCTTATGATTGAATTGAGAGGCTGGCAGTTAAGGGCAGGTAAAGCATTAGGAAGGCAAAAAGCATTAGGAAGGCAAAAACAAGTATGTCATGATCCTTGCTTTCAAGAATCTCCTTCTGGGGTTTGAGAGGAACAAATATGAACAAATATGAACAAATATGAATCAAGCTAAACATAATTCTAGTTATAGGGTAAAATTTAAAAATCCAGCTGTTCCTCAATAAAGTGACTCTTCTCTAATCTTAGAGGGCTCATTTATTTCCTATGGGAAAGGAATAAAACTAGAAAATAAGTTTCTGGCTCAGCCTCTCTATGAAAGTAGTTTAATACTTAAGAAAAATACTATCACACAAACCATAGTTTTGCAAAATTATACATCATTTAAGAAAGCCTTCTGCAAAATATCACATATTTGAAGTGTAGCCTGCTACTTTTAAAGAGTAAGTGCATTTTTAGCCTTGAGAATTTCTCAGATTGGAGCTTTTCATATTTTTGTGAGATTTCTGCCCAGGGCATATAAGAAACAAGAAGAAAATTGTTTTGAAATGTGGATTTCAAAGTATATTCACAAAAACTGCAATCAACACATTCGTCTGCCAAAGCCCAAGTGTTTACTTCAGTTAGCACATGAATACACATATGACAGATGTGGTGTAGGGGCATATAAAAAAAATAATAAACCACAACAGGAAGACCAGTGTATTCCAGCTTCACTTTTTGCTAGTGTAACCTCAGGTGAATTGCTTATTTTTTTTCAGTCCTTTACTTGACACTAAGAAGCAAGGCATAGAGAAGAGTAAATTTTATTGACCACGAACTTTGTTTTCCGTGCTCTGCTGGGAGGTTTACTTACTAAAGAACATTAAACATAGTGGTGAAGATATGGAGTTTGGAGATAGGATTTCCAAGTTTAAAATTTGTCTCTGCCACTGAAAAACCACGTGATCTTGACTTAGTTTCTTAAATTCTTCATGCCCCTTTTTATACATCCATGCAGTTTTAAAGATGGCAAAGGTATATTTGTAATAGAGTGACTTAACACACAGAATTATTTAGAACTGTGCTTAGAACCTGGCAAGCAGAACATATATGTGAAGTATGATTTTAATTTACCTGGAAAAGTGGTTGCAACAATATGATGAGATAATAGACTTAAAGCAACTATAAGCATGGTGTCTGCTGACACCTTTTAAATTCATGATGACATATTTTTTTTTTTTTTAATTTGATTAGTCACATTGAATGGTATTTATTCTCCTTTTCAATATTAAAAAATTGAAGCAAAAATATCACAAGAAACTTTGAAAGATTCAGAAGTGAAATTTTAAATCCAAATCTTATTCTAAACACCCCCCAATCTATACATTCTTCCCATTAATTCATTCTGTATAAAAAACTGATGCATCAAATTTGTATGATGTCTATTTTGTAAGGATAAAATGAATCAATATTTATAAAGTGTTTTGTAAATTGTAGGAGCTGAATTAATATGAGGTGTTATTACACCTCATGAGGAAGTTAACATATGCTCAAGTCTTATCTACCCATCATAGTCCAAGAGAATACAGACATTTTGAGGAAGAAAAATTTTCTTCTGCCATCAAGTTGAAGTTACCAAGAGTGTGAAAATTAAAGTGATAAAAAACAGATTAATAGGGGGAAAGAATAATCATTTTTCACAAAAGGAGTCTACAAAAGAAACAGCATGATAAATAATTAGAGTTTTTATGTATTAACTTGAAGAAAGGGATGAGAAGGAAAGGCCTTTATGCGAAGAATAAATTAGTGTCTAGAAGGAGAAGTAGGTGGCAAGAAAGTTTGTAATAATGATTTTCTTTCAGGTGCAAATAGGTTTCCTGCCTTCTTGTCTGCCATAAATTTCCCCATAGAGGATCTATGATAAGTTTGCTTTTAGTCTCATTCCTAGAAGTAAAAGCTGCCTCTAATGGAGAATCCATGGCAGTCTTATTTCCAAGAAGTTTCTGCTTTTACTCAGAAAAGGGAAGCTTTACAAGGCTTCTTTATGTATCTGTTGAAACACCAAAATCTCCAGCTTAAAATAATCTTCATGTCCCTACATAGTCAAAATGTTAACCACAATATATAATATCACTACTGGGAGTGTCTTAAAGTCTGTCCTAGTTCAGAAGAGAATAAAGAAGTGGCTAAGTTGGATCTACTGCATGGACTGCTTGATTGACACTAGATTTGATATAATACATGAATATTATGGTTGCTATGTGAGGTAGGAAGATGAGTATTCTTTACTCTCTCTCCCTAAAACAGATTTATTCCATTAAATAAATTATAATATGTTAATAGGAGTGGAAAAGATAAGACAGGTTTTCACAAGATAAAAAAATCATCTGAAAAAAATCAACAACAAAGATACTGTTGGGAAAATTGACAATAAAATCCAAATAATGTAAAATGAGCATATAATATAAAATATATATTCCTACATCAATCAAAACTTAGCTAATTGTGAATGTCTCTAATTCATTAAGTTAAAAGTAAGTATTTTAGGTAACTTATAACCTTGGAAAGACTTGTGTATTTTGAATTTCAATGCACATTTCATTTCTTACAGATAGTGGTGAATTATGATGAATTCATCAACAATATTCACAATAGCCAAGAAAAGCCATGTCTAGTAAACCTAGAAAATCAAGAATTATTGAGTGTAAATAAACTATGCAGAATTTTTAAGTAGTGTAATTGGTTTTTAATGAATAACCCACTTGATCTTTCAGGGCCATACATGCTTTCCTCCTTGCTGAATTATACTAGAGAGAGGCAAAGCTATTCTTCAACATTTACACCAGGTGCCAAACAACCTGAGTGATTAGTTGTCACATTTGCGTTGCTTGAATGGTAAATATTTTCTCTACCAGTGTTATTATATGAACTTGAAATTTACCTAAGAAATAACGAATGTTCTGCATTTTTAAAATTAGGAGAGCACAAGATCCAAATGATTGAGATAAGTTTTGTAAAAACAAGAAAAATTTCAGTTGATTAATATATTACCTTGGAGTTTAACAATATTTGAGACAGAAACCATATTTTTGGCTCCAAATAATCAAATGGTTAACATCAAAGTATTGTTTAAAAAATGCCTTGTGAAGTTTGTTCAGACTATATATCATTTTAATATTTTGAGCAATTATATTTATTGCCAATGTCTTAGAATCTGTAAGTATTGATAACAGTTCATTCTCAAGGAAAACATGTGGAAACTAAATAGTTATGTGTAGTACTACCACAGATGCATAAAAATCACAGGCCTAGGAAAAAAATTTTTTGAGTTTCCTGATAAAAACTCTTTATATCTCTATCAATCCAATGCTTAATCATCCTTTTCTAGTAGAATTATAAGAACTATATTTAGAAAGGTTTTATAATTTTGTCTATTTTTGTATTCATCTATGTAAATTTAATTTTAGAGTGAATTTAATTGTTTCTTACTTCTGATTAAAAGTTCTCAATGCCTGAGCAATGTCTCTCCCAGCTTCTTTAATTACAGGATTAACAATCGTTTCAGATAATAAATCTTTATTGGGATTAAATGTATTTTACAACAAAAGTTTTACAACAAAAGAATTACATGTAACAATAGATATATCTGTTTAATTATACAGCAATAACTTTGTAGTACTGAAGTTTATGAAAAGTATCAGAAATAAACAAAATTTTCAAGAGTTCAAAATATATAATATAAATATGTTGATTACTTTGTGGAAGGGGGTGGATATTACTGAGACAAATAGTTCTTTCCATTTTGGCCTTTTCCATTGATTTCCTCATCCAAAGAGCTTACTTACTTTGGATATTTTGAGAAATATTATGCATACTGTATTCAGAGCTAAAATGATCGTAGCATCCATATCTTCCAGAGGTTAAAGTTTTTCTGCTATTGTTTTGAATAAAGAATTATATAATGCTTCATTACCAAAATTATACTTTCTTATGTGAAAATCACCAGAGTTATTAGGAAATGTCTCTATATTCTACTAAATCCACCCTTATTAATAAACTGAGTAAATATGCTGAATTGAAATCCCCATTTGTTTTTACCCAGACTATCTCAATGGGCAAACTATGAACTACTGGAAAGAGATGGAAACCAAATGTGGCTTTAGTAGTTGGTATAGGAATTCATTTTGAAGGGGAACTATATTTTAGGATAACAGAATCTGTCCTTTTCTATCTATTGGTTCCATATCCACAAATTTAACCAACTGTGGGTTGAATTTGTATTGAACATACACAATATTTTTCATCCCCAAACAATATAGTAGAACAACTATTTACATAACATTTACATTGTATTAGGCATTATAAGTAGTCTGGAGATGATTTAAAATATATAGAAGTTGTGCCTGATTAATATTTAAGTTCTGGACCATTCCATTTGAGCAACTTTGGATTGGATATTTTTGAAGGTCCTGGAACAAACCCTCTTTGAAAATCAAGGAGCAGCTATATCTTGACCTATTTGGGGTGAAAATAATTCAGACTCAAGAAGGGCAAGGGCTTTACAAAGACTCAGGCCGTGCTGCTCTGCTTAAACAGATAAAATATCTTTATTATTACAAGGACAGAGGAACAAAATGAAGGATCCACAGGTGATGGCAATGAGAAGGAAAGACAGAAATGTTCCAGAGGCAGGGTTGGAGAGGATAGATAAGGGCTGTACAAAAGTAAAGAGCAAGTTCAAAATGTCAAGAATGAGATAAAAATTGCAGGGACTCAAAAAGAATCCCTATATCAGTATTCAAAGCAGCATTACTCACAGTTGCAAAATTGTGAAGTAGTGTGTATATTCATCAGCAAATAAAAAATGTGGTGTATACCTTCTTCCATCTCAACAAGGAGTGAAAGTCTAACACATGCTAAGACATAAAGAAACTCTGAAGCGATTACATGAAGTGAAATAAGCCAGACACAGGGACAAATACTGGATAATTCCTACTATTCATTTCCCAGAATAGTCAAATTTATATAGAGAGTAAAGAATGGAGGTTGATGGGCCTGAGGTAGGAGGGAATGGGGAGTTATTGTTTAATGGGTAGAGTTTTATAGAAAATTAAAAAGTTTGGAAGGTGAATAAGGGTGATAGTTGCACAGCATTGTAAATGTACTTAATACCACTAAATAGTATACTTAAAAATGGTTAAAATGGCCATTTTTGTGAAATTCATATTTTATCACAATAAAAATAAATTTTTAAGGTCAACAATGGAAGAAATATGAAAAGTTTTTTAAGGATAATAATGCCTATAGGTCCTTGTGAAATTGTGATATAAACCTTATTGTTTTCTACATAAAAGTGTTAAAAAATACTCTGTATTTGTGTTCAGAATTTTACAAGTTGAATAATAGTAGGTACACATCATATTTGGAATTAGAAACTCAAGAAAAAGACAATGCCATGAATACGTAAATCCTCTGGGAACTTGGATCCTAGTAAAAATTTTGGTGTTCATAATTTTGAGCATTGAGAAATGCAATGTAATTTTTATCTCCAAGGAACAGAGGGGGAATCCCTACCTGACATGAGCATTAGTTTCCAAAGGGAAGTAAAGAGAGCATTGCACCTAAGCTTGAACTCTACTGGGAACGGTTTTCTGCCCAATGAAGAAATATTTTAGGAACAATTACTTGCTCTAAAAGGGAGCATCCAATAGTAAACACAAAACATGCTTCAAACCTACCTTCTACCCTGCTTTTCGCCAATAGTTACAAATACTTCAAAAACATTGTATGTTCTGAATCTTATTTCTTTCTTAATTAAAATAACAATCATTTATGTAGTTATACATATGTAATAAAATTAACGTATGAAATATTTATTACTCCTAAAGCTTCCAAGTTTTCTTTGGAATATCACTTATTAAAAATAAAATCAACACAAATTGGTTTTTTACATAGGATCTTAACTCTTTGGTAGCAGGAATCCTAGAACAGCAGCATGAATGAGTTAAACCAATGCAACACGGATTCTGACAAACTAGACTAATACAAATTGTGTGGTATTAGACAAATCATTTAAACCTTTTTTGCTTTTAAGATTGCTATAGTAGAAAGGTGGTTTAAGAGTACTGAGTCTCACATCACAGATTTCTCAATAAATTGACACTTATAGTCATTAATATTTATTTTCTTTTTTAATTATAAAGCATCTGGCATGAATATTACTTATTTGTTAATATTTAATAAGTCATTGATTGCATTAGTTTTCTATTGTTGCTGTAAAAACTTATGTCAAGTTTAGCTGCTTAGGCCCACACAAATTTACTCTTCTGTAGATAAGAAGTCTAACACCAGTCTGTCTCACTGGTTGTTGTTAAATCACATTGTTGGCAGGGAAGCCTCCTTTTTTGGAGTCTTCAGGGAATAATATATTTCCTTGCCTTTTCCAGCCTCTTACGGCTGTCTACATTTCTTGGCTCATAACCTCTTCCTGCTTTTTAAAAGCCAACAACCAACAACAAGGTATTTCTCTGATCCTTTCTCCTTAGTCGCGTTTCCTTTTTACTCTGAACTTATTTAAGGAAAAGTTCATTGATTTTTAAGCATCCATGTGATTAAATTGGACTCACTTGAATAATCCAGGATAATCTTCTTATAGCAAGTTCCATCCTTTTAATCACATCTGCAAAGTACTTTTCTGTCATGTAAGGTAACATATTCATAGATTTTGCAGACAGGGCAAGAATATATTTGGAAGGCCATTATTCTGCCTTCTGCATAGATGATTATAAACTGTGTGTTTCCTTTCTATGAAGATCTCAAAACATTGCAGAAGTGTTGTAAGTCACCATTCATATGTTGACTATGCCTCATGTGGGGCATAATCACCAGGTGAGGTAAAAAGTCAACTATTTTAAGTATATTTAATATGACTTAATCAGAAAAGCAGGGCTATTAGCCAGCTTTCCCAGCCCTACCATAATCCTGGCTTTCTCTCAGAGTAACAATAGTAAATTTATGTTGGCTTAAGCAATTAAGCTTGTGTTAATTACAACATCAACAGAAAACTAATGTAATAAAGGTTTTATCACGTATTAACAAATACTTAATATTTGTGCCAAGTGCTTAATATTTGAGCCAATTTCAGACTGATTATAGTATCTATAACATGTATTCTTCATCTGCTGCTTTTATCTATGAATCTTGATAAACTTGTATCATTGCCAGTAAAATCTCATTATCCATAGCCCCTAAAATACTTATGTCACCATGCTAATGCTGATGCCAAAACCACTGAATATATCAGAACAAAATAAGAAGTGGTTTCAGCCCTAGACCTTCCCATCTGCAAGTCAGTGTGTCCCCACTGAAAAAAAATTAATTCAGAATAACAAAAAAGAACTAAGTTTCTTGTTTTATTAGTTTTCTAAATCTGTTTTAACAATATATCACAATTTAGGTGACTTTAAACAATAGAAATATATTTTCTCATAGTTCTGGAAATCTGAGATCAAGATATCAGCATGGTTGGTTTCTTCTGAGAACTGTGAGAGAAAACCTGCACCATTCACTCTCCTACCTGCCTAGTTTCTGACATCTCACTGGCAGTCGTTGGTGTAGAAGCCATTACTACAGTCTCTGCCTTCATCCTCACAGGAAGCTCTACCTCTATGTGTGTCTCCAAAATTCCTCCCCCCCTTTATGAAGACACTAGTTCTTGGACTTGAGTCTATATGTTAATGACTAAATTTTAACCGTATTACTTTTGTATATATTGTCATATACCTCTGGCATAATTATTTTGTTTGGCACAAAGTCTGAATATCTTGGTAAAATTTCACTGTAAGTAACTCTCATAAAGCAAAATAGCTATGCAAAACACAATTTAGAAAAATTAATCTTATAGATCCTCAGTTTTTCATGAGCATAGTTTGAGTTTCTGAATGTGATTATAACTTAAGCATTTGAAAATTGTGAGATTCCCATTAATAACTATACAATAGGTCACTTCACTTCTTCTGCCTAGAACTGACCAAAGGCTACTAAATTTGCCCAAGTGCACCACACATAAAACCTGAATATAGCATCAGAGTGTAGCTAAATTCATGCCAGCAGGCAGCACCAAATGAACCATACTTAAAAGTCATGAGCAATAAATAAAGCATAAATCAAATGCCAATTAAATTAGGAAGTACTACATTTTAAGTTATTGACATCAAAATCTTTATCATTTTCCTGTCAAATTTGAGGACCAAAACAAAGATACCCAAAGAAATTACTCCTTTTTGTAATTTCATATCTGAGACCAGATTTGCCATCTACTTCAACCAAAACAACATCCTGCAACAGATTGAATATAAACAGGACTTAAGACTTCCTTTATGTAGAAAATATATAAGAGATTTGCAAAAAAAAAAAATTATAAAATAGCGCCTTTCTCCTTAAAAGTAATAGCTATTTTTATATTTAAAAGATCACATTAAAATATAATGGGTTGATTATATTTACTTTTAATAAATAAGTATATGAAACTTCACCCTTCTAAATTTCTAAATAAAATTCTAATTTAATTTCTAATAAAATACAATTCAGATAAGACAAAAACTCTTTGGGTCTCACAATATGTGTGCCAGGCTCCTGAGATCAAAAATTTTAAGAATCTCTACATTAATATACAATCATTAGTATAGTACAGTCAATTATGGCATGAAAGAAAACACAAATATAGCCTGTGTGAGCCCCTCCAAGTCTGGCCCAGAGAGCAGGTGGTCCTCCCTGTGCTAAAAAAAAAAAAAAAAAAAAAAAAAAGGTGGCAAATGTTGCAGCTTCTCATAATCCAGTACTATTATATATTTGAATCATGTTTATTTTTCTTTCAAACCTCACCAAGAAAACTTCTTATATGATTTCCTGGATGGTTTGCAAAGAATAATTAACTTATGCTAAGAATTTTATTTATTTAGAAGCATTTTTTGTTATAAATGAATAAGCACTATGATTATAACTAGTGTAATCAACTCATGATATGACTTTGGTCAGTGATACATAAACATTAGGCTAAGTCCTTTCCTATCAGTGGCATGTGATCAGAGCCACACAGGTTTACTTAAACAGACTTTACTAATTTCACCTGGTGGTATTTTTTGTTTTTGAGATGGTCAGTCAGGAGGAGACAGAGGAGGAGGATACCCAAGAAGCAAAATTAAACTAAGTCTTTATACTCACAGATCCTAAAGACAGGAGACTTGCACACCATGCCACAGGGCCACATGGGAAAGACACCAGGGTGACCAGGAGGCAGAAGACAACAGGGAGTAGAAGACTTGACCCACCAGTTTTCTATGGTCTCTGCAAGAAAGAAAAGGCAAGGCAGGATCAACGGTTTATAACTGGATCATTTGGATAATTTCTGTGGTTTGGGGCAATAGAAGTGATCTCTAGTTGCCTAGAACCTAGCCCTGGGATGACTAAAGCAGACAAATATAAATTCGTGGGGTGCATCAGGAAGTAGGACTCTGGAGTGGTTACTTTGCCTTTTGTTGCCATGCTCTAGGTAGGCTCAGATGCCGAAATAGCATAATATATAGAAAAATTTTAAAATATCTGCAATCCACATGGCATTCGTCCTATCAGTTCCAGAGGGTCTTGGGTTACTTGACAAATCTATATACTGCACTTCCAAGATTATAAGTTCCAAGTGGTCTCAGGAAAGGGCAGCCAACCTGTAGGTCCAGGAACATGTTGTATCTATTCTCCAGAACCATGATTTAGCTCCTTCCTTACAAAATTGTCATTTTCAGGTACTTTTCTATCTCTACATATAGAAAATAGAAAATTAATTACTGTTTTGTCAGGGGAAAATAATTAAGCTGTGTCTCACCAGAGATCATATATGTGCATTTATTATTTTGCACATATTTTAATGATTTAGTTGGAATTGATTCAGATATGCTAACTTACCAACATGGAAATATAAGAATTTCATAACATATAAATTGACCAAGATGACAACAACTTGGGAGTACCTCTTTGTTTAAAAAAAAAAACTTTGTAAAAACTTATGAATTCACCAAGATATAGTCGATTCTTTTATTAGAAAGGTGTGTCACCTCCCAAAGAAAAAATCAGTAATATATCTCCCTTATCATGACTAATGGGGTTTCAACTTCCTGATCTCTTCTGGATTTGTCTTTTACCAGCTCCTGCTTGTTCTCTAATATTATACCTGGTAATGTTATAATACTGAACAGGCTATTTTGGGATTGCAACTTTCAAAAAAAATTCTTAGTTTTGTTTATGCATTTGAAAATGATTTACATTACTAAAAACTTGTTCTATTATCAAATGTTTTCACTATCTTTTATAAACTGAAAAACTGTCTCCCTCTGCTAAGTAACAAAGAACAGGAAAGTGTTCCTCTACTTCTCTAATATAAGAATTTGGCTTGTAATTATATTCTGCTTCTTTGCCATAATTAGTATTCCATACAATTTTGCCATAGAAGGTTGACATTAAACTCCACTGAAAAGAATAAACTATTTTCTAATTAATTTTTTTAGTTGAAAGTGGATGCCCAAATGAGTGAAAATATGGACACTAGAGTACCTACTACAATATTATTCAATCCCCTATTCTTCAGGTAATATTCAGAGGGTATTCATTTTACCAATACTTTGCTTAATATTTATCTTCATGGAATATTACATTAATTTTCTCCAGTTTCTGGGATTTAATAATTTACTAATTCTCTGTACCACTCATTCTTTCATTCAGCATCCAATGTAACTGGTAATGTGCTAGGTTCTGAGGACACAAAGATGAACACAATATTCTTGTTCACTAAAACTCTCAAGTTCTAGCAAGAATGACTTTCATAAACAAATTAATATAAAATTATAATGCACTTTAAATGAAGAGTTAAGGAATATTAATTAGCCTGAAAAGCAATAACAGAACTCTTTATAGAGAAGACAGTAATTAATCCATACATTGAAAGAACCACAAGTTGATCTCCACCCAAGAAATGGGGAAAGATGGGATAAATGGGAGGAGCTGTGAAGCATGTGTGTGCACCTGAGGAATTAAAGAAAATGCAGGTGGTCTGCGCTGAAATATGCACTATACAAATGAAGGGCATGAGAAAGTGAAATTCTTCTGTGATAGACTGTGAATGCTATGTTAAGCAATTTCTGTTTTGCTATATAGGCAATATGAATGAGACATTTTGTTCTCTGGTTTAGAAATGTGAGTCGGACAGGAAGATGGAGCATGGATTGTAGTGGAAAGACTAAGAATGATAAGACAAAGAAAATGCAGTTTTACAGGAGGGAAATAAGAACGATTCTAAAATAAACCTTATTTTCCAAAGAGAATGGGGAATGTGTATTACTTAAATATTGTTGTAAATAACTCTTTGTCTTCTTATTCTCCTTCTAGTTCTTCATATATTTAACAGAATGATTGTTTATTAGTCAGTATTCTCCAGAGAAACAGAACCAATATAATGGATGCATGAATGTATGTATGTAACTCTGCATTTGTGTATGTGGAAAAAAAAACTATCGTGTGTAGGCTCACATGATTATGGAGGCTGAGGAGTCCTATGATCTGCCACTTGTAACCTGAAGACTCATGAAAGTTGGAGATACAATTAGAAAGTCTGAAAGCTAAAGAACCAGTGGCATGGATTGCAGTCCCCATATGAAGACCTCAGAAACAAGAGTGTCGGAGTCAGGAAAAGATTGATATCATAATTAATATAGTAAAAAAAAAGACAAATACACCCTTCCTCACATTTTTGGTTCTATTCAGGTCTTCAGAGGACTGGATGATGCCCATCATATTGAATGAAATTCTAATCTCTACCAGAAACACCCTCACAGAGATGTATAGAAATAATGATAAACAGATGTCCATAGTCCAGTCAAGTTGACATATAAATTATTCAACATTTATGGACCACGTACATAGCTAAAGCACATACTTCAGGCTTAGCATACACTATCCCCAGCACACATACACTCTAAAAATCAATCATCACATTATCAGAAATTGTTCTGATTTGTTTGATACACTTCAATAAGTTTTCAAAATAACTGGAGAGGTGTCTTGAATATTTTCTTTATCATTTGATTAATTGCTATTTTCATAATTTAACACATTATCAAGTTTCCTTGTCTGTTTAGATGTTTTATTTTATAAAAATCACCCTTTCCCATTAAAATTTATTGAATTATCATGAATTTTTTTCTTTACTAATTTTTTCTTGTGCACTTTGTCTTTATATTATGTGACTAAAAGTATTTTTACAAAGGCTTTCATGTGGCATCTTCAAATAATCTTTAAATTTTCTGTTATCGACTCTTTGATTTTGTTCTTGAAATTTTCTATTATTAGTCAGGTTTTATCTTCTTCTTACACAGCCAAAATTCAACATGTCTCAGCTATAATTTTCATTAGCTAATAGCAATATAATAATAATAATAATAATAATGTAAGAGAGAAGTTATTTGTGCATGAGAAAGTTCAACTATGAACTTGCTCTCATTTGGTTTACTGGTTAAAACATTAATAAAGAAAATTCACATGCATTAAATGTCTTTGTCAGTTCAAGCAGTTATAATAAAAATAGTATAAACTTTGTTAATAAACTAACAAACATTTATTTTTTTTTCCAATTCTGTAGGCTAGGAATTCTAAGTGCCAGAAGATCCAGTGTCTGATGACAGCCTACTTCCTGGCATGTACACAACCTCTTTCTCATCATATCTTCCTGTAGCTTAGAGAACAATTCTCTTTTTTATTTTCTTAAAGGACACTATCAAGAGGGCTTCAATCTAATGACTTAGTTACCTCCCTAATACCCCATCTCCAAATGTAACTACACTGGGAATTAGGTTTCCAACACATATCTTTTGAGGGGGTACAAATATTCAGTCTATAAACATTAAATTAAACTGAGCTTGCCTGAGTTTTATAACAACCCAGAACCTGGTAGAAGCAAATGAAAATCTCTTTGAAGAAAAGTGTCTACTTTCATACCTGCTTCTGGAGTTTCACAGATCAAACGCAACTAAATGAATGGTGACTTTCTAAACCTACTAAAACTACAAGGAAACTAATGAACATAAATAGAGCAGAATTTTTTAAAAATTAGAACCTCTAATAATTTCAGATATTAGACTTATGATATGCAGAACACATTGAATTATACCAAAAATATAAGAAATGCATTGAAATAAAGTTGAATATGTCTAAAGCTCAAAGTATGATAGGGAAAAATACATATAAGCACATAAGTTCTAAGTGCCAGAAGATCCAGTGTCTAATGACAATTAGAAATAGTCTAGTAAGGGAGACCATTAGAACAGAGAAAGGGGTTCAAGAGGGAAGAAGGAAGGGCCACGGGAAGTACTGGGGGACAAAATATACCAAATAAAATTTTGGAGACTGACTCAGTCATCAACATTGTGTATGTTGCTGAGATATATAATTATATTTTGAGACACATTAGACAGCTTTTGTTAAAGTATATGGAAAGTCTTACACCAGAAAATCATGATTTTCCTCTCCTCAAGACTTCTGGTCACATCAGGGATTCAATAAAATATCCAGCAATGATTAATTCTAAATATAACCTCAAAATATTTAATCAGCTTAGTCCTCATTCTACCTGTGTATTTGACATCACATTAACCAAGTATCTGAATAATTAAAGGCAATTTCAACTAAATTCACTGAGCCAGCCAGATGTGTTTTCAGAATGCAGGCAAAGCTGATATAATCTCTGAATTATTAATTACCAACCTCCCTCTCATTTTTTTTAAATCAAGAAAATTTGGTTCAGATATCTTTACCCCATGAAGGTCACTTTTAAATCTGTAAATTATGATTTCACACTATCAACAAATGAGTCAACTAGGAAAGTAGGAGGTGGAATTGAAACGTAAAAGAGCAAAAGGAAGAGAAAGGAAGGGAAAAGTCAACCAAAAGGATAGAAGAAGAAATTTTAAAAAGAGAGGAGAGGTGAGAAGAGAATACAGAAAGAAAAAAAAAAAAAAAAGAGTGCCCCGGTAGTCAGTTTGGAAAGCACATCTTAACCTCTTAAATTCAATCATATTCTTAGCAAAAAAAAAAAAAAAAAAAAAAAACCACATTTAACTATGAAAAACATTGGGACTTTCGTCAAAATGACTTTTTGACTTTTCAGAGTCACTTTTCTTTGAAATATACTTAAGTTTAATTTAACACTTTCTCCAACACAAAAGCAGAATATTGTGTTTGCCCCAATAACAAAAGATGGAAAATGCAGAATTTCAAAAATATTACAACTTTTCCTACCAAGTTCTATTCATATTAAGTTTTCCAGAGTTCTGAAATCAGTACATTTTTCATATTCATTGGGAATGAAGGAGAATTGAGCAGGACAAAGTGATGAATGGAATCTGAATAGGAAAAATGTTGTCTGCTTATATATAAGCTACAGATTAAATTCTACTCAATAAGAAATTCCTTAGCCTTTTATCTTTTTCTTTCCTTTCCTTCCTGAAAAAAAAAAATGCTTCTAAAGTTCTTAGGTAGGCAGAACAAGGTAAGCACTGAAGAGATTAGAATAGGTAGTAGAAGCGACAGTGACCCCGTGTAGTGAAGCAGAGTTCACCCAGTGCAGGGGTGCTGCCTGGTCAGGGCATCAGACTGCACAAGTAAAAGATGACATCCACATTGCGAGTAGCTAAGCATAGCATATGATGAAACAAGGAGGTTGAGGACAATATGAGGCAGAGGGAGGAGTGTAAAAATTCAATCCATGGAGAGTCTGAGATTAAGTACAGTAAGAAAGGCATCCATAGCAAGGGCAAAACTGGAATATGATGTCAGAGTATAGGAGGAAAGAAGAGGACATTCATACAGAGGTCAGCCTGTGTGGGAAACCAATACCCAAGCGCAGTAAGGAAGGTTCTATACACATGGACAAACTGACATGGAGAGCCAGTGCCTGAGCAGGAATTCATCCTCATGGTAGGGGTGAGCCAGACCATTGTAATGTTGAAGCCCAAGCAGGGTGAGTAAGCAGGTTAATACCAATACGGCAACAACTGGATGGATTTCAGACCATGAACATTCTGAAGAATATGTACACACATCTTAGCCAAGTATCATTGCCTGAACACAGAAAACACAGCTTCCACACAGGGAGGATAATTCATCATGGGGTTTTGAGTCCACAGAAGGTAAAAGCATCCTCTTGTTGTGGCACACTCCAGGTAGCACATTCTAGTGGATGAGGAAGGTATTGGCTTGGGCAGGGTATAGCACTGGATATGGGGGACCGGTTGCATACAGCAGGATTATTAAAGTATTAATATCCTAAGTATAATGAAAACTAGGTTTATCACAAATAGGAAATGGAAGAAAACTATATAAGCCTTTTTAAAAATTATTTATTTATTTTAATTTGTTATACATGATGGCAGAATGAAATTCATTTCATATTATACATATAGAGCACAATTTTGCAAGTCACTGATTATGCACAAAGTATTTTCACACCATTCGTGTCTTCATACATGTTCTTAAGGTAATGATGTCTAACTCATTCCACCATCATTCCTACCCCCTTACTCCCTCCTTTCCCCTCCCTCCCTTTTGCCCTATATAAAGTTCCTCCATTCCTCCCAAGCTCCCCACAGCCCCCAATAGCCATTATGAGTCAGCATCCTCATACCAAAGAAAACATTTGGCCTTTGTGTTTTGGGGATTGACTTGCTTCACTTAGCATAATATTCTCCATCTCCATCCATTTACCTGCAAATGCCATGATTTTATTCTCTTTTAATGCTGAATAATGTTCCATTGTGTATATATACCAAAGTTTCCCTATCCATTCATCTACTGAAGGACATCTGGGTTGGTTCCACAATTTATCTATTGTGAATTGTGCTGCTATAAATATTGATATGGCTGTGTCCCTGTAGTATGCTGATTTTAAGTCCTTTGGGTATAAACAAGGAGTGTGAACCTTGTATGGTTGGGTTAGAATTGGAGACATCAATATAAATTCAATGTTCTTCCTGGATAGAGAAATAGAAAAAATAACTCCAAATGTAAAGTGGTACATGTTGTGTGCTTATGTCTGTATTTTATATTATATATTTGTACATACTCACATACATAATAATTTTAGAAATAAACATATATCTATTCTTCAACGCTTTACTGAGCAACTGTTGAGTAGCAAAACCTGGTGCTAAGTGTGAGCTTCTAAATATAATTCTCCAGGAAAAGGTACAAAAGGGCCCCCTGGAGAAATGTTTGATTTTTGGTCTAAGGCAATGAAAACACAAGATGAAACTGCTTTTGCCAAAAAGCAAGATAGTGCTCAAAGAATATTAAGAACCCATTAAAAAGAAAGAAATATTTGCTCAAAAGTGTTACTAGTGGCCATACCAGATATAATTTGAATATAGAAACAAATGTAAATAGTAACAAGTCAAAATCTATTGAACATAAAAATAATAAATCCATTCTGTTATTACCAGTATTTAATATATTAAATTTTAAATAAACAGAGTATTCACATAGATTGGAATAATTGCCCACAAAGTATGATTCATTAGAAAAGGAAAAACAGTAACTTACATTAGATCGGCCTGAAAGACATTTTCTTAAGTAATTAAATGGAACATTATATGTAATAGAGCAAATTAAAATTGCATGCCAATTGATAGAATGCAGAGGAGACCACAGTGTAGCATCTATGAACATTCCTGCCAGAGATGCATAACCTGAATCTTACACAGGAGAAGATCAGACCAACCCAAAGTGAGGGGAAATCTGCAGTCTTTAAGAGTTCCAACATGAGAAAAGTAAAGGAAAAAACGGAGGAGTATCTTCAGATTACAGCATGAGTGCTAAATATAATTTTCAATTTAGTACTATATTCATTCACCATAAAGCACATTATTCATGCAATTTGTGAGTCTGATTAGATGGTAGGAATGTATCAAATTTAATATCCTGATTTTTATGGTTGCAAAAAGATTATAAAAGAGAATGTCCTTGTTTATTTTAAAGTATTTGAGAGTGACGGGCATTCTCAAGAAGTCAAGAGACATAATCTACACTCAATGCTCATTAGCCTTTCTTTATCCATACTAGCAACTTCTTCTCAGACTCGTAAGATTTGGAATACATATTCATGTCTTTGCCATGATGAGACACCCTAAAAATCCCCAAGTGGACCTACATTCACTAGAAATCCTGCCTCTCCCTAATCTAGATCCCCTCTGTGCATCTATTCCCTTTGGTCTTATTGTTCATTTTAAATAGAACATGTGGGTGTAGTTTTTCTGGGTGAGTTGTGCTTGGGTTCTCCTCCAAGTTGATTTTCTGTTACAAAACATGACTTCTAAAACCTTAAGAAATATACTCAGGAGCCTACTCCATAGGAAAAAAAATAAACATCCCTGATCTCCTCTCTACTGTACCTTATCATTAGATAATATTTTCTGAGTAAGAAACTGAAGAAATAGCTGTATTTATATAACATGAATATATCATAAGATATAATATTCATAAAATAAGAAAAAAAGAAAAATCCTCTACAATACTTAGAAGACTGCCCCCCCAAAACCTTAAGCATCCAGACTTAAAACTGTACATTATAACACAAATTATTCTTGAATCTTTTAGAAAAGAAATATCTAAAAAGTAGTAAAATATCAAGAAACCAAGAAACAATGTGTTTAATACTCAATGTTTTAGTCAGCATTTAATTGCTGTGACCAAAAGGCCTCACAAGAACATTCACAGAAGTTTATTTTGGCTCACAATTTCAAAGGTTCAGTACATGTTCAGTGGACTCCATTGTTCTGGGACTGAGATAAGGCAGAACATCATGGCAGAAAGGTGTGGCAGAGGAAATCAGCTCAGGATGTGATCGGGAAGCAACTTCACATCACTCACCAGGGACAAAACATAAACCCTAAAGGAAAGCACCTACTTTCTCCAGCCATACCCTACCTTCCTATAGTCACCACCTTATATAGTAGTCCTTTCAAATTATTAATCTGTCAGTGGGTTAATCTACTGATTAGGTAATATCTCTCATAAGCAGATCATATCACCTCTGAACATTCTTGCATTGTCTCGCACATGGGCTTTAGGGGATACCTCATATCCAGACCATAACCCTCACTAAATATAGTATTATAAAAACAAAGTCCAAGATATTAATTTGGGAAAGAGATTACTTAGGAGAACATAAGCAGCAAGCTTCAAATACCTGAAGCTATCTTATGTAGAAGGAATGAAATAATTTGACTTTTAGAATGAATAGGAAAAAATATAAATAAACATTCTCACTCAGTTTTTTTAATAATCAAACCTTGAAATATTGTAAAATGGAAAGGCCTGATTAGGCAAGTGATTTGAGTAGTCACAGTATAGATAATAGCTTCATAAAAGTGGTATAAAAGTTCAAGAAGCATGCTGATCACAGAAATCTGTGATGTTTAAAGTCACTTCCAATCTTATATTTCTATAGATTAGACATGCAAAACTATCAGAAATAAGCCAGAAACCTCAAAGTTCATAGATTTCACCTTACAAGATATACATCACAAACATTATCATTTATTTTTCTAAAAGCATCTCTATCATAGAGACAAGCATTGGACAAACTTCCTAATTCCCCTAAAATAGGACTGCAAATGATAAGCTCAGTAGGAAATATACACTGAAGAGTGGTCATTGATGGAAAGGAAATATATCAGCTTTTGATGTATTGTGTTCTAGAATGGCATTGCTTCCAAAAAATATTCATTGTCCTGCAGCTAGTCAATTTCACTTTTAGTAACATGGTTAAGAACCAAGTCTTCTTCAATATGCTTTTATTGTAGGAGAGTATGTTGCTTTCTTTAGTCATCATTTAGAAAGTGACATTCAAGGACAGGCATGTTTGGGAAATTGGAACATGTCAAATTGCATTACATCTTTAAATCACACCGTGGAGTTTAAAGAACAGGTAAGCAGGTGTCTCTATGAAACTTGCATTTAAAACTAATTTCTATGGTGAAATATTATTTGTAATGTGTATAATTTATCATTAGGACACCAAATACAGCCTAAATTATGTGAAAGTCTATGTACCTATGACAACAAATGTACAATCAAAAACTGAATTATTCTATTCCTGTATAATTTTACTGTCATAACACTCAATATCTGAATATATGGAAGCATATAAATGACGAGAAAAATATCTTTTCATCTGCATATCTACATTCTTGTTTTAAGATTTCCTTGAGCAGGATTGAAAACTATTATCTACCAATATACTTATTAGGCTTAAATTCAGCCATAAGTAAGGAAATGTATTAGCAACCAAGAATTTATATTTTGGTTAGAAATGGTACTTGTTTTAGGCAGCTTTTCTATGTTGTTGTGACCAAAATACCTAACAAGTTCAACTTAGAGGAGGAAACGTGTATTTTGGCTCACAGTTTCAGAAGTTCACTTCATAGTTAGCCAACTCCATGGGCCTGAGGTAAGAAAGAATATCATGGTGAAAGGGCATGGCAGAGGGAAGCAGCTCAGGACATGACAATCAGGAAACAGAGAGAGTATTATTCAACAGGGACAACAATATAAACCCCAAAAGCATGCCACAAGTGACCCACGTCCTCCAGTGACACCCAACCACCCAGTTAACTCATATCAGTGGATTAATCTACTGATTAGGTTAAGTCCATAACAACCTAATCATTTGTTCCCTGAACATTCTTGCATTATTTCACACTTTATATCTAAACCATAAGAGTAATTTATAATATTAAGGATTTGAAATATGTGAGTGTGTGTGTGTACACAGACACAAATGTGAGGACTCATAAGTCCAAAACTAATAAAATGCCAGAAAGATAACAAAAAGGGAAATTCAACTCAACTCTAGAATTATAATTAATTATAATAAAGGTGTCGTCACAGAGTTTCCTTTGTAATGGAACAACCACTAAGAAACTGACTAGTCATCCGCATATATGAGCCATATGAGGGGCTATTTCCAGTAAATTGGGCACTCAGAACTGGCAATGACGTGTTATTTTTAACAAAGAAGAGCTTTAAGACCTCATGATTTGGGCTGGGGTTGTGGCTCAGTGGTAGAGTGCTTGCCTTGCACATATGGGACACTGGATTTGTGGGGCACTGTATTTGAGCCTCAGAACCTCATAAAAAATAAATAAATAAATAAACAAAATAAAGGTATTTGTTCACCTACAACTAAAATATATATACAGGGGCTGGGGATGTGGCTCAAGTGGTAGCGCGCTTGCCTGGTTCGATTCTCAGCACCACGTACAAACAAAGATGTGTCCGCCGATAACTAAAAAATAAATATTAAAAAATTTCTCTCTCTCTCTCTCTCTCTCTCTCTCTCTCTCTCTCTCTCTCTCTCCTCTCTCACTCTCTCTTTAAAAAATAAATAAATAAATAAATAAATAAAATATATATACATTTTTTTTTTTAAAAAGACCTTATGATTCATTAAGCCATTGAGCAAGCAGAAAGATGGATGGTCTCTGAAGAATACTTATTCTTGTACACTTTGATACCCTTTATAAAAATTGTTTTAGGTAAATATAAATAAAGGATATAAAATTTTCCATTCTGGGCCTATTCTAAGACAGTCACTATAATTACTTTTTCAAAATTCTATGCAAAACTACTAATTTCAATGTTATTTATCTTCTGCTAAAGAATATGCAATCCCTAAATTTAAAAAGGTAAAACCCAGTGTCTATTTTCTTCAGAGTCTATGAAATCCTGATCCCATATATACTACTTAATGTTGAAATTTTAAAAGCAACACTTAAATTTCCACTGGTAACATATAATATATAATAACAATTAGTTCATAGTGGACATTTTGTAATACTTGGAGACTTTGGAGTGCTTGTTCATTTGACTTTTGGTCAGGCATTTAACCTTCAACACAGTTCAATAGAAGAATATTTTTTTCCAAAAAGAATATATAGAAGAGTACACAACTCTTCCCAAAACAAGATAGTATTCAATGGATTATTCAGGTTTACCATAGGTTCCAACCAGTATATGAATTTTCTCGATATTACTAATACCTATTTAGTCATAAATTCAAATAAATGAATAGTTCTATGGCATCCTAAATCAGCTATGAGGATTTATTTTTCTCTGGGACCAAGACAAACGTGGAAAGTCTGCAGATCAATTAGAGAAAGACATCTAAGAGGGCTATACTCTGACTCCAGGAGAGCTCCTTAATGGTAGGGAAATGAAATTCCTTTATTTTGAGATTAACCGAATGTCATAGATTATTAGAGTTTTACTTATATTACACTCACTTCATATTATTTCTACCTTACTTGTCTCCCAACTCCAGTTAGGCAGGTATAATTAAGACATAATGATTAAGGTTAACATTTATTGAACTATGACTATGAGTCAGTCTCATAAAACCCTTATCATTTTAAATATGTTAATTCATTGGATATCCCACAAAACATGATGTCATAGCTATCATTATTATTACTATTATTATTATTATTATTATGCATTTTGTGGTGCTGAGAACTGAACCCAGGACCTTGCTCATGTTAGGCAAGTGCTCTGTCACTCAGCTATACTCTGAGCCCATAGTCAATATTCATCACATATTATGGTTAACTAAATGAAGTACAAAGGCATATTTCAGGTCATATAACTCAAAGAAGTAAGGCTTAGTTTAGAACTATATATTTTTCTACCATGTTTACATTTCTTTATTTTTTAGAAATTTTTTCACTTTTTGCTCTTTCCTGTCCCCCCCCACCCCGGTCTACTAGAGACTCAAAGTATATTTTATTGAAAACATTACCAATTAATTAATCTATTTATTTATTTTGGGTACCAAGGAATAAACTCAGGGGGCACTTAACTACTGAGACACATCCCAGCCTTTTTAATTTTTATTTTATTTATTTGTTTGTTTGCTTGCTTATTTATTTATTTATTTATTTTGAGGCTGGGTCTTCCAAAGTTGCTTAGGGCCTTGCTAAATTGCTGAGGCTGGATTTGAACTTGACATTCTCCTGCCTTAACCTCCCAAGGTATTGAGATTACAGTGCGCCACCATACCTGACATGAAAGATTAATTTGGGCTTATTAAGCACTTCATGATATCCTACAAAGACCCTCCCCTTCCTTAGTCATTATGCATTATTCATTATTTGAAAACATGGTTTTTATCCTAAGCTATTGTCCTTTACTCTTTACTAGCTTGACTTTCACATAAATACCTTAGATTTGTTATGAAGAGTAGAGAAGTTAATCCTAAAAGTATTGCCAACACATGAAAAACACATTAATACATTTATTGTCCAGTAAAAAAGGAAAATGATATATTTACTTTCTTAATTGGTTGGTAAGAATGTCATAGCCCACCAAATATCACTAGAAAAAAACAATGGTTTTACCCTGAAAGCTCACAGAACAAAACATTAAGCTATCCTCTAGTGATGGATGCTTGTTTATACCAACTACTATCTTGAATTTCTTATTCCTCTCTCCCATCTTTAGATATTGCAAGCTCAATTCCCTATATGTATCATGCAATGCAAAATTTAGGTTATTCTTTTCAGTGAACCACTCCCCATTCCTTCACTTTCTCTAAATTAACTATTGACCTCCTGAATAAAGCATGATTTTTTTTTTCTCCCAAATAGGAAGAAAACTCTTGTGATGGATCCAGGATTAGTTCTAGTGACAAGTTGATGCTAATATGGTGCTTTTTCAGGGATGTCATGTTTAGTGCCTGAGTGAGTCATAATAAATTGAAAATCTCCTTCTTTCCTCCCCATATCACATGCCAAATGTTCCTGTAGGCATAATCACTCATTCACCCATTGCTTAGGCAGTGACATGTAATTAAAATGACATCATACAAATAGGATAAGAAAGTGTGAATTCCCATCAGAGAATAACAACTTGTAAAATATTGTCAAGCACATCTTGTTTAGTTTGTTTTAAATTTTAATCAACCTTGATAAATCAAATGTTTACCAAAGAACTAAGCTACTCTTCTAAAAAAATGAATATAACATATTTTATAAGTGAGTATATATCCTACTTGTTTTCATTCTATATTAAATACTGAAAATATTCATTGAGCATTTATTGAACACTAAGCACTGTGTACCGCCATGGCTCTAAAAATAATAGTCAATAATGATTAACTTTGCATGGTAAGACTGCAACAGATTTTGAAATATATACTTATTACTTCCCAAATTTTTCTTACAATTATTTTATATTATTAAAAAATTATTAATGTATATATATATATATATATATATATATATATATATATATATATATATATAGTACTAGGGATTAAACCAGGAGTGCTTAACCACCGAGCCACATTCCCAGCCCTTTTATATTTAGAAACATGGTCTAAAACTACAAGTTTTGAAATTAAAAATACACAAGGACATAACTTTCCTCTGATGACATATGAATGCATGACCAATATAACTCCACATAATATATAACCAGAAGAAGGGAAAGTTATACTCCATGTATGTACAGTATCAAAGTACACTTTACTGTCATGTGTATCTGAAAAGAATAAATTTTTAAAAATACACAAGGAGTCTCATTTCACATAGCTTATAATCTGTTGAAGTTTCCAAACAGAGCAAAAATTAGTTATTTGCCACTTTATATTTTAATGTCTGACAAAAACTAAGAACATTAATATGTGTGTTCCCAGATCACAAGGTTGCTAGGAATAAGTTTCAAAAAGAGCTAAAACTCTAGCCTTTTGGGAAAACAGTATACTAGAAAAATTACTCAGGTGTCATCTCAGTTAAAAGTGATTAGAGGGCTGGGCCTGTAGCTCAGTGGTAGATACCTGCTTTGCATGTGTGACACAAACACTTGTATGTGTGTGTCAGCACCACATAAAAATGAATAAATAAAGATATTGTGTCTATCTACAACTAAATAAATATATTTTTTTAAAGTGATTAGAGTTCCCATTAGAGTGAATGCTGGCTTCTGGTTTACCAATCTCCAGTAAACACTGTGAAATACTGCACATAGTGGACAAGTAAGTAGATAGAAATTACCCGGTTACTTGGAAAATGATCAATAGGGCATATTAAATCCCTATGTGAAAGCTAAAGTTCTTAAGAATCTGATGATGTCATGGACTCTGTTGGGGTGATATCATTTGTCAAGGTAGCACCTTGCTGGCACCTAAAGGCTAAGGAAACTTTCTGTTATGGTTTGGATATGAAGTAGTCCCTGAAAAACACACATAATGGGAGCATGATTTTCAATTTTGCAAGATCCAGAGGTGGGAATTTTAGGCAATAATGAGGGCCTAATAATTCACTGTAAGTGAATATGTATATTTTAAATGTGAATGCTAATATATCATTGTTGTACTGGAACAACAGCTTACATGAAATAAAATATTTTTTTATTATATACATTAGTATTAGGAATAAAAACACCTTCACTTTTTGATTATCAAATCTATTTATCCACTTTTTTGGGGGGTGGGGGGAATACCAGGGATTGAACTCAGGGGCACATGACCACGGAGCCACATGCCCAGCCCTAATTTGCATTTTGTTTAGAGACAGGGTCTCACTGAGTTGCTTCACTTTTGCTGAGGCTGACTTTGAACTTGGGATCCTCCTGCCTCAGCTTCCTGAGCCCCTGAGATTACAGGCATGCACGACAACACCTGGCTTATCCACATTTTTATCAATGTAGCAGATGCTAATCAATTTCTTCTTCAGCTGTATCCCATATTTCGCTTGTAAGAACCCTACTTCCTAGCCAGAGAGATTAGTATAAATAAAAAATATCCAAATTAGAAAAGAATAAATTAAATTATCACTGTTTGAAGATAACATAGTCTTACATATAGAAAACCCTAAGCACTCCTTGAAAAAAAAAAAAAACTATTAGAACTGATAAACAAATTTAGCAAATTTACAGGGCACAGAATCAACATAAAAAACTCAGTACAGTTTCTATATACCAATAGTAAATTATCTAAAGTAAATATAAGAAAGCAATCTCCCTTATAATAGCTATAAAATATTATATAAAGTATCTAGCAATAAATTGAACCAAATTTATGAAAACCTGTTCAGTAAAAGCTAAAAAAAAATATAAAAACATTGAAGATGACACAAAAAAGTAGAAAGATAACCCAAGTTCATGGATTAGAAGAAGCAATATTGTTAAAATGCTTATAATACATAAAGCCATTTACAGATTCAATCCCATCCCTATCAAAATACCAAGTATAATTTTCTTAGAATTAGAAAAAAATTTTAAATTTATAAAGTACCACAAAAACCCTGAATAGTCAAAGCTATCAAGAGTGGAAAAAATTTAATTAAATTAAAAATTAAAAAGAGAGAAAGAAATATTAAAAAGCAAGAAGCATGTTGGGTGTGTTGGCAGAGTCCTATAAACCCAGCAGCTTTGGAGGCTGAAGCAAGAGGATTGCAAGTTTACAGTCAGTCTCAGTAATTTAGCAAAGCCCTTAGCAACTTAGCAAGAACCTATCTCAAAATAAAAAAATAAAAAGGTTTGGGGATATATCTCAGTGATTAAGTGCCACTGGGTTCAATTCCCAGAAAAAAAAAATGCAAGAGGCATTACATTACCTGACTTTAAAACCAACTACAAAACTCTAGTAATCAAAACATCATGGTACTAACATAAAAACAGACAAAGATACCAAGACACAGAAATGAAACTACACTTGTACAATTATCTGATTCTTGACAAAGGTACCAAAAACATACATTGGAGAAAAGACATCCTTTTTAAACAAATGGTGCTGGGGCAACTTGTTATCCATATTAGAAATATGAAACTAGACTCTTAACTCTCATCCTGCACAAAAATAAACTAAAAATGGATCAAAGAATGAGGAATTAAAGCAGAAACTGTGCAACTCCTAGAAGAAAACAGGGTTAACACTCCAGCACATGGGCACAGTCAACAAGTTTCTCAAGAGGATTACTAAAGTTCAGGAAATAAATGGGACAACATTAAATTGGAAACTTCTGCACAGCAAACAAAACAACTAGGAATATGAAGAAATGTGAGAATGGTAGAAAATCTTTGCTGGATACTCTTCTGGCATAGGATTAATATCTAGAATTTTTAAATAATTTATAAAACTTTATACCAAAAAATCAAATAACTCAATTAATAAGTGGTCAAATAAATTAAGCAGCCATTTCCAAGGGAAGAAATGCAAATGGCCAATAAATATATGCAAAAATGTTAAACATCACCAGTAATTAGGGAAATGCAAATCAAAAGTACACTGAGATTTCATCTCTTACCAGTCAGAATGGCAGTCATCAAAAATACAAATAATAATAAATATTGGAGAGGATGTGAAGAAAAAGTAACACTTTTACACTGTTAGTGGGACTGTACAACCACTATGGAAATCAGTATGAATGTTCCTCAAAAGCCTAGGCATGGTATAACCATATGACCCACCTGTAATGATACTTGGTATTTATCCTGAATAACTAAAGTCATCATACTATTGCAATATATATATATATATATATATATATATATATATATATATACCCATATTAATAGCATCACAATTCACAATAGCCAAACTAGGGAACCAACTTATGCTTCTATGAATGAATGAATGCATAAAGAAAATACAGTGTATATACACAATGGAACTTTACTGAGTCATAAATAAAAATGAATGTATGTCATTTTCAGGAAAATGGATGGAAAAGAAACCCTTATATTAAGTGAAATAAGTCAAACTCAGAAGGTTAAGCATCCAGTGTTTTCTCTCATATGTAGAAGCTAGAGAGAAAAAAGAAAAGAAAGATGGGGGCAGGTCTCATGACAATCAAAGAGAGATCAATAGAGGAAAGGGAGCAAGGGATGGGGAACAGGGGAAAGTACTGAGAGTGATATTGGCCAAATTATATTGTTATATTCGTATTGTATATATGAATAGGTAACAACAAATTTGATCAGTATGCAAGACTACAATGCAGCAATAAAAAATGTAGGGAGAAAAAGTTTCTGTATAGCATGGGAAATGATCATTAACAGAATGCGGAGACAGAATGGGACAAAGTATTAACAATTTATATATCTGTCAGGACTTATATTTAAAATACAAAAGGAAATCCAAAAATAGTAAAATCATCATCATCATCATCATCATCATCATCCTCATAATACAATTAAAGTAGGCAATCTGTTATGTTTTGGATGTGGTGTCTCCCAGAAGCTCACATGTGAGACAATGCAGGAAGATTCAGAGGAGAAATGATTGGGTGAATTAACTGAGGAGTACTGAAGGCTGGTAGGGTGTGGCTGGAGGAGGTAAGCATTGGGAGCATGGATTTGGGGTATATATTTTGTATCTAGAGACTGGAGTCTCTTTCTGCTTTCTGATCATCATGTGAGGTGCTTCCCTTTGCCACACTCTGCTGCCATGCCATGATGTCCTCCCTCACCTTGAGCCTTGAGGAATGGAGCCAGATTGAGGCCTCTGAAACTGTGAACCTCTAAATAAACCATTCCTCCTCTAAAGTTGTTCTGGTCAGGTCTTTAAGTCACAGCAGCAAAAAAAAAAAAAAAAAAAAAAAAAAAAAAAAAAAAAGCTGACTAAAACACAGTCTACACAGGCATTTCTCAAAAGGACATAGAAATGGCCAATAGTTGCATTAAAAAATTCTTAACATCACCAATCATTGGGGAATGCAGTTTAAACCACAACAAGTTATCACCTCACCACAGTAAGAATGGCTATAGTCAAAAAGACTAAAGACAGTAAGTGCTGGCAAGAATGTAGAGGAAAGGAAATCTTTGTACACTATCAATGGGAATATAAATTAATACAGCCATTATGGAAGACAGTTGGAATGCAGAGTGCTGGTTACCAGAGGCTGAAGCAGGGCAGAGATGGGGAAATGTTGGTCTCTGTGTGTGTGTGTGTGTGTGTGTGTGTGTGTGTACATATATATACACATACACACATTGACCAACATTTCCCTATATATGTGTACACACACACACTAAGTTACAATTAGAAAAGAGCAAGAAGCTCTGTTGTATAACTGCACATTATATATACTGTGGAAAACAGCAATGTGCTCTACATTCACAAGCTACAAGGGAAGGATTTTGAAAAATTTCACCATAACAATTATAATTTTTGAGGAGACATATTCAATCTGATTTAAACATTTCCCAATGTATACATGTGAACATTACATGATACCCCAATAATATGTATAAGTTTTATAGTTATTTGTGATTAGTTGAAAAAAAATAAATATTAAAAGGACACTTGATATCTATTTTGGAAAGCTAAATTTAAATTAATTCCTGCAAGAGCATGAAAGCTCCTCTGGCTGACATGACTGGTTCAAAGGTAAGCATGAGACCTAACCTTATCCTTTCAAAATGAAATATGTGACGTCACCTGGAAATATTGGGAGCAGGGACGGGAGGGGTGATACTGTCATACCTAAAAATATGTAATGAGGAGTTAAGTAAATCTAGAATTTCTGGAAATGGGTGCTATTCAGGACCACAGTGACAATTGACCTTGATGTAAATCAGAGTAACTGGGAACTAAAGAGAGAGAAAGAACAGGAAAGAAATTGGGTTCATGTTAAATAATTAAATGGTTCCATTTTTCCTTCCTTAAGTACACAAACATTTCTTCTTCATATAAGTTACAATCTTAGGTAATATTTTGGGAATTAAAAATATAAAATAACTTTTCTATAAAAGTGAAATTTTAAAACTAAATGAGTATTAGTTGGAGGTTCTTGAATCAAAGCTAGGTATTACTTAGCAAGATGAGCTTACTATATACATGGATATTCTAATTTTATTCACACATGATTTTTGTTTCTTTTGGTACATGGAAAGATAGGGTCCTATAAGAAACAGTAACAATCATTTCCCCATTTCACGTCTGTTTCACTTCTATTTTTGGTCAATACATCCAAGTTACAGTTAGACAGGAGCATGAAGCTCTGTTGTACAATTGCACATTATGGTTACTTGTGGAAAACAACAATGTGCTCTACATTTACAAGCTACAAGGAAGGATTTTGAAATTTTTCAAAATAAAAATTATAAACATTTGAGGAGATATATCCATCCTGATTTAAAAATTTCATTTTGTATACATGTACTGAACATTACATGGTATCCCAATTTTTGAGATAACACAATTGCTTTTAGATAATATAATAAACTGTATGTTGGATAAAAAATTTTATTTTAAATCCTCATACTTGCTACCAGGTAAAGTTTTAATTTGAAATAAGAAACAACTTTTCTGTTTGTTTATATATTTTATGTTACTTTGGCCATAAAGAGGAAAGTTAAAATATCACCTCATTTCTATACCTTCCCTTCACCACCCACAACTAGCCAAAGAAATGGCTCCTTCATCTAGTTCCCTACAGGATTTGATGAGTACATAGAATAGTATATTCTATTTATTTGTCAGGATGCCTGTCTCTCCTTTTGTCATGTAAACTATTGAATGATAGGGATTATGTCATATTTATCTCAATATTTCCAGGGCTTAGTATTGTTCCTGACAAAGTAGGCACTCAATAAATATTTGTTGTGTTGTGTTAAGAGTAAATCTATACAGTGCAACCTGATTTATCTTTCTTTATTTGGTTCATACAGTGAAGAAATTGCCATAGCAATTTTTCCCCTTATGTTATAAGCATTGTCTTCACGTTGTACAAACTTAACCTGAACTTATATTTGTTATTATTTTTCAGGGAAAAAAAAGCAAAAACTATGACAGATTAAGGAAGATCAAGCCTCTATTATTCCTAAGACATTTTATAGAAGGTTTTCAGTAATAACATTACTATTTGTACTTCTATAGGGAATATTATAATAAATTCATTTTTATTGGTGACCTGTTGGTCTCTTTTAGATATGATTTTTTGTAAGTAAGTGAACAAACAAAAAAACTTGAAAAGTTTCACTATTTTTATTCAAAAGTTCACTAGGAATACAAGAAAAATAAATAAAGGGGGGAATATATTCCATTCAGTAATGTTCAGCAGTGAGGTGATATTTACATATCATGAAGAATCATTTAAGAATTCTCTTATTGCAGCTTTCTCAGCCTGGTAACAATTCTAAACTTGATAATTACCCTGTAGTATATAAAATATTATTATTTTTTCTTTATAGAGCACTTAATATTTAAATCCAAGGGGAAAATTATCTAGCTGTGAGGAAAAAAGATTCAGTCTCCAACAAACAGTTCTATTTCCAAGTCCTTCATAATCTTGATTTGACTTTCTCCAAACAAGCATCTTTAATTAATTAATTTTTAATAAAAGTTTTTCATGGTAAAAATCAAAGTTATGACCTTGTTTTTCCATATAAAGTGATAAGTAAGGATTAATATGTACAAGATTATACATACATATATATGTTTATATACATGTGAGTGTATGCATGTATATGTGTACATGTACATGTATACATATGTACTGTTCATGTGTATATTTACATATACACATATGTATAAAGGGATAGAGAGGAAGAGAGAACACTCCCAAAATATCTATATGGTAGTTACTCCCCAAAACAACATTTTACCAAACCTCCTGGTATTTAGACTCTAACACATGGACATATTCATAATGAAAGGGTAAAATTCACATAATATGACTTGTAAGATCATGAGAAGTTTTACAATTCTCTGTTTTGTTCTCTTGAAATGCTCCCTCAGAAGACAATCACACCTCTCTATGAAATTCCACTTCCCGAACACGGCCCCATGTCAGCCAAGTGTAGAGATTGCATAGAAAAAGAGATGATCAACTGCTCCAGCTCTTATGTGGTCATCCCAGCACAGACACCTGACATGAGAGTGAAAAAGCCATTTAGATATTTCTGCCAAGTGACCAGCGCTGGCTTCATTAAAGAAGATTCAAATCATGAGAAAACGCTGGGGAGTTTTAAATTAAAGAGACAAGACTCTAATTACCTTTAAAACCAGCTCCAGGACAGCTTCTCCTAGCTCCTGCCTCCAGCCACCTAATGTGGTAGTGAGGTTTACTGAAGAGGCTAGCAAGAGAGAGAGAGAGAGAGAGAGAGAGAGAGAGAGAGAGGGAGAGAAAACACATCAGGGAGTGGACTTTTATTGGGGAACAAAAAATTCCAGGGAAAATCCCATCCAATGAAGGTTAAGGGGGTAGCATCCCAAGGTGAGGGGCAACGATTGGGTCTTTGGGGCAGTGGCCAGACATGCCTCTGCACGGAAAAGCCCTCAGACCTGGAAAAGGGTGGGGAAGGCTCTGACACAGCTGTGTCTAAGCGCCTCTCACCCAGCCAGGGAGGTAACTCAAATCATGTGCGAGGATGGCCTCTCACAGATATTCCAGCCCCGTGCACTCATGTGCGGAAGAACCAAAACTCCAGAGTTCTCCATCCATCTCCAGCAGTTTAGACTATCACACTTAATTCTCCAATCATTATCGTGCAAAAATAGGCCATCTTGCTGAGCTCTGCCCAAACTCCTGATGCCCCAACTTGCAGATATAATAAAATTGATATTGCTTCATACCAGTAGTTTTGTTGGGGGTGTTTAGGCATGATAAAATATAGGAAATTAAATATAGGAACTAAATATAGAAAAAAATCACAGAATGAAAAGAAGTATGAGTGAGAAGTTTTGATCAAGATATTATTTCTAATATACCACTCACTAATTATTCTCTTCTACTTATCTAGAAAGGAAACTAACTTCTTGCAAGTATAGATAGATCTATTGACCCACCTACAAAGAAAATGAGGCTTCTGGGACACCTGAAGTATAACAGGTGGCCTGCCAGTTCCAATCAAGACCTGTTTTTGCCTAAATAACAGTACTAGTGACCCCTGAAACTAGTTTTATTGCAACAGGATTCAGTTCTGTGTTCAATAGTATCTAACAGATTTCTATATCCCCTTACTCTAGAAAACAAATCAATTATTTGAAAAGAAGCCAAGATGATTGAATTATCACATACAGATATGTATGCATGTACACATAAATATCCCAAACACTGTACTCTTATTGTTTCTAAATCCTCAGCATTATAATATTGAAACAGTAGAAATATCTAGTCCATATCATCTTTACTGTGGAAACCACAGTACCCTATACCTCTCTGCAAAAGAATGAAGGGAGAGAGATAGAAGGAGGAGAAAGGACCAACTTGAATAGGTGTATTATTGACTGTCTTTTCTCTGTAAAAATTATATTGGTGAAATTCAAAATGTCACCGTAATTCTTATATATGTACATAACCTAAACAAGTGTTCAGTTAATTACAAATTATACCATCATGGCATTTTAATAAAAAATAAGCATTGTACAATATTTCAGGCTTTCCCAATATTTTTAGTATATAAAGAAAATTTTCAATGGTTAAAAGAATATTTTACGCTCTAGCCATATTTAAGTATTCTTATAACAAATACTTATTAACAGCTTAATAATTGCCAAGTACTGTGCCAAGAACTGAGTGTACAGCACATAGCAAAACAAATTTTACTCTAGTGGAGTTAGAGCCTAGTTTAAGAGTCAGAAATCACGCACTGCTTTTGAAATTTTTCTGTAATGTTAAAAGTAAGAGAAAAAAATTAAATCAGGAGCTCTAAAATATGGATGTAGGGAAAAATTCCCTACATCCATATTTTAGAGAAATAACTTTTCACCTTCATTCTAAAAGATAAGCAAGTACTCTTTAGACCTAATAAGTGGGGAAGTGACTAACATGTCCAGTAAAGAACCCACAAAAGGTAAATGAAGGAGAGAGCACAGAAGGAACTGAAGAAGAAATGGGATAATGTAGACAGGACACTGTGGTATGGGAGCCTACAGAGAAAATTAGGGACAAGATCTGGCAGGGACTTTTTCAGGATGTTCAAGTTGTCCTTCTCTTCTCCATTGCTTCAGTGACTACTAATATAATGGCTTAAATATTTATGTCTAGCCCTGAACATTACTCTGAGTTCTTGAATTCTATGATCAATTACTGATTTTATTTCTTTAGATGACCCAACAGCACCACAAATACAAGTTGGTAGCATAACAAAATATTTCCACTTCAGACTTGGTCTTACTCCTGAGTTCTTTATCTCAACCAGCAGGATCGTTGATGTTCATATATGTTCAAGCTCAAGCCTTTCACACAGTTCCTTCTCATTTTAAATTTCCAATTCAGTACAAAATATCCATAGTTCTACCTCAGGTTGATCTTACAGTTGAGGAAACTGAGGCTAACAGAGGTTAAGCAACTTGACCAAAACTGTATTGCTAGATACTGTGAGAATCTTATCTGCCTGACAGGACATTCTCCATCAAACCACCTGGGATTTCCAGGAGATTCTCAACCATCCCTTTCCTCATCCATCAAATGATGCTCACAGTATGCCAGATTTCATCTTATTTTTTTTTTACTCTTGTGATTTACATATTATTTATTATTCTGAAATTCTCAAAAGTTCTGAGTTTTGTTCACCATATCAGTTCCCATCCAAAGTTAGGATGATTTTGAAGGTAGTAATGAGTGTGCTCAGATTCATTTCATGTGTGATAACCCTAAAATATATTGCCAGCAACATTTTTCTGTTAGAGTCTGTAAACAAGTCAGGATGGTGCCTGGCATTTTGCCAGGGGGAGTGGTTTGTGAGGTGGCGCCAGTGAGCCATTAAGTGTGGAGAATTCTTATTGGTTGACTGCTGTATCTAGTTTATGTTAATTAAGATAAGCTGTGTGGAATGGATAAATACCCCTCCGGTCCTACAATAAACGGCTCCCTCTCCTGCTGTATCAATCTACACAATTTGTTCATCACCCCCCGGTTATTTTGCTGCAGCCGGACTGCAGCATGTTTCAATCCCTTCTTTCCATTTATTTTGTGCTACTGTATTACTTCTAAGCTACAAGTCACATTATTTGATAAGATTCTGCTTGCTGTAAATAGTCTCTAAGCACCTTCCTAGTGGATTATGTTTTGCCTGAATACGCGGTTCCTTTAAGGTTCCTGGCGAGACTCCAGAGGAAGAACCAGTCTTCTTTGTTTCAAATACTTGTGGTCCCACAAAGCAGGTCTCTATAGGGCTGCACAGACAGACAGACACGTAAAGATACACAACAGTACTGAAGACATCAAGGGTCACTTCTGATTGGAAAAAATATATCCTCTGTGATTCAAACACCTGCTTGGCCAAACAAATGTCTATACAAAAATCAAAGAAATGGATTTGAAATACTTGGAAGAAAGCCTTTGAATGCAGTTCAACCAATTTCCCAAGATAATAGAAGGCATTGTATCATGTTTGTTTGGTCCTTAACACACAATACTAAAAAACTTGTTTTTATTTTTGGTTGTTTTTTTTTCTTTTTTTAATAAAAGAATATAGTTAAATGAAAAGTTACTGCTCTGTTTTGCTGAAACAGAAAAAAAGATACAGGCTTTTAATTTTCTTTCATCAATTGAAAAGAATTTCAAAATGTGAAATACTTCAAAGTACAATGGAAAGGAAATGAAAAGAGGCCTTAAACTATCTCTTTTTTGTGTTGACACATCCACAATTGAACATGGCATTCAGCATATCTTACAATGGCAAAACAGAAGAATACAGTAGTAATGAACAGTGCTTAACACAGTCTGTCTCGTTTTCAAGACAGAAATGTCCTGTAGAATAAGTTCAACGAAATGAAATTTTGTAAAAGAGAAATGGAAGGCGAAAACTGGACATAAACTATGACCCTTCCAAGTTTCTATGGCTATAAAGCAGGCAGGACAAAAAGAAGAAGAAACATAAATACAACGATGCCAAAAAGGTTGGCAAGAAACTTGTTTAAAGAGAGAAAGTATTTGAACAGGAGCTGTACTAGCAAATATCTAGTTAATGGATGCTTGGTAAGAAGTTTTAGAAATGAGCAAGAGAGAAAAAAATACTAAACAATTAGAAGGGAAAGCTCGAAGAGAAAAGAAGAATACATTTGGGAATTCTGTCTCATTAAGTGGCTTTCCCAAGTATATAGTATACATAACCTAAATCTCAAAACTCTCAAGAATTAATCTAAACCCTTGGGTTTTTGTGCCTTCATTAGATGTGAAAATCAGCTTTTTATTATTTTTTGTGTAAAAGACCTTTAGAGTTTGCAGGAGTGCAATCCACTTTCCATGACTCCTCAGTGTTCTTTCCTCATGGTTGGTTAAGGTACAAATGTTGGTTTGATGAAAATAAAATAGTAGCTAGGGGATTGTTTATATGGCTTTTTCTTTCAAGTGAGATCCCTGTAACACCCTGAACTTGACTAATCAGAGATGGATTTGAATGCATTTGGAAATAAAATTTCCACCAGCAATGTAAAATTGTGGTAGAGGCATTTGGAAATGCCTCCAAATAGCCAAATGACACATTTCTTTAAAGAAAGAATAGTTCTATTGGAAGAGAACAAAGTAAATTGACAAAACAGGCTAACAGGCACCTAGAAAAAAAGTGTAAAGGGATAGTTGTGGGACAAAGTAAGGAAATATGGAAACTGGAAAGGAAGAAAATGCCCAATTAAATGCTGCCTAAACTATTGTTACCAGTGTACAAATCTATTAATGTTTATTTGGCTTTTTTTAGATATTTCCAAAGTGTTGAACATCTGTTTTCAGTTGGGGGATCCAAAATATGAACCATCCTATGCTTGGATTTTTATTTAACATGTTTTTTTCCTATTTTCGGAAACATTTATCATTATGCCAAACTTAAAAAAAAAATCTTCTAAAATACATTTGAATTTAGACATGGAATGACAATTAAAAAAAAAACAAAAGCTATCCAGTATTACAAAATTATAATGGATTAGTTATTCAACTCCACATAGGTAAAAATATTTTATTTTTAATGATCTCATTCATTAATGAATTATATGCTACTTCCTTTTGATAATTAACCATAATTATAGTCACAAAAATGAACAGTTTTATAAGAAACAATGACAACAGTTCCATCATCATGCAAAAATAGGTGACCAAAGAAGAATATAAATCAAAATCAAAAATCTATTTCAAAAGTCTATGTTTGGTAAGTCTATACAAACATTTAATGATAAAATGGCATTTAAATTCAACTGAAATAACTATAAAAAGCGGTATTCTTCAAAATTTTGAAAAATAAAGAATTAAAAATTCTCTGATAGAATGTTACTTTTCTGTTACCCTCTTTCAATTATAAGGCCCTGGTTTCAACAATATTTTATCTTGGGTATTGTCCTTTTTAAAATATTATTGCCAGAGGAATAAAACATGACAGCATTCAGTGACTTTCTTATTTGGCAGTTAAAAACATGGTTAATGCATATGGTGCCTAACTCATTGACATATTTATTCACCAATTTCTCATTCAGTCCAGTATTTACTAATTAAACATGGTTTCTCAAAGAGACATAGCTCTCCCTCTATGTAACTTAAATGTTCTTGAAACCTTCCCTAAAATACTTCTCTAATATCATCTATAATGAGAGCAGCTAGCATGTGATAACAGCCACAGCAAATTGTGTCTTGACAGGCAGCATTTTAAGATTCAATTTTGATCTCACAAATGTACATATTTCCTAGTGTCCTTGAAAAAAACCTTAATTTAAGTACCAGTAAAATGATTTCATGGTGCCCTTCAGGTACCTGAGTAGATCTAGAATTTATCTTAATCTTAGTAACAACACTGAAACCATTCTGGGAAGTTGCACTATACCTTTTACTTCTTGTCACTCCTACTTACTGTAGGACTGCTTTAACAGACATGCGGAAAATTAAGTCAATCCTCAGCCAACACTCTAAACACATCACATATACAGCTTCTTTTTTATCATAATGTAATAGGGTGCACCTGACAAGAGGGAGGATACCTACAGCTGCTGTTCCTCCTCCTCCTCCTCCTCCTCCTTCTCCTCCTCTTCCTCCTCCTCCTTCTCCTCCTCCTCCTCCTTCTCCTCCTCCTCCTCCTCCTCTTCCTCCTCCTCCTCTTCTTCTGGTGTATTCTTCTTTGCATTTTTTTCATATTCCAGTGTTGCTTACATCCCACTTATAGAGCGGGTAACTAACTATCATTATTGATAAGCACAGGGATAGGTGAGTTTTTGTTTTGTTTTGTGTTTACAAGTCAAACATTTCATATGATTTTCTTCTGGCGGATCTTTTCAGTTCTGTGGTGAACATTTAGTTTTAGTTTCAAGATTGAAAAAACAAAAAATCTATGTGACATTGATATACTTTGTTGCCTAGGTTTGATGTAAAAAGCAAACAATAACCAAAATATCTTGAGAAACAAAATAACAACAAAAGGAACAAATTCACGTTTGTGACTACTTCAGAGAAAATATTGTCAAACTGGAAGCAAGGGTATGAATATGAAGATTGTATCTATAAACATCTCAAAAATACAGAAAGACAAATACTTTGCATTCTTTCTCAATATGTAAAAACTAAAAAATAGTTGATCTGAATGAAGATTAGTAATTAATAGAGACTGGGAAGGATGCATTGGAGGGAGTGGATAAAGAGAGGTTGGATTTGATCAGTGCATGCTGCATTCATGTTTGGAAGTATCTGACTGAACTGAATTAATATATATATAACTGATGAGTGATAATAAAAATAATATAAAATAATTATTAAAATATAATTCAGTTTATTTAGCATAATGTGACCCTATTTCTTGCTCTGTTCTTTGCCCTTCCTCCTTCCAGATATAATCCTTTGCTCATTCTCAGGTCTTCACATTTCTTCCAAAAATAATTAAAAATCTCAACAGAATAATCAGTACCTCTCTTATTCAGATTTGCAAGTAGGTCACAAATGGTGGTTAAGAATATCTTGTTACAAAATGTGTAATGGAGGATCAGTGCTGAGACAATAATTTTTTAGCTGGACAAGAAGTACCTGCAGCACCTGTCTCAGATACTGTAAGAAAAGAAATATGACAGAATTTGAGATCATGTTGAGCTCAAAGTAACGATGGGAAATCCTGAATAAATATAGAAATTTGACCAGACATTTATATTCAAAAGACTCTGACAAAAGGTGAAAATGAAAGTGAACAGAGTTTGTGGTGGTTTAATCTACATTATAAGTGAATATTGACACAGGATTCAATTCAAGTAGTTGTTTTTTAGTAGGTGATCCCAAGAAACACCTATCAATTTGTAGAAAAGCAACAAAGGGAAGGGAGGAGAATCATTTAGGATTTATTAACCTGAAACTCACCATAGTGGACTACTGGAATCTAAGCTTTCTAGGGCAATGTGAACTAGTTTAGAACATAGACCTCAGATTTGCCCATCAGAGAGCTCAGGGAGATGGCAAATTCATGCATCCATTACTGACAGTTACTGTTTAAATTCTTGGTGCTTCTGGCTCAGGCAGAAAGCAACCCACATCCACAGATGACCCTCAGGCAGAGTGATGCAGAGATTAGTAGTTGAGAATTAGAACAGGATGTAATAAAATGATAGGGTGATAGAGAACACAGAAAGGCAATGATAGCTTTTGCTAGACAGGCAGTGGTGTGCAGAAGCCAACTTGCCCTCTCCCAAGAGCTGATCGTGAAAATATGTCCCCAAGCCTTCATTAAGTGAATCCATTTTGGGAGCTTGATATCAACTTCCATGGAAGGGTGTATACCACAAAAAGCAGCAAACATTACAAATTATTTTCTTTCAAGAGGTGGTTGTTCAACATTTACCCACACACCACTACATACAGTGATATTTACGAATGCTACAAAAGATAAAAATGCTTAAGTGTCCATTTCCTGTTCCAAAACAATTCTACAGATTGGGTAAGATCTTAAGAAATGAAGTTTACTGTAGCTCACAGTTCCGCAGGTATAAGGGCAAGGGCCTGTGATGGTGATGGCCTTCTTGTTAATAGAGGGCAGGACATGGCAAGAGAGAGGGAGTGTTACATGTGTGTCCCTTATGGTGTCTCCTCCCTCCTCTTACAAATTCACCCATATTCAACCATATAGGCCCCACTTTTAATGAACTCATCTAGTTGCAATCATCCCAAAGACCTCACTTTTAACCTGAACACTAGTCAGATAAAGTTTCTACCCCTTAATGCCTTGCAGTGTGGGAAATACATTTCAACACATAAATTAATATCTAAACTATTGCACTAACCATATTAGATTATCTTCCACATAAATTATCTCATTTATAGTCTTGCCTACCTTGCAAAAAAAAGTCATGAAACATTACTTTCAATAAGTTTTTCCCACTGGTTTGGTATTTCCTTTGCAAAACATTTCTGAATTGATGTAATTAAAATAAGTAATGTCTAAGACAATCGGAAAATTGAAGAATCAGATAACCTTACCCTGAGTGAGATGTGCTGCTAAAGGCACGTAGTAAAAGAGGAGTGAGAATGTCAAATAGCAAATGTGGAAAGACAAGAGTCTCAGGCGAGATTTATGAACCTGTAATCAGGATGGGAGGGTAATTTAATAAATAATCCTTGGCATTTAAAAGACTGCTGGGTTTTTTCAAAGGCTCACAAACCTATCACTGTGGAGCTGAGTCACATCAAAATGAATAACCCAAATAAGCAATCTAATATTAAAATGTCACTTCTAAAAAAAGTATTTATTAGTTTACATTATTCCCCCACACATGGTAATAGTTTCAAAACTTGACATTCATTTTATCAAATTAAAGATGGCCCAAATTCACCATTTTATATTTTAGCCTTGTGTATTATATATCTACTTAATAGTATTGCTGTAATTATCATTCTGTTCTCACACAATCATCACTAGTAATCTGCTTAGCCAACAAATGTAATGATGTATCTTTCACATTCCATGGCTCAGGATATCAGATTTTTGCAAGCTATAAATCCCTCTATGCCAGATTCCACTTTTTTATTTTAAAACAAATCTCTATAATCTTCATGTCAACAATTTTAACACTCAATTTTAATTAAGCAGAAACTAATGTCGTATTACATTCAAATAGTCAATAAATGAAGAGCATTGGTAGAAACTAAACAGTTTCTAAAATAGCTTCCACAAATTTAAATAGTTTAAAACTATGTATGGCACTTTCAAAATTTGGTTTGAATTATCTCCTCACACATTATTTGAATTCACTGAGCACTACTTAGAAATTATTCAGATCTGAAACTACATTGCATTTGATACAGGATTTTTTTTAAAAAAACAGAAAATTCTAAAGTTAGCTCTAAAACAATACCAGGGGAGTTAAAACTCAAATAAAAGAAACTATAAAAGTGTAATTTTGAATTTTAGGCTTGGAAGAAACTGGCAGGGCTATTGGCACAAAATTTAGAAGGTAGAACTATCAGTAGCAGCAATAGCAACATCAAGACTGATTGATGCAGAACGAGAATTTGCAACCAAAGCTGCAGAGTTTAGCTGAGTTCCCATTGGCCCCACAAGGATATAAGACTCAGTAGCGAATTCTTGAACAGAGATGAGACATTGCCCTTCCCTCAGGAGATGAGTTTAGCCTGAGGTGCTGAGCTTCATATTTCACTATGCTCAGAACTTAAATCTCAAAAAGAAAAAGGAAAAAACAGATATATATTAATTTCACTTGCCCCTAAAGAAGATATATATTAATTTCACTTGCCCCTGGAGATATAAAACTTGGGGACGGGGCGAAGGGGTGTTACTGATAAAAAAATAATTTCTACTCTCAATCAGTTCAATATGGCCTACATTGAATGCGAGTACAATAAACAAATGTAGTTTTCTGCAATTCTTTGCATGTAAATGGTCTGAGGTAGACATTTTATAGCTTTACAGACTAAAAAACTGAGTAAGAACCAATTTAATATTACAAAGTTATTTGATTTTAGGGGTTCTTTTTGTTGTATATGGAGAGGGGAAGGAGTTCATAAGAGCTATTGAAATTATCAATAGGTTCTCAGAGTTTAATAAAAAATGAAAAGCTAGTTGATAAGATCTATCAAAATATTAATTTTGAAAGTTTAGGCTATGAACTATCAATGTTCTTCAGATTTTATCTTTTTGAAATATGATCAGTGCACTTCAAAACATGCTTAAAATATTTTACCTACTTCAAATTTTATTTTTTTCCGTGGTTTACAATGAAATTGTGAGATAGCATACAAATATTTGCATCGGGCTGGGGATGTGGCTCAAGAGGTAGTGCACTTGCCTGGCATGCGTGTGGTCCGGGTTCAATCCTCAGCGCCACATACAAACAAAGATGTTGTGTCCGCCAAAAACTAAAAAATAAATATTAAAAAGTTCTCTCTCTTTCTCTCTCTCTCTCTCTCTCTCTCTCTCTCTCTCTCTCTCTCTCTCTCTCTCAAAAAAAAAAAAAAACCAAATATTTGCATTACCCTATATAGTGTTATACAACTTGACCTACTCTGCTAATTAAAAATAACTTAGTAGTAAACTTACCTGTATTGGTTCAATCTGAGCAGAAATATTCTTTAGAAGAAATTAATGATAGGAGAATATTAAAAACTCCCAGAAAATACAAGAAAACTAATTAAAACCTGATTTATATCGAGACTACCTTAATGCTTACTAGTTCTCTCTATATTACTCTCTGAAATAGAATTTATTAGATTTAATTCATCTATGATTACCAGTTCTCCTTCAAACTTTCTGATAGATTATTTATTTTTAGGCAAGTTTGCCAGAACCCTCCCCTTCTTTTTCTGCTTGTGATCACTGTATTATGATCCAACCACCAACATCTAGAAGAAGAGAAAAAATAAAGGAATATGAGAAAAGAAGAGAGAGACTAAGAATGCAGCTAACATGAAGATGGAAACATTATTTTCTAATGAGAAACAGAGATGTATATAGACAAAAAGAAAGAAGAAAAGGAGGATCACAAAGAACCAAAGCCAGAGATAGCAAGAAGCAAAGAAATAGTCTCTTCTTTGATCATTATGATTTTACTGCCGTTAATATTTTACACTTAGAGACATGTTTACAACCATATGGAAATTAGATAATAAAGTGAACTCCACTTGAGAAGCTCACCCTGGAACAGTGTTTGACCTTCACCTATCAGTATAAAATTTCTAATCCTGTCCCTCACCTAAATGTCATTCTAAGTTTTCAAATCCAAGGCAAAATGTTTCAACTGATGCACTAGAGTGCCATTCAAAGTTTCTTTCTCATGTTAAGAAAATCAGCAGGAACTTCCAGGATCACATATATAGCAAATATCATACTATGTGCATAAAATATAATGCTCAATTTAAGCAATATGAAGTGTATTTTTATATATTTGACATTTTTCTGTACTTTTCAAGGAATTTTATTTTGGGGGGATATATTTTTTTCTTAAGTATATGTCATAGTCATGAAAATAGGTCACTCAGATCTCCTGCTGTGGGGAACATAATTGAAAGACAGCCTCAGCTGGGGCACTCTGGCTCCATTGCAATTGTACGAAGGCCATGTTTTCCACAGCTGCTCCTAGCAAATTATTGAGTGTGTCTAGGATATTAAAACAGATTCATTCCTATGAGAAGTGGGATGGTTTTCTCAGGTGATTTTGACTCCAAGACGCTTTTTGAGACTGGTCAAAAATTTCCTAGTAATGTACTATGGTCTGAGACTCTTCCTACACAGCTCTCTTCTCACTTTTGTGGGGTCAGATCTGCATTTTACTCTGTTGCCATTACTCAGCGTCTCCCACTTCCTCTGGCTCAATCCTATTTTTCTTCCCAGGCATTTTCTCCAAATGAATCTCTAGATGTGTAATATTATCTTACCATCTGCTTCTAAGAGAACCCAAATTAACACTAGTGGTATTGAAAAAACAGAAAATAAAAAGTGGATTTATGATTAGTTTGTTCACTTCACGATGGGCCAAGAATATAAATGGAGCACAGTTAGTTCCTTGCACAAGACAATACAAGTGGTTACCTAGAAAATCTCCCAGTGGAAGAGATTGTCCAAGTGGAGAGAAATCATTGTAGGTACAACAACCAAGGCAGGCATATGGGAAAACCACACACACAATTACAGTGGAATTGACTAATTATTACTAATTTGTATTAATGACCTGCAGAGAGAGAATGAGTAACTGAGAACTATTGATAAGAAGTAAATAGCCATATAGTACATAGCATAGCAAGAAACTGAAGACCTGAAAGAGTAGCAGAATGACTCTTAGCCAAAGTATAACTATTTTGCTAAAATCAGGACTCTAGTAATGAAAAAGTGATAACATTAGACGTGGGATAGGGACATCTGGATGAATGTTCCTGAAGATATTGATTCAACAGATGCCATCAAACCCTCAGAACAGATTACCCATCCTCCCATAATAAGAACTGGCATTTTCTCTATGCTATAAGACATTCACGAGACACCTCCCGAACAAGGCCCCACTTAGGAACTGTTCCCAATAAGACCATTATAAGTGCTAGGGTGCAAGAAGGACAAGTATCACTAATAAGTTCAGAATGTTTCACTCTGTGAACAAGGGCCAAAGGAAGGAAAAGCAAACATAGAGCTGGCCTCATTATTATGCACGCAGTATTTGGACCAGCATGCAGAGCTTAACCAGTCTAAGTCAAAAGACACTAATTATCACAATAGCAAGACAAGAGGAATATTCAAGATGCTTGACCTACAGGAAATTTGGGAGATGGCTAATAATCATTGTAGTATCTCCAGGAATGAATTAGGTAAACAGCCAACAAATGTGCTGATTAAAATCCAGTACAAAAAGAAAAAAGAAAAAGAAAGAAAGAAAAAGTAAAAAAAAAAAAAAAATGGAAAAGAGGAAACCCTGATTTATTGTGAATTTTCCAAACCTGAGACAATTTTCATATATGATGGTCATTGACTGAAGTTGGTCCATTCTTGGAGGAAGAACTCTACAAAACTGTGACAAGTATAAAATGTGATTTGATTATTTCAAATCTAGTCCTTTCTCAAAGGAATGCAATACCATTTACTTGATTTCACTGCATTGTTGAAAGGTAATACACAGGCACTTTGAGTACTATTAAAAAGAGGTTTTGATGTTGATAACTAGCAGCCCAAAGCATCATAATGGTACCCTTTTAGAATAGGGGGCTAATGACCACCATGTAATAAATAAAGTTATAGGTAAAGTACAAATCATAGTAATGCCATTGAAACTGTAGACCCATCCAGTGGTCATTTACTCAATATCTAAGTGCACTATACTTCGAAGCTGAAGTAATCTCCATCAATGTATATTGACCTGGAGGGTAACATCTAGAACAGTGAGAAAGGTCAAATGGAAACATCTGAAATTGCTTCCCACTGTTCAAGATATTAAATAAAAGCCAGTATTATATCCCAAAGGGTGTGGAACAGATTGATACTACCACTAAAGTCCTAAAAGAATTTAGACATGGTAGTTTCTATTTTACCCTGTAAATCTGCCATACTGGCCCATGCAGAATCTGTTAATGACTGGTTAACAGACTGAAAATTAACTAATTAGTTGTCACAATATCAGTTGCTGTGCCAGACACAATGGAGTTAAGACAGATTAATAATGTCTGGTGTGCAGTCATAGATTATTTGAATGCACTCTTCTTCATTCTGATTAATTTAAAAAAACATTTAAAAAAAGTTCATATTCACACAGAACAGATGATAGTATTTGTTTATAATAGTGCACAGATCTATGTTAATTCTTTGTGTTATAATACAGTGCCTAGATTTAGAATTTAAAAACAAAATATTTTATGCACTTCTTTCTTTGTCTCATGGTGTTGAATACCTGATTGTTAAAAAGACACAGTGATTGAAACCAGAGTTTGGGATGACACTAGATTCTGATTTGACAGTCCCTTTCTGGGTATTTACTTTGCAAATTTGAAGAATAAAATCTATGGACAATAATAGAAAGCAAGAGTGAATAGAGTAGAATTTATTTAAGTGAGAAGAAATTAGATACAACTGCTTCAGGGGAAGAAGGGAAGTGATGGCAAGTTGTTCCAATTAAATGTTCTAGTCTAGGGACTTATATAGCCTCTAGGTACGAGCATTGATTAAAAGCCATGTTAAACAGGCACTGGAAAAGTACTAAGGCTATTGGCTTAGTCCATAGCCTTCTGATTGGTGACATCTTTAGCCCCTAAGTTGAACTTCCATTTGGGCTTACCCTCATCTTCCATTTTCCATTTGCTCTAGGACAAAGGAATTGGCTGAAACATTATAATGTGTCTACAGGTTAATAACTTCATGGATTGGTCTTTAGTCTTGAAAAAGAAACTTATTGAGGCCCGTTATCCTGATTGTCTGACCATTCATTGTTCTTATTAATTATTAGAATAAATCACCATATGCAAATCTGCTACACAAAAATCTAAAGTCAGGTTGCACGTGATACTATTAAAATTAAACAAATCAATTCAATAAGTAAAACAAGATTTTTTGTTTTAAAAACAGTTGAATTTCTACTTTATTTCCACATGACAGTCACGAAGTTTTGTAAATGAATGAATTGACAAAGTACTTTAATCTAAAATTCTAGCAGAACACATTGAGAAGAAGCCTATATCTACTTAAAGTAAGAAGACTATATTGGTTCATTAGTAAAACAAGTTTTTAGGTTTTTATTTTTTATACAAAGAGGAAGACTCATGAATAAACATACGTTTATATAAATGTAGAAAAGGCCTTTGCTTAGGCGGAAAAGAAAGTCTTATGTCTACAAAGTAACATGGACTTTGGACCTTTCTCAAAACAGTAATCTGAGTTATATAACTTAATATACTACTTTTCACAAATTGTTGAGATACCTGTGGCTCTATAAACTTAACTAGAGAAAGGTTAATATATATCCTCCTGGTTAAATCAGAGCACAACAAGAAGACCAGCCAACTTAGCACAATCATTTCAATGTGGTTCTTCTTTGGCCTCTACTTAGATAATGTATTTTAAAAGATGATGAACTCATATATCATAGTCACATGTTTCAAAAATAGGCATGCTGTAGTTAAACAATAAAACTCTAGGTGGTAGTGGCTAGAGGAGACATTCAATATTTTATCACAGGAAATATAATTAAGTCAATGACATCTGTGCAGTCAAGAGACTTTCACAGTTTAGATCTAACTTGTAAGCTATTCTCTTCTTGCCAAAATTGAAGAGCTGTAAAAACCTTCCTACCAAATAACTTAGCTCAGCAGGAGGCAAGTCTTATCTCAGAGGAGAGAAAAGAGGCAGGAGCCTAGAAGCAAGCACTTTGTAGACTTCATGCTTTGGATGAAAGCAAGTCTGTATAGATAGATCAGGTAAGAAGACAGTGGTACTCTTTAGAAATTTAGATAGTGGAACTCTTTAGAAATTACTTATAGTGATGCTATGAATGCCTTGATATCAATAGTAAGGACCTTAATAGACATTAACAACAATTTCTAACAGAATTAATCAAAAATTTATAGGATCAGAGAAAAGGGGAGGGACCTCAATGGTTCAAAATTATGAGGTCAAAATGACAATAGCAGTATCAATTGAAGAAATAAAACTAAACCAAACAAAATTAAAAAAAAACTACAAGGTATTTTTGAATCACGCTTCCTGATGACAAAGCACTTCCCCTATTTCTTATGAGGAAATCACTACCCAAATCTCACAGTGTATATTAATTTTGCCTTGTTATCTAAGTTCCTGCTACCTAACTTTTTGTTACATACTTCTATTACATGGTGCAGTTTCAGTTATTATTAAACCTGTTCTTTCTGTTATCTTTACAAAAGTCCAATTCAAAGAATTATACAAGGTATTGTCAACAAATAATACTACAAGTAAATAAATTCTGACAGATAATGGCATCTGATATTCTATTCCCAAACAGGGAAGAGAGGAAAGTTTTTATCTCAACAAAATCATGGGATGATGAGTTATGAGATGTAAGCCACATGAACAAAAACTATGCCTATGCAGAAGTAAAATCTCATCTTTGAATTACTAGCAATTTATAATGTCATTCATTACTGTTCCCTTTTCATTACAAGTATCTACACAAATATTTTACCTCCTTTTACTGAGAGGGACACTGTCTTTTTATACAAATAAGCATGGCATACAGTAGGCATAAAATTTCTGCAAAATTTCATAACTGAATGAAAGAGTAATGTGTGGCTGGTTATTTTGTTGCTGAAAGCCATTGAGAGGAACAAAAAATATACATGTCTTAGGACAAGAAAAACTGGGTTCCTATTCTTGTGGCAATAGTCATTTAACCTTGGTCAACTTATTTATGTTTGTTTCAAATTAAAATTTCATTTGAGTTATGTGAAAAATATTAGAAAATTTTGTTATGATTTGAATTATGTCCCTGCAAAATACATATGCTAAAGTTATAATTTATATAATTTAATATAACTACTTTTCACAAATTGTTGAGACACCTGTGGCTCTATAAACTTAACTAGAGAAAGGTTAATATATATCCCTCTGGTTAAACTAGAGCACAACAAGAAGACCAGCCAACTTAGCACAATCATTTCAATGTGGTTCTTCTTTGGCCTCTACTTAGATAACATATCTCAGAATGTGACATTATTATGTTATTTGAAAATACAATATTTTCAAATTAAGATAATTAAGATAAAATGAGTTCATTACGGCATTTACTTATTCAAGATGACTGATGTATTTACAAAAAAAAATGGACACAGAGAAACATACAGAGGGAAGATAAAGTGGGAGACATGGGGAGACGATAGCCAGCTTTAAGGCAAGGAGAAAGGCTGAAAACAGATCTTCATGATCTCTAAAGATACACTCTTGCTGACACCTCAATTTTGGACTTCTAGCCTGTAAACTGTAAAACAATAACAACAACAAAATTGATTTTTATGTCATCTAGTTTTTTGATTATTTGTTATGGAAATTTTGCCAGTAATCTGGATACTGTATACATCCAACAATGTAGTTCTCTGCAAATTGCCCTACTTATTACTAGAACAGAGGTCAGCAAACTATTTTTTCTGCAAAGGACCAAATTTTAGGAGCTTCTGCTACATATTCTGTTTTAATCCTATAAAAGTGCAAAAACAGCAAAAGACAAAAACAAACAAAAAACCCCACATTCTCATAAAATTAGCTTACATAAAAACAGGTTGCAGAATTGATTGGCCCACAGGCTTTAGTTTGCCAACCCTTAGCACTTAGAGAGTCACAGGTAAGGTTTATAGGCTCTTGTTTGACATAGGTTAAAATGCCATTCAGATGTATGTTATGAATAGTACAAGTCGATCTCAATAAAAAATTTCAGTTATATTTAGTAAAATATTATTTCTCAATCAGTTTTCTTCTCTTTACCCTCCAAAAGCTGTGAACATGTTTCTTTTCACTACTTTTTCATCAACTGTGAAACTTTTGTTTTTAAAGAAGTACTTCAATGTTTCAAAGGTCACTGACAAATAGAAAATTTCTACTACACATATTTAGAGGAACATTCAAATTTGGCAGTTCATCCTCCTTACCCCCAAATGCAATGATTTAACAAATTGAGTATAAACATTGCACTAAGTGTTGCCCTCAGTGAAGAATTACCTTTATTGATTCTTCAGTGATGTCAAAATATACTTTGTATAAGAAATTGTGATTAATATAGCCAGTAAAAGACTTTACAGACCAAAGAACCAAAGCTACTTTAAAAATATATAGTCCAATAAGCACAGGCCAGGCAGTTTGCTTACTAATCGCAAAATCGAATTTGTTCCTAAATGCCAGAATGTATGTGCTGTAGTCATAATTGCAACCCTGATGCTCAGTACTGTTTCTTTGGAAATCAGTTATTAGGTTTGTGAAGTGATGAACAGCTTTTTGTTCTGCTAAACTGACTAACCTTTATTCTTTATAGATCCATCTCCAGGCATTAAAATAAATAAATAAATAAATAAATAGCCACTGTCCTGCTAAATGCAAGAGCTCTTCACATTTAATTCTAACCAAGCCTGAATTGCAAAGATGAAAATAGATTTATTGTTGGCATATGAGTAAACTAGCACACAATTTTTTAAACCAGCAGATACTTCCTCCTTTATCTGTGAACATCTTGTCTTATTTCCTTCCAATTACATTCTTTTTTTTTCTCCCATGAACAGCAAATATGTCATTTCTATCATTCTCCTGCTGGTGGCCTTCTGGAAGATGATTGAATTACCCAATCTTGGGAAGAAACAAGCTGTTTTATGTCTTGATTGCCATGGATTTTGTGAATTCTCTTGCTCTGGGGTCTTTCTCAGGTTATTACAGACTTTAAGCTACTTTCACTGAGTAATGCTCTCCTAAAGGAAATGAAGGAATAAAAATTCTGGATACATACACAAAATCAGCATGATGAGCTTCTACATCTTAATGAAAGATGAAAATTGTAAGAAATAAATTCAGGGTTTCTCAAACTAATCAAGGGACTAGGCATCAAACTCACCCATTATTTGTTAAACTGCAGAATTCTGATACTGACACCAGACTTTCTCAATCAGGATAACTATAGGCAAGTACCATGTATCAGTTTTCTATTTTTGAGTGGCAAGTTGCCACAACTTAGTGGCATAAAACAAAACATAGTTATTATCATGTATTTTCTATGAATCCGGTGATGGTGTGCACACCTTAACTATGTAGTTGGCTCAGGGTCTCTCAAGATTGAAAACATGGTGTCACACAGACTATATTTCTTTCTGAAGTTTAGGGTCTACTTCCAAGCCTGCATGACTGTTAGAGGAATTCTTGTGGTTCTGGTTGTAGGACTGATATTTCCTGCTTATCACTAGCTATTACCTGAAGATTGTCCTCAATGTAAGATGACAGACTTGTAGAGGGTGATTTCAGTTCCCCTCTATGTGGTCCTTCCATAGACACAGCAGTGTCTGTTACTTCTTCCAAGCCAATAACAGACTCTCTTTTATCAATCTGATAAGATGAATTCTAAATTATAAACTCAGAATTTGAGCGGAATTCTAAATCTGGGCCCTGTGATTTCATACTCTAATACCTAGTATCTGTGAGTATGTTGCAACTTCATTTTTGTAGATTTTATATTATATGACACAGTTGACCTTAAACAGATTATCTCTGTGTATCTAATCTAAATCTTATAGACCCCATCAAATCAAAGACTCCTCTAGCTGATAGTAGAAGAAGAAGTAAGAGAGACTGAGAGCACAAGAAAGAACTCAGTGTGACATTGGTGGCTTGAGGGTGGATGAGACCCTAAGAAAGAAGGAGGGTAGCATTTAGGAACAAAATCTCAGTTGATAGGCAGCAGGAAAACAGAGACCTCAATCTAATGATTGCAAGGACATGACCAACAGCCACATGACCTTAGGAATGGATTGTTTTCCAGAGCCTTGGAAACGGTTCCTCAACTGGGCCAACAATGTGATTTCAGCCTTACAGGATCCTAAGCAAATGACGAAGTTGAACCTGCCCAGACTTCTGAATAATAGCTTGAGAGATGCTGTAGGTGTGTTGTTTTAAGCCTATAATTTTGAGTTAAGTTGTTATATAACAATAAAAAAGCTAGTAGTGTAATATATTCAAAAGAGTTATGTCTCATTGCCTTTCCTATGTTCTGCTGGCTAGAAGCAAGTCACATCTGCACTCAAGGAGAGAGAATAACTCCAGCCTATAGATACAAGGACAGAAGAATTCCTGGGAGTCATCTTAGAATTCTGTCAACCATAGCCCCAGTATCTTCATTTTTTATCTTTACAACCATGAATTATCATCTGGATTAGGAACATAATGAGAACATGTAAATGACACATTGAGGTAGGATGAAAGTGATCCTACAGGAAACTACTAACTCCAAGAATAAATCTAAGCCAGAAAATTTGATATGTGTGCACTTTGTAAAATAACAAGTGGAAGATGAGACTTATGCACAGATTCACCAAACCAGTTAGCATTTATTGAGTTCTTTCCATGCAGCAGCTGCTGTGCAAGTGTTTGTACAACTTCTTGTAAGTCTCCCAATGGCTCCATGAATTATTTATTATTTTATCTGCACTTCACTAATGTAAAAACTGAGGTTTGGAAAAGATAAATAACTTGGCAATGGTCATAAATCACCTCAATTTTTAGCATAAATATTTTAAAGTTGTCTCTATCTGTACCATATATAAAAATTATGAGGACTAAAAAGGAGATATATACATCCATATACATGTAGTAAGCAGAGCAATCTAACAAATATTTACAGAGTGTCAGCACTGTCTTTTGCTTGGGGCTTTAGTGACCAGCCACCCAAGCAGAGCCTGTCCCCTCTCATTTCATCCATGCTGCATTCCCACTCTACCTAAAGGTGACCAATGATTGTGACTTACCATTCTCAATTTAGTGTTGCTTCAACTGCCAAACTGCTAAACTACCAAATCCAACTCTATCTTTCCAATCTTACATCTCTCAACAGTACCTCAAACACATATGCATTACTCAAAGTGACCACATATTTCTTCAGAGACATTCTTTTTTCCAATTTTACTAATTTTTGTCATCTATGGTGATAATGCCCCACTCAAAGATTTCTATGTCCTAATTCCTAGAACTTCTAAATATGATACATTACTATCAGGGGTTATAAAGTTTGCAGAAGGATAACAACTGTGAATCAGCTGACTTTGAATAAAATAATTATAATTATTCTGGATTATCTATTGGAGTCAAATTAACCACAGTGGATCCTGAAATGTGGTTTTGGAGGCAGAAGCATTGGTGGCCAAGTGACTTAAAGTGAGAAACACTAGAATAGCCATCACTGGCTTTGAAGATGGAAGAATGCTATAAGCCAAAAACTGCAAGAAGCCTCTAGAAACTGAAAAAGACAAAAAAATTAATTCATCCCAAAATCTCCAAAGCAAACAGAGTTCTTCTGACACATTGATTTTAGCCCAGTAAGACCTATTTGAACTCCTGACTTCCAAAACTCAAAGAAATTTGTGCTGTTTTAAGACATGAAGATTTTAGTAATTTATTATAGCAACAAAAGGAAATGAATTCACTATTTCCCCTTACTAAAAATCTTAATTTTTTCAATCTTTTATGTTTTTCTTTTACAATACTCTTTTCCCTACTCTTATAAATATTAGTTAATACCCATCATATGATATTTATGCATGATGTTTCAATCATATAAATTTAAGCACTTCATATAGCCAACAATTATTACTTTTTTAAGGGCAAGAAGAGTTTTTCAAATAACCCTACATCTGACATATAAGTGGCACGAAGTTCTGTTGACACCTTGTACTCTGGAATGCTTATTGAAAAAATCCCAGTGGACTTTTCTATAGCAAAAAATAATCTTCATGATAAAAATTTCATGACAAGAAGCCAGGCATGGTGTCACACTCCTGTAATCCCAGTGGCTCAGGAGGCTAAAACAGGAAGATTGCAAGTTCAAAACCACCCTCAGCAACAATGAGGCACTAAGCAACTCAATGAGTCTCTGTCTCTAAATACAAAATAGGACTAGGGATGTGGCTCAGTGGTTGAGGTCCCCTGAGTTCAGTACCCTCAGTACCCCCCAAAATAATTTCATGACAAGATAACAATAAAATGTATCTCTAAAAACAAAAGAACTCAAATTTCTTTGATATGCTATGAGACAATTCAAACTTTTGCTAGAAGTCTGTGTGCAAAAACACAAGCAAATAAGACTTAAAGGTTTACAGTCAATTTTGTTTGGTACAGGTACTTGTGATATCTAAGGAAAGAAAGCAATCATCTTTAAGAGAAAATGGGGAATTTACTCAAAGCCATGTATCTTAAATACAGTCTCAATCCTATAGGGCTATAGAAATGTAACACTCTTTTTAGGGTTTCTTGTTCTTATACTCACAGAAAGTGACCAGGGCAGTCTTAGATGTTATTTTCAAATTCATTTTGGCAGTGTCTTCTCCTCTCTCATGTTGGCCTCTTTGCGACATTTTGTATTGAGCAATTGATCTCTATTTCTGTATTACAACCATCTTTCCAGGCTACTACTATCTAATTTACAGTGTTTCACCCTAAATATTGGGATTAAAACTTTTTAAAATCCCAAACCTAATTAACATTAATTTTTATATTTGCCAGCTAATACAATTTCCATTTTTCAAAAACTAGAAAAATAAAACATAAGTTTCCCTGAACCCCAATTTCTTCTCTGAAAATTTCCTTAATCTACCGTCCTTGATGAAATATTGATTTCCCCTAAGACATATCTTCCTTTGCTGACTTTTGTGATGATAATTTTAGAGATCAAATTGGCCCATAAAGTGCCAGAAATTTGTATACACACTATTCTGGGTGTGTCTGTGAAGGTGTTTCTGGATAAGAGTGTCATTTGAAGTGAAGGACTAAGCAAATCAGGTTGCCTTCCCCTCTCTGGGATCTGCTCCAATCTATAGAAGTAGAATAAAAAGAATGAGCAAGGGACAATTTTCCCTCTCTTATGTATACCACCATCATCTGGGTTTTCAGCTTGTCAATCATAGGTTTTTGGAACTTTTCAGTCTCCACAGTTGCATGAGCCAATTCCTCACAGTAAATGTCTTCACACACACACACACACACACACACACACACACACACACACCCTGTTGGTCCTGTTTTTCAATTACTACACTCTCGTATTTGAAGTTGCTCTTTCTTTTGACACCCCCCTCACTTAGGTGTAGGAAGTGGACTTGATTTCCTGGTTCTCTCTAGTACTGTTTGCAGATCACTCCTTCATCCTGCTACTCCACTTTGTAGAGGTTGATGCCCTTCTACTTTCAAATCCACTCCCTGTCACTCTCAGTTTAATATCATCATCTTTAACAAACTCCAGAATGGGTTAAAGAAAACCTCTAGTCTATCCTAATGCATTAAAGTTTTGTATTTATATTTAGATGCAGGGCCATATTTGTAATAAACACTGATTTCTTGAGCCTGAATTTGTAATTGAATATTTTTCTAGCTCTCTTATTTCAGAAGTAGCCTATATGAGGTTTTCATATAGCAACTTACTAGAGATTGTGGATGGCTTCTAGAAAACAAGACCAGGTGAATATTATTCTCAGTTCTTTCTTTCTCTTTCTCTGGATGCTTTCTAAATACCTGTCTTCACTTTCAAAAAAAATGAAGCTCTCTTTAACCACCCAGAGAAATATAAAATTATCAAAAGTGATATATTCTGTTTTGAATACCCAACCTTGTGAATTTTCCTACATTTGTATCCATAATGGGCTTTGCACTTTTTCCTAAGAAATGTCTCCCACAATACACATACACACTCTCTCCCCCTCTCTCTCACACACACACACACACACATTATTTCTGCTCTCTTCACATGAATTCTTTCTATCAGAGACTAAACATGATTGACTCTTTCTTTTTTGCAAGCTCTACCAAACATATAAACCCTTCCTAAATTCCATTTTATGCTTAACTTCTGTCCTTTCTCTCTCTTTTGTTTAAAACCTAAAAATGTATTTTTCTATCTTTTTATTTCTATGTCTTCACCTAATGAACAGTTCTAAGTACAGGCTTTCTTTCCTATCACTTCACTGAGGCTGCTTTTTCTGTAGTCACCAATGATTTCCTCTTTGTTAAAAAAAAAAAAAAAAACGAACTTCATAATTCATCAATTCCCACTAGCTTTTGACACTAAATAACCTTCATAGTTGAAACTTCTCATTCCTTTGCCTTCTGTGACACCGAGTGTCTCTGATGTCCATTTTCCCTCTCTAAATGCAGATTCACATTTACTGGTAACATTTCTTTGATTCATAACTCTGATTGTGTTTCATATCACCATTTCTATTAATAGTCTCTCCCTGAGTTATTGCTTTAAATTCCTTGGCTTTGTGTACCATATACATTGCCAAGTTATTTAAGGAAAGGCTGCAGAGCATTGTGGTGGACTGTGATTCTGGAATCATGGTTTGGGTTCAAATTATAGGTTCATCTCTTGTGATCTGTGTAAACCTGGGCAAAATCCTAGGTTAAATAATCTTCAAAATTATAATTTGTGGAACTAATAACATTATACTAACCTTATAATATTGCTGTAATAAATTTGCTAGTGAATGTAATCCCTCGGGAAAACCATGCCCGATTCATTTTTCATCCCTCAGATTTCAGACTTAGGCTAACGATTTATTTGCTTCTTTGATTAATTTCTAAACTGATATATAAAACATAAACATTTCACATATATATAAGGTGTCATATGTTGTTTCAATACATGTATAAATTGTATAATGTTTAAATCAGGTCAAATACAGTTATCTTCCAAAACATTTATCCTTTCTTTATGAAAAAATTTTCATAATCATCTCTTCTCTAACTTTTTGAAATGTACAACATATTATTGTATGTATCCTCTGAATTATACATATGCTAGAAGAAATGATTATGAATGTCTGTGCAAAAACACATTATTTCCTATTATGTAAAATTCAACACTGAACTTTTAAATGTCTAGTTACATGTTTTGCTCAATCATCTATAAGAAACTTGAGGGCAATAATGTATCTGCCATGTTTTCTGTCAACATTTTGCACAGCACATGGATATATTAGGCATTCATTGAATACTTTATAGGGAATAAAGTTAAAATAAATGGTGTGTTGGAGAAGGAAAGGTTTTGTAGTAGACATAAATCAAACCCTTTTGTTATACAGTGAGAATCCAGGCTTTTCTAAAGTTTGAATCTGGTTGTAAATTTTGAGAACAACAATAACAAAAACAAAAGCTATTTCTGACACATTATGGGTGCTCAATAAATATCTGTCAAATAGAAAACTGGGAAAAAACAATTATGAAGAGTTTATTAGTCAGTTTTGTCACACTAAAATGAAATACCCAACATAGACTTCTTCTAAAGTAAAGAGGCTTATTTTGGCTCATGGTTCTGGAGGTTTAATCCAAAATTGAATGGCCCCATTGGCTTGGACCTCTGCCAAGGCAACACATCTTGTCAGGAATGCATGTTCAAGTGAGTGCTTACATTTCCATCCTAGAATCAGAGAAAGAAGACAAGACCAGGGTTCCACAATGCTTTTGGAGGGAATGCCCCCCAAAAACCTAATAATCCCCAATGAGAACTGGCCTCTTAGAGATCCATAGCACCTTCAGATACTGCCTCCCTGGGGTCTAAGTTTTCCACGTGTACTTTTGCAGGACATGCATAAAAACTAGCAAGGGAATAAAACCAAAATAAAATAAAATAAAAAAGATTGGCTTCATAGCAAAAGTAAACACTTAAGGTTTTTAACTAGTTTAATAAAAGGAATAGATTTTTAAAATAATATTCATCATTTAAGTACTAACTAGTTCAAATCATAAGACATATGCTTTATGTATGAATATTTTCATGTAGTGTTTTTAATAGATGAGAAATTTAGACTCATAAGTTTTAAATGACTTGTTTAAAGTTATGAAGTTATTATAATACAACAAAGGGTTCAGACTCAGATATCTGGCTCCAAATAGTGTTCCTTATCACAATTGTGTCAGATAAAGCATCCAGACAGCTATTTCCACAAAATAGACAGGAAGCAATGAAGAACTGTGAGGTATTGGCAAAGAGAATGGAGAAGAGCAGTAGGATGAATTTAGAAATTTTAGGTGGAGGATTGTAAGCAATGAAGAAACTGAATGTGTTTTTTAAATAACTCGAAAATCTAATTCAGAAAGTAAACTTATCCTTAATAACTTTAAAATTGATGGTTTAACTCAAAAGTGTTGGCTACTCACTACTCACCTCTATTAAACTATCAATTTATAGTAACACTAAAAGTCTTACTCAGGGCTCTAAATAAAATCTATTTAATATATCAATAAACTACTTACATTTTCTCCTAAGATAATACAAAACAGTTTGCCTACCAGCAACTCAATATTTTGTTTATGTTATTAGCCTAATTAAATTTTCTTATTCTGTCTTTTCCAACATTTATTGCAAAGTAATTCATTATGAGAGCAGAAGCTTCATAACAGGAACTCTAAATATCTCAACATAACTCATACCCAGAGTAAGAGATGGACAGTTTACTTTAATGACTCTTAATTCTCCAAATCTACAGAGCAATAACAACCAAAGTAAAGAATTTTTCTGACATTTTTTCCTCTCCTCTGGTAGTTTTCTAGATATCTGTCCTATAAAACAGAGTGCTCCCTTATTAGCTCCAGGAAAAGTATAATGGTGTTGAATACTACATTAATCATGATCCTCTAAGATATAGATGTCAACAAATTTAGCAAAGTAGCAGCATACAAAATCAACTTACAAAAGTCAACAGCTTCTTGATATGCCAACAATAAACTCTGTGAGAAAGAAATTATGGAAACAATCCTATTTTAAAATAATCACACACACACACACACACACACACACACACACACAAATCTAGGAACAAACCCAACCAAGGAGGTGAAAGACATTTACAATAAAAATTGTAAAATACTAAATAAAGAAATTGAAGGAGACCTAAAGATTCAAAGTAAAAAAGGAAAAAAGATCCAAAGGTATTTTTCACAGAAATAGAAAAAACAACCCTAGAATACATGTAGAAACACTAAAGACCCCCAAAAGCCAAAGCAATTCTAAGTCAAAAGATCATGCTGGAGACTTCACAGTACCTGATTTTAAAATATACAATAGAACCATAATAACATAAACATATGGTACTGGCATAAAAGAAGATATTATGAACAATGGAATACAATTGAAGACTCAGAAATAAATCCAATACATCTATATCCAACTCATTCTTGACCAAGTTAACAAAAATATATTTTCACCAATGACAAAGCCTCCAGAATGACAGCCTCTTTGGCAAGTGGTGCTGAGAAAACTGGATATTCGTATGTAGAAACTTTAAACAATTCCCTAATCTCCTCCTGTGTACACAAAATCAGCTCAAGAATGGTATAAAAGCCTTAATGTAATACCTGAAACACTAAAGGTCTAGAAGAAAATAGGAAAGACACTCCAAAATTTTAGCATGGACAATGATTTCCTGCATATAATTTAATAATTCAGGAAAATAAAGCAATAATTGCCAAATGAGATTACACCAAATTAAAAAGCTTTTGCACAGCAAAGAAAACAATCAACAGAGTGAAGAGAGAACCTATAGAATGGGATAAAAGCTATTCATCTGATGAATAAAATATCCAGAATCTACAAAAATTTAAAAACTTAATAGAACAAAAAGTAACCCAATTAATAAATGGGCAAAGGAGCTGAACAGACACTTCTCAAAATAGGAAGCACAAATGGATAATAAGTATAAGAAAAATAGCTCAACATTACTAGCAATCAGAGAAATTAAAATCAAAATTACACTGAGATTCTATTTCATCCTGCAAAAATGGCTATTATTTAATTTTTTTTAAAAAGGTGGTGAGTAGTGGATAAAAAGGAGCCCTTATACAATATTGAGAGTATGCATGAGTAAAGCCATTATGGAACACAGTATGGAGGTTCCTGAAAAACTGAATATAGGACTATCATATATTCAGCTCTTCCACTCCTGGGTATATATCCAAAGGAAATGAAGCTAGCATACAATAGAGAGACCAGCACAGATATGCTTATTGTTGCACTATTCACAATGCTGCCAATATGAAATTAGTGTAAGAGCATAACAACAGATGAGTGGATAAAGAAAATATAGTGTATATATATTAAGGTTTTTAACTAGTTTAATAAAAGGAATAGATTTTAAAATACTATTCATCATTTAAGTGTTAATTCAAATCATAAGACATATGATTTATGTATGAATATTTTCATGTAGTGTTTTGAATTTTATATATATATATATAAAATACGGAGTATGATTCAGTCATAAAGAATAATGAAGTCATGTAATTTTCCAGAAAATGGATGAAACTGAAAGGCATCATGTTAAATAAAATAACCCAGAAATAGAAAGACAAATATTGCATGTTTTGTTTGATATGTGGAAGTAAATAAATAAAAATATTCAAAAAGAACTTGAAAATAGAAGTGGGACTTTAAGAGAAGGAGGAAGAAGTCAGGAAAGAGAAAGGAGACAGGGAAGGGAAGAGATAGTTTTGAAGTTAAGACAGGGTAAAATGAAAGGTGAACATGATCAAGACATGATATATGCCTGTAACTGTCACATTAATTCACACAATTAATATGCATTAATAATTTTAATATTTTTACAGAACCATAATATTCCTTCCAAAAGAGATAGAATTAGCTTTGAAAGAGATTTTAGGTAAAAATGTTCATAATGCAAAAGAAAGAGGGAGGCAGACGAAGCAAGAAGAACGGTCAGATGAAGATACAAGTCTGATTTTTGTGCAGGAGAAAAAGAAGAGATTGGTGGAGAGCGAGGATGGTGTTGAACAGTGTCACGCTATAGCACGATTCCAAGAAAGTTTGGCAAAGCCAATGAGCAGTTCCTGAGACAAAGTCACTTGTCTGAAAAAATCTCATATTTTGAAGGAATAAGCTACCTTAGAATCCAACCTGCATTCAGTCATGACCTAGAAGTACTCCATGGACAGTGCAGCTTCAAAATAGAGTCATGCATTCAGAACACAGCACAGTTTCTATTTTTCCATAGAGATGTTGCAGAAAAACTAAGGCTAAGTAAGTGGTAAGGCAACCACAGAGGCTCAGAGAGCTGAACAGAGCAAAAGAAGAGAGCAGATACAAATGTAAAGAGTCACTGTAGGTGATCAGAAAATAACTTTTTTAGTCCAGGGTTCTGAAAGACAGCAATTTCAGAGAAGAAATTTGGAGTGACAACTTGAGATGACAGCTAAGAGTAGACCATTGTATGGTCTTCACAGGCAGGAGAAACTTCTGTGCTAAAGTTCTGCCGCAGAGATTTGGAAATTTGTTGCTGAGCATTCTCCCAGCCATGGCTCATGATGAGTGGCAGGGATCAGTGTACTGATATGTGCAGTGTCAGCGGGCTCCTCTTTTTATGGGCCTTGAGTGAGTGGGTTGCTTTGTTTGGTGGTCTAGTTGTTTGATAAGCTTTGGGGCCTTTTTTTTCTGATATGAATTTGATACACCCATGTATCCATGTGCCTCTGATTAATTTAATGAATTCACAGGTGGTTATTTTTGTTAGCACAATAAATTATCTCCTTATGATTGTGGTAGGCACATGGTGGTTGCTTCCTTGTACAAACAAGGTGAAGAGTCATTTTACATGCTATCCCTCTATAAAATGGAGTAACTCAGAATCAGGCACAATCTGAAAACTACTATACATCATGGAATTATACACATGTATGCAACTTGATATTTTCATATGCATACACTTTATAAAATTATCACAAACAAGCTAATTGACATGTCCCTCATTTAACATGACATTTTCTTTATCTGTTTGCACACTTTTATGTATGTTGAGAATTCTTCATCTACTTTCTTAGTAAATTTGAAAGATAAAATGCAATATTGTTAATTATATTCATATTGTTGTATATAAGATATCCATAACTTATTCAACTTGCATAAAAACTTTTGACATTTTCCCATTTTCTACCTTCCCAGATCCAGGTAACCACCATCATATAGAGAGCTTTTACAAGTGTGACCATTTTAGATCCCACTTTATATAAGTGAGTTTATCTAAAATTTGTATTTCTGTGCCTGCTTATTTCACATAGATCATACTCTTCAGGTTCTTCCATGCTGTCACAAGCAGCAATATTTTCTCCTCCTTATCAAGATTGAACAATTATCTATCTAATAGATATATAAATGCATAATATTTTCTTTATCCATACATCTATAAGTGAATATTCAGGTTGTTTCTATATCTTGGCTCGTGGGGACAAGTGCATGGAGTACTGCATACATGGCACACATTAAGGGCATCTGAGTGGCAAACCACTCCCCCATGCTGTGAAAAGCAAACCAACCGCTTACCCCATAGGCACAGACCTTGGTGTGAGGCCGCATGTTACAGTCCCTGCACTTGCTCCACAGCCCACTCCTCAATTGGTCACTGCAAGGACAGTTAGCCAGAAATTGTATTGGTGGCTGCCTGTAATCTGCTTAGCTACTGCCTGAGTATACATACATGGTAACTACACAATAAAATCAGATCTGCTTCCTGCTTGGTCTCTGGAGGTCTTTAATAGTGACTCTACAGCCACACTTTACTCTACCCTGTTCTGTGAACCTCCTCACTGGACAAGACAGAGCCCATGCAGCTGATGCCTGAACAGGGACCTGAGGTAAGCCTATAAGACAGGGTGTTGCTCCTCACAGAGCAGCAAGAAGGGGAAATGGGGAACCTACCAAGATCCACCAAAGAGTCACAGCTGCAAGTGCTTCACACTCTCTTATCTAGAGGTTTAAACCCTAAGAGAGAAGCCCACAAGTTCTGGGATGTTGTGACACCAATGTGATATCACTGTTGATACCAGTGTATGGATAAGTGCTGCTGATGTTTTTGATCCTAGGATATGGGTCAAGATAATGGATAATGCTCAGCGAGCTGAAGTGAAATAGGGCTATACTTTACCACTACATTTTTCCTATTGTGACAGCCATTCAGCAAAGTTTAGGGGGCCCTGCAACAGACCCTTACCATATAATGATGTCTCTGAGATAAAATGAGGCTGTGAAAAACAGACAAGGGGGAAAAAAGTGGGGGCAACAATCTACCTCAAAGCAAGCAACAGCAGCAGACACAGGAAAGTGGGGGCGAGAATCTACTTCAAAGCAAGCAACCACAACATGTGCCAAAGGGAGAGAGGCAAAAAATGGCACCTCTGGCCTTCATGGTGCAAGAAGAGGTGGCCACAAATGGTGCAAGTGTGCCTGCTACTGACAGGCAAAGATTATATCCTTCCCTGAGTCAATGGCAACTGCCTCCTTATAAGGCAATTCCAAAGCTGGCAAGGGACTATGACAGCTTAAAGATGACCAGGCCACCAGATAAGCCCAATTTCAGGAGGCTAGAGATCCTTTTGAAGATCTATGTAGGATAAGAGATAAAAAGTAGGGTAAGGAAATACAAGCCTTCCCATTCAACACAGCTCCCACACCACAATACCCTGTTACTTGGTATTCACATGCATTGGGTGCCCTGAAGGAGTTAAAGAAGGCATTGAAAGAGGATGGGCCCAAGGGGCCATTTGCAAAGCAAATGCTGGAATCATTCAGTCCTGAACTTAATTGCCCTTAGGACTGGAAAGACCTAGCCAGAGCTGCTCTTGAGTCCACAACATTTTTGAAGTGAAAAGCATTTTTCTATGATGAATGTGAATAGCAGGGGGATCATAACCACACCACAAATGTTAACCTCCTAGTTGAATGCTTGCAGGGAGAGGGAATCTACATTTTCCCTGTGGTACAGGCTATAGGTCCACCAAATTATTTTGGTCAGGTGTGGCTCTGTGCTCTCAGAGCCTGGAGGAAGTTACCAGCTGGGGGAGGTACAGTTTCTATACAGGTCTTAAGGCAGAAAGCCACTGAGGACTTGCCACAGTTTATTGACAGAGTAAAAAAGGTGGTAGAAGGGAAAGTATCTCATGAAGGAGCTAGGGAGGCCCTAGCCAAGGAACTGACCCAGGAACAGGCCATGGAGCAAGCACAGGCACTGCAACACATGGCCTCACACCCAGGGCTGTGCCTACGGGGTAAGCAGTTTGTTGTTCACACACCTAGCACAGGGGAGTGGTTTGCCACTCAGATGCCCTTAATATATACCATGTATGCAGTACTCCGTGCACTTGTCCCCACATTGGCTATTATTTTCTCATAGCTTAATAAAGAAATTATTGGTTTTTTTTTTTCAAATGGGAGTTGCTTTATTAAAATTTTGACACAGAAAAGTTTAAATTTAATTAGTACTGGCCATACCAATATTAACGGAGGTATCAATACATATAAAGTCTATCTAAAGCTCTTTTTCAATGTATCTTTTAAAACATAATGAAAACAGAAATCTTGAAATTGTAACAATATCAGATGAATGACCATTAAGAATCTTACTATTTGTCATTGTTTGAATTCTATGATATGACATCCAAGTAGTCTTCAGTCTATACTGTATAAAAAGCAAGCTATTTCATAGTGGGTACATTTGACTATTAGAAAATCTTCTTTATATTTCCACTCAATGTCTCTCCCTATAGTATCTAACTATTAGAGCAAGATCTTTTTTTACTGTGTGATATCTATAAAGTAATTATAAACTGATTTCTACTATCATTCATATTACAGTTTTATTTAATTAATTAAACATATCCAAACACTTAAGTTGTTCTTATTGTCCTTTGGAAATATGTGGTATGATACATAGCCTCTGTACATATGGAGCCCAAAACTAAATATGATGGCCCAAATGTGACCAGACCCATAGAAATAAAGAAGGATTAATATGCCCCAAACACTTTAGCTGCTAGACATTTTTTTTTTTTTTAATACAGATTGCAGAATCACTTCAGTTGCACAACCATTGATTTACATATTGCCATTCTGGAGTCTGTTGTATTCTGCTGCCTTTCCTATCCTCTACTATCCCCCCTCCCCCCTCCCCTCCCCTCTTCTCTCTCTACCCCCTCTACTGTAATTCATTTCTCCCCCTTATATTTTCCCTCCTTTCCCCTCACTTCCTCTTGTATGTAATTTTGTATACCCCTGAGGGTCTCCTTCCATTTACATGCAATTTCCCTTCTCTCTCCCTTTCCCTCCCACCTCTCATCCCTGTTTAATGTTAATCTTCTTCTCATGCTCTTCTTCCCTACTCTGTTCTTAGTTACTCTCCTTATATCAAAGAAGACATTTGGCATTTGTTTTTAAGGGATTGGCTAGCTTCACTTAGCATAATCTGCTCTAATGCCATCCATTTCCCTCCAAATTCTATGATTTTGTCATTTCTTAATGCAGAGTAATACTCCATTGTGTATAAATGCCACATTTTTTTTTATCCATTCGTCTATTGAAGGGCATCTAGGTTGGTTCCACAGTCTTGCTATTGTGAATTGTGCTGCTATGAACATGGATGTAGCAGTGTCCCTATAGTGTGCTCTTTTTAGGTCTTTAGGGAATAGACCGAGTAGTGGAATAGCTGGATCAAATGGTGGTTCCATTCCGAGCTTTCCAAGAAATCTCCATACTGCTTTCCAAATTGGCCGCACCAATTTGCAGTCCCACCAGCAATGTACAAGAGTACCCTTTTCCCCACATCCTCGCCAGCACTTGTTGCTGTTTGACTTCCTAATGGCTGCCAATCTTACTGGCGTGAGATGGTATCTTAGGGTGGTTTTGATTTGCATTTCTCTGACTGCTAGAGATGGTGAGCATTTTTTCATATACTTGTTGATTGATTGTATGTCCTCCTCTGAGAAATTTCTGTTCAGGTCCTTGGCCCATTTGTTGATTGGGTTATTCGTTATCTCATTGTCTAATTTTTTTAGTTCTTTGTATATTCTGGATATTAGGGCTCTGTCTGAAGTGTGAGGAGTAAAGATTTGTTCCTAGGACGTAGGCTCCCTATTTACCTCTCTTATTGTTTCTTTTGCTGAGAAAAAACTTTTTAGTTTGAGTAAGTCCCATTTGTTGATTCTAGTTATTAACTGTTGTGCTATGGGTGTCCTATTGAGGAATTTGGAGCCCGACCCCACAGTATGTAGATCATAGCCAACTTTTTCTTCTATCAGACGCCATGTCTCTGATTTGATATCAAGTTCCTTGATCCACTTTGAGTTAACTTTTGTGCATGGTGAGAGAAAGGGATTCAGTTTCATTTTGTTGCATATGGATTTCCAGTTTTCCCAACACCATTTGTTGAAGATGCTATCCTTCTTCCATTGCATGCTTTTAGCCCCTTTATCAAATATAAGATAGTTGTAGTTTTGTGGATTGGTTTCTGTGTCCTCTATTCTGTACCATTGGTCCACCTGCCTGTTTTGGTACCAGTACCATGCTGTTTTTGTTACTATTGCTCTGTAGTATAGTTTGAAGTCTGGTATAGCTATACCGCCTGATTCACATTTCCTGCTTAGAATTGTTTTTGCTATTCTGGGTCTTTTATTTTTCCATATGAATTTCATGATTGCTTTCTCTATTTCTACAAGAAATGCCGTTGGGATTTTGATTGGCATTGCATTAAACCTATAGAGAACTTTTGGTAATATCGCCATTTTGATGATGTTACTTCTACCTATCCATGAACAGGGTATATTTTTCCATCTTCTAAGATCTTCTTCTATTTCTCTCTTTAGGGTTCTGTAGTTTTCATTGTATAAGTCTTTCACCTCTTTTGTTAGGTTGATTCCCAAGTATTTTATTTTCTTTGAGGATATTGTGAATGGGGTGGTTGTCCTCATTTCCATTTCAGAGGATTTGTCGCTGATATACAGGAATGCCTTTGATTTATGCGTGTTGATTTTATAGCCTGCCACTTTGCTGAATTCATTTATTAGCTCTAATAGTTTCTTTGTAGACCCTTTTGGGTCTGCTAGGTATAGAATCATGTCATCTGCAAATAGTGATAATTTGAGTTCTTCCTTTCCTATTTTTATGCCTTTAATTTCTTTCATCTGTCTAATTGCTCTGACCAGTGATTCGAGAACTATGTTGAACAGAAGTGGTGAGAGAGGGCATCCCTGTCTTGTTCCAGATTTTAGAGGGAATGCCTTCAGTTTTTCTCCATTCAGAATGATGCTAGCCTGAGGCTTAGCATAGATTGCTTTTACAATGTTGAGGTATGTTCCTGTTATCCCTAGTTTTTCTAGAGTTTTGAACATAAAGGGATGCTGTACTTTGTCGAATGCTTTTTCCGCATCTATCGAGATTACCATATGGTTCTTATTTTTAAGCCTATTGATGTGGTGAATAACATTTATTGATTTCCGTATATTGAACCAAACTTGCATCCCAGGGATAAATCCTACCTGATCATGGTGCACAATTTTTTTTGATATGTTTTTGTATCCGGTTTGCCAGAAGTTTATTGAGGATTTTTGCATCTAGGTTCATTAGAGATATTGGTCTGTATTTTTCTTTCTTTGAAGTGTCTTTGTCTGGTTTAGGAATCAGGGTGATGTTGGTCTCATAGAATGAATTTGGAAGTTCTCCCTCTTTTTCTATTTTCTGAAATAGCTTGAAAAGTATTGGTATTAGTTCCTCTTTAAAGGTTTTGAAAAACTCTGCTGTATACCCATCCGGTCCTGGGCTTTTCTTAGTTGGTAGTCTTTTGATGGTATCTTCTATTTCCTCAATTGATATTGGTCTGTTTAGGTTGTCAATATCCTCCTGACTCAATCTGGGCAAATCATATGACTTAAGAAATTTATTGATGCCTTCACTATCTTCTATTTTATTGGAGTATAAGGATTCAAAATAATTTCTGATAATCTTCTGTATTTCTGAAGTGTCTGTTGTGATATTGCCTTTTTCATCCCGTATGCTGGTAATTTGAGTTCTCTCTCTTCTTCTCTTTGTTAGCGTGGCTAAGGGTCTGTCGATTTTATTTATTTTTTCAAAGAACCAACTTTTAGTTTTGTCAATTTTTTCAATTGTTTCTTTCGTTTCGATTTCATTAATTTCAGCTCTGATTTTAATTATTTCTTGTCTTCTACTTCTTTTGCTGTTGTTTTGCTCTTCTTTTTCTAGGATTTTGAGTTGAAGTATTAGATCATTTATTTGTTGGTTTTTTCTTTTTTTAAGGAATGAACTCCAAGCAATAAATTTTCCTCTTAGAACTGCTTTCAATGTGTCCCATAGATTCCGATATGTTGTGTCTGTGTTTTCATTTATCTCTAAGAATTTTTTAATTTCCTCCTTGATGTCTTCTATAACCCATTGATCATTCAGTAACCTATTGTTCGTTCTACAAGTGATGCATGATTTTTCCTTACTTCTTTTATCGTTAATTTTCAAAATCATTCCATTATGATCAGATAAGATGCATGGTATTATCTCTACTCCTTTATATTGTCTAAGAGTTGCCCTGTGACATAATATATGATCTATTTTTGAGAAGGATCCATGTGCTGCTGAGAAAAAAGTGTAACTGCTTGATGTTGGGTGGTATATTCTATATATGTCAATTAAGTCTAGGTTATTAATTGTGTTATTGAGCTCTATAGTTTCCTTATTCAACTTTTGTTTGGAAGATCTGTCCAGTGGTGAGAGAGGTGTGTTCAAGTCTCCCATGATTATTGTATGGTGGTCTATTAGACTCTTGAACTTGAGAAGAGTTTGTTTGATGAACATAGCTGCACCATTGTTTGGGGCATATATATTTATGATTGTTATGTCTTGTTGGTGTATGGTTCCCTTGAGAAGTATGTAGTGTCCCTCTTCATCCCTTTTGATTAACTTTGGCTTGAAATCTATTTTATTTGATATGAGTATGGACACTCCTGCTTGTTTCCGAAGTCCATATGAGTGATATGATTTTTCCCAACCTTTCACCTTCAGTCTATGTATATCTTTTCCTATCAAATGCGTCTCCTGAAGGCAGCATATTGTTGGGTCTTGTTTTGTGATCCATTCTACTAGCCTGTGTCTCTTAATTGGTGAGTTTAAGCCATTAACATTAGGGTTATTATTGAGATATGGGTTGTTCTTCCAGCCATATTTGTTTATTTATGTTACTAAACATGGTTTGTTTTCCTCTTTGATTATTCCCCCCCCCCTTTACTGTACTACCTCCCGCTGTTGGTTTTCATTGATATTTTCCATTTCCTCTTCCTGTAATATTTTGCCGAGGATGTTTTGAAGAGATGGTTTTCTAGCTGCAAATTCTTTTAACTTTTGTTTATCATGGAAGGTTTTAATTTCATCTTCCATCCTGAAGCTTAATTTCGCAGGATACACAATTCTTGGTTGGAACCCATTTTCTTTCAGTGTTTGAAATATGTTATTCCAGGATCTTCTAGCTTTCAGAGTCTGTGTTGAAAGATAAGCTGTTATCCTGATTGGTTTACCCCTAAATGTAATCTGCTTCCTTTCTCTTGTAGCTTTTAAAATTCTCTCCTTATTCTGTATGTTGGGCATCTTCATTATAATGTGTCTAGGTGTGGATCTCTTATGATTTTGCACATTCGGCATCCTGTAGGCTTCTAGGATTTGGGATTCTGTCTCATTCTTCAAGTCTGGGAAGTTTTCTCGTATTATTTCGTTGAATAGATTGCTCATTCCTTTGGTTTGGACCTCAATACCTTCCTGTATCCCCATGACTCTTAAGTTGGGTCTCTTTATGTTATCCCATATTTCTTGAATGTTCTGCTCATGGTTTCTTAACAGCTTTGCTGAGCTGTCTATATTCTTCTCCAGTTGAAATACTTTGTCTTCATTGTCTGATGTTCTATCTTCTAAGTGTTCTACTCTGCTGGTAGTATTCTCAATTGAGTTTTTAAGTTGGTTTATTGTTTCCTGCATTTCCAGGATTTCTGTTTGTTTGTTTTTTATAACCTCTATCTCCCTGTATAATTGATCTTTTGCTTCTTGGATTTGTTTATGTAATTCATTGTCGAAGTGGTCAAAGTGGTCTTTCATTGTCTGATTTTGCTGTCTAATGTCTTCCTTGAGACTCCAGATCATCTGAAGCATGTATATCCTGAATTCTTTATCTGACATTCCATCTGCTGCAGATATTACCTCTTCTAAAGTTGAGTTGACCTGCATTGCTTGTGGTCCTTTCTTTCCTTGTCTTTTCATACTGATCGTGTTTCTTTCTGCTTGGTGAAACTGTTGTGTTATTGATTTTTCCCCCTATATATTTATATTGCTCTTGTATAGCTGCAAAGTCTCCCTCGCAGGCTTTGGCGGTGGCTCTGCCCCTCCTCCAATTGAGGCAATGTGCCTACCACGCCAGGAGGCCGCTGTACCTGTACTTTCGATGGGCCTGTTCTTTCGGTGGTCACAGGTCCGCCTACCTTGCAGGCGTGAGCAGCGGCTTTGCCCCTCCACTGGCCACTAGGCCTGTTCTGTCTGTCGGTTGCAGGTCTGTCTACCTAAAAGGCGCTGGTGGCAGCTCTGCCCCTCCCCCGACCGGGGCGATGTATCTGGCGGGCCACTGGGCCTGTTTTGTCGGTGGTCACGGTTCCGCCTACCTTGCACGCGCATGGAGCAGCTGTGTCCCTCCGAGAGTTGCTGGGCCTGACCTGCCGGTGGGTGGCAAGTGCGCCTACCTTGCAGGCGCGGGGGTGGCTCTGCCGTTCCGCGGGTCACTGGGCCTGATCTGCTGGTGAGTCGCAGGTCTGCCTACCTTGCAGGCGCCCTGTGGCTCTGCCCCTCCCCCAACCGGGGCGGGGCGATGTGTCTGGCCGGCCGCTGGGCCTGTTCTGTTGGTGGTCACAGTTCAGCCTACCTAGCAGGCACGTGGGGCAGCTGTGCCCCTCCGCAGGTTTTTGGGCCTGACCTGCCGGTGGGTCACAGGTCTGCCTACCTTGTAGGCTCGGGGGGTGGCTCTGCCGCTCTGTGTATTGCTGTGCCTGATCTGCTGGTAGGTAGTGGGTCCGCCTACCTTGCAGGCGCCCGGCGGCTCTGCCCCTCCCCCAACTGGAGCGATTTGTCTGGCAGTCCACTGGGCCTGTTTTGTCGGTGGTCACAGTTCCGCCTACCTTGCACACGCGTGGAGCAGCTGTTTCATTAGTGCCTGGGCACACTCTCCTTGTTTGCCTCCCTCAGGCCCTAAGTTGGTAGAGCTTGGGGCTGAGAACCCCCAGCAAATTTGCTTACCTTCTGGTAGCCACGCCCCCGTATCTGGTGCAAGAGACCTCAGTTGTCAGCACTGGTGGGAGCGGTAGCTGGGAGACCCGCGCCGCGCGGCTCCCGCCGGCTCCTGCGTCAGCGCCGCCTCGGCTCCCGCCGGTTCCCGTGCCGCTGCCGCGGTTCCCCCCAGCTCCGGCCGGCTCCCGCGCCGCTCCTGCTAATTTAGAATCCGCTGGGAAGGAATCTCTTTGGCCGATCTTTGGTGACTTCCCCTCTCTGCTATGGCGGCCCCTGGCTCCTTGCAGGAGTGACCGAAGGGAGAGGTGGAACTGGCTTGTCTCTGGTCTGACACAATCTCTGGTTTTAGATCCCAGTTCGCTAATTCATAGAGGCTTGGTTAGATTTCCTTCCCGTCCTCTCAAGGGGGAGAGCCCTTTCCCGGGTGGGCAGGGCCGTTAGCAGAGCCGGAAGGGCACGGGCCTTCTGTCGGGCCAGGCGGGGACCCTTCTGGCTGCGCTGGGCCGCCGGGGGCGCCCACAGAGCCAGGCAGACGGCGCCCACGTGGCTAAGAGCCAGGCGGGGTGACCCTTCGCAGAGCGGGCGGGCCGCCAGGAGTGCCGGGATGGTGGGAGCTGTCTGCCGGCCGGGCAGGGACCCTTCTCGCCGAGCAGGGCCGCCGGGGGCGCTTGTAAAGCCGGGCGGCTGCAGCCTCGTGGCTAAGAACCAGGCGGGCGGGGTGGCTGTTTGCAGAGCAAGAGCGGGATGGCTGGAGCTGTCTGCCAGCCTGGCGGGGACCCTTCTCGCCGAGCAGGGCCGCCGGGGGCGCTTGTAAAGCCGGGCGGCTGCAGCCACGTGGCTAAGACCCAGGCGGGCGGGGTGGCTGTTTGCAGGGCAAGAGCGGGGCCGCCAGGGTAGCCGGGATGGCGGAAACTGTCTGTCGGCCAGGCAGGGACCCTTCTCGACGAGCAGGGCCGCCGGGGGCGCTTGTAAAGCCGGGCGGCTGCAGCCTCGTGGCTAAGAACCAGGCGGGCGGGGTGGCTGTTTGTAGAGCAAGAGCGGGATGGCTGGAGCTGTCTGCCGGCCTGGCGGGGACCCTTCTCACCGAGCAGGGCCGCCGGGGGCGCTTGTAAAGCTGGGTGGCTGCAGCCGCGTGGCTAAGACCCAGGCGGGCGGGGTGGCTGTTTGCAGGGCAAGAGCGGGGCCGCCAGGGTAGCCGGGATGGCGGAAGCTGTCTGTCGGCCGGGCAGGGACCCTTCTCGCCGAGCAGGGCCGCCGGGGGTGCTTGTAAAGCCGGGCGGCTGCAGCCTCGTGGCTAAGAACCAGGCGGGCGGGGTGGCTGTTCGCCGAGCGAGAGCAGGGCCGCCAGGGTAGCCGGGATGGCGGGAGCTGTCTGCTGGCCAGGCGGGGACCCTTCTGCCGCGCTGCTCTTGGCCGCCTGCCGCTTGCAGAAGCGGCGGGTGGCCGCGGGATTGGACTCTGAGCCCGCGCTGCCGGTCAAGTTTCACTTGTCTGGGGCAAACTGTCACGTCTAATAAACTTACTAATTCTCGGCAGGTCTCCTTTCAACGGAATTTTGCTAGAAGATCCTCAGTAGGTAGAATGTAGCTGTTTTAATGGGTGTTTCTGATCCCGTTAATGTGGAGATATTGAAAGTGCTGCTTCCTCGCCGGCCGCCATGTTGGATCTAGACATTTTTATTAGTGCTACACAAAATACAGTAGTTTTTTTTTTTTTGTCTTCTTATGCTCTCTTAACAAATGAGTCAAGCTGAGTTTGTCATTTGTAAATCTTTAAACTTATAAACTTTTTGCAATGCTCCATATTTATTTATAATATTAATTAAGTTATAAAATGGTTATCAAATGAATACTGATTATACTGTGATAGTCATGTTCAGAAATAGTAGTCAACATCTTGGAAAGAGAAGTTTTTGATATTTGAAAACTCTCTGTATTCTATTTACAATGATAAACACCTCCATAATTATAATGTCTAATCCCCAGTCATCAAAAAGGAAAAAAATAGTATGATTATTCTCATTTCTAAATACAAATGAAGATAAATTCAAAGAAATTGTACTCAATATGTTAGAGTTAGTAAGTAGTAAAGTAAAATTTAAATTTACTTAAAATTTGGGTGCCCTGAAGGAGTAAAAGAAGGTAATGAACTGTGTGATTCCAAAATGCATTTTTAATCTATCATGCTATGCTGTTAAGTAAAAAAAAATATATATTGAGATCAGGGAATAATAAACCTTAATATTGTTAAATTTGTTGGATTCCTGTGGTCAGTCATAGCTATGTTTTTTATTGAAAACTAATTAAGCTAAATACCTTAAAAAAAAGAATAGATACATAACTTGAATAACCCACTTTTTTCTGAAGTCTGTTTTTTTTCAATGTTAGAAATACCAAATTTATTGAAGTAGTGCAAAGAATGATGAACTATAAGACAAGTTTAATGTTATTTTTCAAATGCTATGAAATTTTGCCTACTAAAATGGATACAATGTGCTATAAACCTTACTCCAGTTATTCTGGTATGTCTTAGGTTCTCTTCAGATATTCAGAGATTCTCAAGGCCTGCATACATGGTTGATACATAGACAGTGCTGTACACATAATTTTTCAATGAGAAAATCTTTTCCCTCTGGTTTTGAACTTATTCTTCTGAAGGCTTCAATATAGACCCCTGCCATAGCTACTTGATGAGTGCATTGATATTTCTACTTCAGAGGATTTCAACCTAGGTTAACCTTCTTCCTATCTCTCTCTCTCTCTCTCTTTCTCTCTCTCTCTCTCTCTCTCTCTCTCTCTCTCTCTCACACACACACACACACACACACACACACAGGAATTCTTTTTTATGCAAATTACTTTATTTAATAATAATTATAATAATTGAAAATATGCATCTTAATAGAAAAAAATTGAATATATCAAGGGCCCTCGTATTTGTAAATATATGCTGAAATTTTGTTACTTAAAATGATATAATGCTGAGATTTGCCTTAAAATAATCCTGTTAGGGAGAAGGCAGAACATCAGATGTGTAGTTGAGACAGAATATGTGAACAACTGTTTAAGCACAAAGATGGGTACATAAGGACTCATCATAATATTTTTTTTCTTTTTGTTTTTGGAATTTCTTATACCAAAACATTCTTGAGTAGATAATTTTCTTTAAAAAATAATTTAATAAAATTGAAAAGATAACTCATATATCCCCTCCTCTTGAATTCCACTTATTTCATAGTTTTTGACCCGTTCTCTTTTTCTCTCTGTCCCACCTCTTTCTTTTGCCAATACTTACCTCCCTTTTCTTTTTATTTTTTTTTTTAGTCATCTCCAACAAATCAATACACAAATGCTTGCTTTTTATCATGAAGAACAACTGACATTTCTCTAACCCTTAACTCTGACTTAAAATCTACTTTTACATATCCACTTAGTTCAATCACTGTAAATGAGAGCTAATACTTAGCACTTACTCTTTTCTAATTGCTCTCGCTAATTGTGTTACTGAATTCTCACAACTCTGTATGATAAAGGAACAATGACCACACTCCATTTTATTATTAAGGACACTATGGTACAAGGAGATCTAGGAACTTGTCTAAGTCACACAATGAAGAAGTAGGGAAGCTAGGATCTGAAAGCAGACAATGTGACTCCACTTAACTATTACACAACAGTATCACCACAATTAAGTACTTTTTAGATAAGCAGTTAATTCCAAGAGAAAGGCCGCCTTTTTCTTGTAGCGGCATCAGGATGGGAAAGGAATGGTTCAATTTGGTTCTTCTAGTTATATGCTTCCTCAGTTGATAAACACACGAACTAGAATATCATTAAATACTCCTGAAATCTTAGTAGATTACACTTTTTTAAAACCTCTCTGACCATTTTTATCTTGTATATTACAAAGTACTCAGGTTTATCTGTATTGTATTCTTATTTTATGTATTACATTAAGATACAGAATGAATGAGGCAGACTATTTACCAGAATAGACAAGCTTTCAACCTCTATTACCTTCAAAACTGCTGAAGGCAAACCAGCCCCTTAGGTTGTACTATTACACTGCAATGCTAATTAGTCTGTAATAGATGTAATAAACTCTCATAAATATGAAGTGTGCATAGAGCCATATTTTCTTGAATCAGTTATGCTGTCTGAGCATCGATAACTCAATTTGTAATTACATATTACAGCTTTTGTCTACTTTGAAAATCCTTATAAGTGTTCACAACTTTCATTAGTAATTAAAATGAATTTTCAGCTTTTTACACAATAGTTATTAACTTCAGTCACCGTGGGAAATACATATATTCATGAATATATAAAATATATAATTAAGGGTAGAATAATACAGTAAGAGAAGTGGTTTATATATGTTTCTATATTAGAGTTTCTGATAGCAATGTCTAGAAAAAATGAAGTTGAAGATAGATGCATAGTTAATATTTTAAGGAAGAATATGTTTGAGATTTTAAAGTACTGTATACCTGCTCATTGCAAAGTTATATTTTTTTCCTCATATTCCCCAGTGCAACTATTCAAAATATGTGCAGGGATTACCGCCTCAATTCTTTCTACCTATTTTATTGCCAACCGTGACATTCTTATTTAAATTATAGCTGAACCATTCACATTTCTCCAAAGTAACTAGTGATTCCTTGTGTGTGAACTAGTCTTTTAATAATTTTTGCCCTTATATTTTTTCTATTATGATTGAGCCATGGGCTATATTCTCAATGAATTTTTACCTCTTCAACTTATGAAAATTATTTTCTCTAACTTTTCCTATGCCCTGTTTTCTGATTCTTTTGTTATTATCATTTTCACCTCCTGAGATACAAATGCTAGTTTACCTTAAAGTTGACAATTTGACTTTCAGTTTCTAAGTTTACACATACTCACCCAAATTTATAATTCTTCCACTTGTATGGTTTTAGTACCCACCTGTTTCCTTTTGAGCACAGTATGTCACTTTTCATTATTGGTTCTTGGTTATCATCTGCCCATGAGTATTCTTCTCTTAGATACCATGCCATCATCATCAGATACTCATTCTAAAGCTAATTATTTTTAGAGCATTTTTTTTTTTTACCTACAGAGCATACCACCACTGTGGGGTAAATTCTTTAGTTCCCAGTATTTAATCCTAGAGAAGTTTCAAAGAGATGTCTTATGATGGTCCTGGTGCAGTTCTGGGAAGCCAAGTTGAAATGATCACAGTAAAGAAGTACAGCATCAAAGAACCATCTTAAGAAAGATGTGGTCACAGTTTCAGGAAACCATTTTGAGAAGGTCTTGTATAAACTTAATAATTTGGGAATCAAAGGACCCAGTGGGTGTTAGCTTTGAGAGCTCAGCAAAGTTTCTAAACTAATGCTACTGAGAGTTCTATGTGATTGGAAGTAGTGCTGGGACATGGAAGGGAAAGAAGGTCACTTTTCATTTGGGACCATTAACTTGGGATGTATATGTGCCTTTTCACTCCATTTTTTCTTTGCTGTTTAGAGGCTGTTTAATTTTTATAGTATACTTGTTTCTTTTGGCTTTTGTTGCCTGTGTTTTTGATTAATATCCATAAAATCATTGCCAAGAGCAATACTATGAAGTTTTCCCGCCTGTGCTTTCTTCTAGAAATGTTATAGCTTCAGGTGTTACCATCTGTAAACTTTCTTTGGTGAGGTATGTGTTCAAATCTTTTGCTCATTTTTTAAATTGGTTTGTTTGCTTTCTTATTGTTGCCTTTATGAGATTTTTTTCTATATTTTCTTCCAAACCAGTTCCTTAAAAGACTTATTTTGCAAAACATTCTCCTCATCTGGGGACTGTCTTTCCATTCCCTTAGCAGTGATTTTTACATAGAAGTTGGTAATTTTAATGAAGTCCAACTTACCTATATTTTCTTTCTGGATAGTGGTTTTGGTTTTGCATTTAGAAAATCCTAACAAACAAGGTTGCCTTTATATTCTAATATATTGTTTTCTACAAGTTCTGTGGTTGTTCATTTTAAATTTATACTTATAATCCACTTCAAGTTGATTTTTTGTAAAAGGAATGAACTATCTGTCTACATTTATTTCTAAATTTTTTTAATGACGATGTCAATTTGTATCAGCAACCTTGATTTCAAAGCCTATCTTTACTCCATTGTATTTCTTTTTACTTCTCAGCCAAAGATCAATTGACCATGTTTTCGTAAATAAACATTTATGGACTGTAACTCTACTATGATCTGTTGGTCTACTTGTTTATTCTCTCCTCAACTACATGATCTTGCATACTGTATCTTTATATTAAGTCTTGGAATAGGTATTATCAGTCCTTCAACTACTCTTCTCCTTCAATATTGTTTGTCAATATCCACAAAATAATCTGCTGGAATTTTTATTGAGGTTGTATTCACTGTATAGAGGAACTGGTATTTCAATAATACCACTCCATATTTTACCATTGCATTATTTCAAGTGTCAATTCAAATTTTACTCATTTTGTAAACCACCAAGGAAAATGACATACTTAAAAATATCAAATATTTTATTTTAAAATGAACTTATGTTTAAACTTACAATTCTAATTAGTTTGACTTGAAGCATATCAATTACCCTCTTTAAACTTCTATTTCCTTATCTATAAAATATCTGTGACAGGAAATATTAAACAATGCCTTTGTTTTCTACTTCTTTTCACAACCTTTCATCCCTCACTACACTCAGCTGCTTTATTGGATTTTTATTCATTGCTTCAGAGAAGAAATGTGACAGGAAAGGAACGACAAAACAAAAAGAAATCCACCAATTTTTGGTTTATGGTTTCCACATTATAAGTCACTACAGGTATTTGGAAAGGAAAATCTTGGAACTGAACATATTTCTGAACGAACAACATTAAGAAAGAATCATTTTTCCTGGTTGAAAGAGTGCAGTGGATTTAGTGGTACAGGTGAAATGGAACATGAAAAGAAGACAGAGCAAAAGGAGAAAGGGAAGGAAGAGGGAAGAAAAGATGGGGAGAAGACAGCTAAGAGATACAAGCAGGTAGCTCTCTTTCCCTGCTCCCTAGCAACTAAATCATGTTGCAAAAAAACAGACGCAGCTAGTTGGACTCTTGACTAGGACTTGAACTTAAGAAAATGAAAAACAAATTGTTGTACAGTTAAAATAAATTCATGGCACCATTTACGTTGTCAAAGATTCATTTGCAGAGGCAAGTATAGCTACTTCCTAAGTGAATGTTTCTTAGTGTAACTTTTGCCAGATTCTCAGAGTTGTTTTTTACTTCGGTCTGTTATATAGTCATCCCATTTATTCTATGAGCTTCCAGGTAACAAAAACTGGTATCAGAATGGAACTCAAGACACAGACTCTTAGAGAAATAGAAGATGTCGAGGATATACTATCATCTTAGGTAAGACCAAAGTTAATGAAAATTTATGATCAGTAATTAGAATGGTTTACACACAAAGGAAAAACTGTTAACTAAATTATTCCCTAGGTTTACCAGAAGGCAAGATTATGGGGCATAGTTATAGCAGGATAGATTGTTATGGGTTGAGTTTTGAACCCTAAGGAAAGAGTTGTTGAAGTTCATACAACAAGTAACTCATAATGTGAACTTTGTATGAAGATGGGAAATTGCATGAAATTACTTAAGTCAAAGTGAAGTTCCACTGGAGTATGGTAGGTCCCTACTTTAATATGACTAACATCACATGAAGGTAAATACATTCAGGGAGAATGTATGTGACAATAAAAGTGGAAATAGGAATTATTCTGCTTCAAGTAAACACTGAAGATTTTTAGCAAGTCACCAGAAGCTAAAAAGAAACAGGGGAATTTTCTGTACAGATTTCAGAAGGAGCATTTCCTGCCAACTATTTGATTTTGGGTTTTTTTTTGGCCTCCAGAACAATGCATTTGGCCTCCTAGAGGAAAATATGTTTCTGTCATTTTAAGGTATTTTTGCTTTGTGATTCTTTGTTATGGCAGCCCTAGGAAAATATTCAAAACATTTTTTTTCATGAGAAAAGCAAAAACTGTGGAGCATTACAGTTAGTCTTAATAGTGTTCAACAGATTTAGAAGAGTACCAAATCAAATTTCTAAGCTTTTAGTTCAAGTAATGGACTCAGATTGGGAACTTCTTATAATGGTGTTAAAATATCTATTATCACCTGTAGCTATGGACAGGTAGCTGAATACCAAATACAAAGATGAATTCTGTAAGTTGCTGATTTATAATGTCAGTTGAATTTGAAGCCATGCTCTGTCATTTTGTATAAGATATGGCATTGTTCTGGAAAAATTGGGATCCTAAAAACTAGTACGTGTATATTTAAACATCTAAATGGCAGGAGACATTCTGTAACATTTTCCAGGAGTCCTTGTCTCAAAATCTGTTTTCTTTTGTTGTAAAACTTTATCAGGAAGAAAATCTTGGTTCTCCACCCTACCCCATCTCTTATTATTTTCAGAACTATAACTAGAATTAAATTCCAGCATAACTGGGATGGGACTGGTTATAATAGCAAGATTGTACCAAAGTTAATAACTAATTGACTAGCTATTTTTTTCTTGAAATTTGCAATAGGAAAAATAAATTAAAAGATAGATTCAGTGCATTTGGAAATCAGTTAGTTGTCATTTTTTATAGCCCTTACTTTAGGCTCAGAGGATTCTTATTTCATATTGTTTATATTCTCAGCCTTGAAGGAGGATGCCAACTGGAAACATTTCCACATGTCTTCTTGTCCTATGAAGAAAGATTATTATGGTGGAAGTAGGAAAGATAAAATCCCCAGAATTCTCTCTTTCTGTCAAAATAATAAATCTGATGGCATATTTACATCTCTGGAAAAATGACAAAGATGAGTAGTGTCATTGAGACTTCAAAGATGAATTTATTTGACTATTTTGCCAAATTAATAAGTATTGAAAAGGAGAGTAAATTTTCACAAGGTTAATCAGGGAATAGCTACAAATTATGATTCATCTTTCAGATGTGATTCCACTACTAGAGTAGTTCAGTTCAGCTCATGAATCCCCTGTATGTTTTTCAGTGACATATAATGAGAAAGAGAAATGAATCCTACAAATATACATATATATTTATATGTTTCAGATCTTAGTTTATCAACACATCTACTCAAAAATTAAAGGAAAGTTGCTGTACCACCATTACTCACTACAATTGAGAAAGTGAAACTATTTAGTGAGTTTCTTTTGTATTTTTCAACAACATAGCTATATTCAATAGCCCATTACAATCTAATTAAAGATGTTCTAAAAATATGTATTCTTTGAGCTGGATCCTGTTCAAATAAAGAAAACTGTCTAGTTGATGGTATAGGCGACCACATAGGAGCTCTGCCTATATGCCCTTACAATTTGACAGTTAACAATGGTTCTCAAAGACTTTTGGTTTGCCAGAAATTGTATGGTGCCTGTGATGAGGAATCAGAATCTCCCAAGGTTTTGAAACAAAGTTGTATCCCCATTAGCAATCAACTTACTTTCTTTGCAAAACAGCTTTTGATTTAACTGAGGAATCCTAGTAGAGCTTAAGCAAACTTAGAACACTAAACTCAAGCCTCTAACTATGAATTAGGTATTTTCACATCCACAAAAATGTATAATTTAGTTGTACAAAATACCACTTCATTATAAAAATAAAATCATACATACAGATCAAGTTCAAGTCTGGGGAAGAATGTATACATGGGTTATACTGTAATACCAAAGTAAATATCCAAGCTATAATTCAAGTTAGCATCAACGTAAACCAGAGACCCATGAAGATTCTCTCTGATTAGCTTCCCAAAGAAGAACAAATCAAACCTGGTTTATTTTTTCCAACGTTCTTTCTGATTTTCTTTACCATACTGTCTTCACTATACCTTCTCAGTCACTAAGCAAATTTTCAGTGAAGTCATGGTAAAGCATCCATAGTAATAGGAACACAATCTACATATGGCCTCACACAGTGGGCATGGCCTTACTAATCCAATTAGTCAGTAAATACCGAGTGACCATCTTTTACTTAGCAGCCATTAGCAGTGTAGCCCCTACAGGGTTATTCAAAAATTACAGTACTGTGAGAGTCATATAGCTGTTTGATAGCAGATTCTGATTACATTAGAATCCCATCTGAGAAGTTTTGCCCAACATCTTTTTTCCCTGGAATAGACATTTAATTTATTGCCTATAATTCTTCTCTTATCCTAACTAACCCCAGAACAACTCTGGCTTTATATACATTATAATACATAGAAACTCTTCAACACAAGAAGTTGAGCAATGCTTTTATGCTCAAGGTCTTTACACGCTACACAGAAGGGGCTGACCTTAGATAAAGATGAAGTTATTTTCAGTGTCAACCATCACAGATTTATAATAAACAGTACTGTAAGATCCAAACTAGCAACTAACACACAGTGTTTTTTTCCAATTTTAATTAAAACCAAAAGGCATAAGTAGAGATCATGATTTACTGAACACGTGTAAATATATACACTATTTCTTTACAATTTCACTCTTTTAATGCCTAAGTGGTTTGATGTCCAAGTAGGATATGCCTCCATCAAAAGACACATTATTGGTTTCAATGAATTGGAGCAGAGACTTCCCTGAGTTTTAGGGCTTTTTATATCACTGAGTCAGGAGAGAAGAAAAATGGGGTTATTGTATTGAATGTGAGAATTTATTCTGACTATGGAGAGCATTATGTGTTTTAATACAGTGGGAAAAGAAAGCAGTATAAATGTAGCAAAGTGATCCCTAAGACTTTTTCTTGTAATAACCTGTACCATGTTACAATCTAACAGAATACTATTTTGACCCTATACAGACAGAACTACAAAAGGTCAGATCCTTCACCAACAGTACACTAGCAGTTATGGTGTTGGTGAAATAAAAAGGACCAGGAAATGTGTAATGGAGGAGAAAAATTCTAAATATCAAGACAGTCAGAGAAAAAAATGTTTGTGTGTGTGTACATTCAAGTTTTCATCACTATGGATAGCATGTAGGATCTTCTGGAGTTCTTCTCTTTATTCCATGACGACATTCTCTTCAGTCTAACTGCCCAAATGATTCAACTTTTATTCTTGTCTCTGAGCTTCCCTTATTCATAAATGACCAAATTTTAAATGTTTAAATTATTATTTTTTATTCACATTACTACATAATAAGCCTTTTGTTTAACACATTAAATATATTTTAGGTTTCTTTATATAATGTATTCTTTCTTATTCAATGAGTTTTTTTTAAGAAAATAGACCATTTTAATACTAATTTTATACTTCCCAGTATTATAAAAAGAGATAATTAGTAGATGGTGCTCATAGTTGAATAAATCAATAAAAATTTATTTTGTGGATTTAGTGAGTGAAATTAAAATATATTAAAGAGATAAGATGAATTATAGAAAGTATCCAGAAATACAAATCTAAACTGCTAGATTATGGGTAAATATAGGTTGCCCATAAAAAAATGGTGTTTTGTTGACATAGTCATAGAATATTTACAGTTTTTTAAAAAATAATAAAATACATTTAAAATCTGTATTTTAACCTTCTTACCTACAAAGCACTGAAATTCTGTCCTTAAAATTATAATGCTCTGGACAATTGAAATATACCAAGCCAACAATTTAATTTTTATAATTGTCTTCTCTAAATTATTTCTAAGTATTCACATTTGTACCTTCCAAAGAATTTGTGCATATGAGTGAGAAAAAAAGCAATTTGACTATCCTAAAATTAAGAGATTTCCAGCTTTTAGTTCTTTGTTCTATCTATTTTTACTTGTTCATTTTGTTTTAGTGTAAGATGGCATAGACAGAATCAAACATAAATCAAAGTTTTTGTTTTATTTTTGATTGTCAAGTTACTGAACTATCTTACTTATTCTTTCATTTTCAAAAACAAGTAAGGTTGCTAAGTGGGAATACATTATGACTAATCAATCTAACAAGAAAGATTGTTTTTCTAAGCCTAAAGCTGTGTTAATATGCACTAAAAAGAGTACAGAATAGAAGTTTAGTGCTTCAACTCCCTAATCAACCATTATCTGCTAAAAGAAATACAAGTTTTGCAAATGAAATACACTGTAAAATATACTACAAGTAAAAAGCAAGTTTCTTGGATACAATACAGTTGATTTAATCAAACTCATGTGTTATGTAAAAAAAAAAAACTAAACACAATGTTATTACAGGGCAAATATTTTTTGTTACAAAATTTCAAGAAACTAGTGTAATCTCTATTTTAAAAGAGACTCTGTGCATTTTTGGTGAATTCATAAATAACCACAATATGAAATTAAATAAAATCTTAAGCCATTTTTATTAAAATTTTGCACTTTCACCATTCCATAATAGTCAAAATATACCATTCAATCTGTAATTTCTACCTTTATAAATTTTTCTTTTTTCTTTTTTTTATGTTTTCAATAAACAAATAATTGGCATTAGCAAAATTTTAGAACTACTACATAACTCCCAATAGCTTACATTATATTGCACTTATCCGTCAATAATATTCCTTTGAAGCAGTTTATATTATTTTTCCCATTGACAAATCTTGTCCATCAGTTAAGTCTTTTAACATCAGATATCAACATTTCCTTCCATTTGGCAACAGATTAAGGGTTGAGAAAGGTTTCATATTTTTTACCCTTAAATCAAATGATAAGTAAAAAAAAAATTAACTAATTGATTCATAGCCAAGTATGTGCATTATCCCATAATTTATTTTTTTCCTACAAAGATATTTTAATTGCCTTCTAAACATTATGATTGTGATGTCTCGTGTTACATCAATAATAAAGTACAAACATGAACTGTTGTTCTGGTCTTTTTGTAACTAATATAGCACTAGCTTAAATAGAATATCTCTTCTGTAATTTCATCATTTCTGTAGTCAAACTGATTTTTAAATATTCCACATCAGTGCTGTTTATTAGTACAAAGTAAATGTAGCTTGTAGTTCAAACCTCCTGTTTCAATGTATTTACTAAAGTAAAAGGTAAAGGAAAATGGATGTTCTGGAAATATTTCTAGTACATGTTTTATTTAAGAAAAAAACTTAACACTATTATTTATAGTAGAGGTATGAAAATTGAGTTTTTCCCCAAAACAGTTCCTTTGTTTATTTAAGTAGCTATGGGTAGATTTTTTTTAAAAAAAATATGCAACTATATATGCAATTGGTGCTAGTAAAGAAAGAGAATCATATAGAGCTGCTAAAATATTTTGCCTTAAATATATCTATTAGCTTGTAATTTATAAATACTATAGTTTATTAAATATATAGTATTATTTAGAAATATCATATATTACCTATTAAAATATTTCAAATCTAATCAATATAATACCACTAAAATATAAAGATGTCAGTCTTCATTGATGTTTTCAAAGAAGAAATATTGTCTATGAAGATTAAACTGCTTGTTAATCTGAGAAAAATATCTACATATGATGATAGAGCTGCAGATTTCTTACAAGACTGAATCATAGTGTCTAAATGTTTGAATCCCATGTTAATCCTTGCAAGGGAGACTAAACTGGCAAATTTGAGATTCATAGTTCCCATATCAGATTTTTCAGGACTGAATCATCTATGCATGCTATTTTTCTAAATTATGTAGTTACTCTAGTGAATGTACAAAGGCTATACAGTACCAAATTTGTCTTTTTTCTTTTCGTTTGTAAATATATCCTTAGGAAATTTGATTATCGCCACATTAAATTTTTAATGAATGAAGATTTTTCCACAATCAGTAAAGATTAAAATGCCTAGTTATATTCAGGATTCCAGGAATCCTGGGGGGGGGGGAATGAAATAAAACAGGTGAGGTGATCTAGGCATCTCCATTCACCCCTCCAGGTCTACTCTCATTGTTTTAAATTTTTTACTGTTAATAGAGTTGGTGGCAGGTGATACTAATAGTATTTATGGTAGTGATCTCATATTTGAGTAAATTATTTGGACATCTGAAAGACAAAAATTATAATTATCCCTCCTACTACATGCCCCAAGGATACTGACCTATTGAAATTCATCATCAGACCTCTTATACCCTTTACTTCTGCAGAGGAGCCCCAGCAGACTTAGAGGAACAGGAATGAGAATGAGGTCAAGGCTTTAACTGCTCTAGTTCCTTTACTTTGAATCCACCTCAAGATAGCTAAATCATTTTTAAAAAGGCATGGCTACTCCCAAGCTGGTATAATCTAACTTCTTCTGATTCTAAAATCTTTTCCTATTTCCTGTTACTTTTATACCTAAAGTGAGTAACATTTGCTTCTGGAAACAAGATTATGGGATTCTGTACTATTCCTTATGCTCTTGTAAGACTCCAGAAAATATGTATCTGTAAAATGTATATATATTATATGAATATATATATATATATATATATATATATATATATATATATATATATATAATTAGAATAATTTTAGTGTGCCAAATACTTTTGGTGTCTATTCAGCAATTAATACCAGGAGTATCCTAGGAAATTTATCCCCAAATTGGAACTTTAGGATTTGCTAGTTTATATAATCCATACAAGTGAATTACAGCATTTGGTAACTACTCATAGGATGCATGACTGAGAGCTATGCATAGCAATTTTAAAATAAGGAGTAAAATTGAAGCATCAATTTAATGCTCATATCCTTAGGTTTCTCATGCTAATGGAATGTGAGAAGGAATAAGATGCTGAAACATGGACTAGGATAAATTAAATAGACATAATTGAAGCTGAAGATCTTGAATGGTCAAGTTGTTCTAAGCCTTCCTGATTTTGAAAATATCAGTTCATCCTAACACTTCATTGAAACTGAAACAATTAGCCTTATAAGATAACAAAATTATTTTTAGAAGTATTTCCTACTCCTCTCTTTCCTTCCAATTCAATAACAAGGGTTATATCTCAGCACAGTCTAGACAGTGGGAATAAGGACTATATGAGGAGGAAAGGGGTTAGACACCATGTGAAAGCTCTAAGTACTGAAATGGAGTAACTTATATCAAATCAAATAAAATGAAGTTGGAAGGCCAAGAAAGAAGGGCTTTCATGCAATATTCCTATAATAATTTCTACTGCAATGACTCTCTGAAACCACAAAAAAATATCTCGATAAGTCACTTCCATAGACGTCTCTCCAGAAGCAGCTGGCATTTCCAATGAGTAATCACCAACTCCCACAATCAGTTCCTGTAGCAAAGAGGTTTACTTTAAAACAGCTGAAATGGACCTTTTCTCTTCATCTTTAAAAGTTTCCCTTTCTCAGAACTGCCTTGACTTGCTTATGACCCAACATTGTTATAATTTAGATATGAGTTTTCCCCAAAATCTCATGTGTGAGATGATGCAAAAATCTTCATAGGTGAAATGATCAGGATATGAGAGCCTTAACCTAATCAGTGAATTAATCCACTCATATGGATTAATAGGGTAGTAACTATATATACAGTTAGAGTATAATTGTAGGAGGTAAGTCACTGGGGGTGTGACATTGAGTTTTATATTTTGTTCCTGGTAAGCAGAGCTCTCTGCTTCCTCATTCCTATATCTTGAGCTATTTTCCTCTGCCATGCCCTCCCGTTACGATATACTACCATATCTTGCGCCCAGAGATATTGAGCAAATCATGGACTGAGCCTCTGCAAACATGGGTAAAAAATAAACTTTAACTTATTTACATTGTTCTTATAGGATATTTTGGTCACAATGATGAAAAGCCTAACTCAGATAACCACAGTAGTTTACATATCTAGGATTGTAACCCTTTATTATTTCTAAACTCTTTTGCTGAAGAATTGGTCTCTCTGTTGCTCATTTTATGTTGACAATCAAATAAACCAAAAATCTTTCACAAATTAAAATTGATGGGAATTTGGGAAGCATATGTAGCAGTTGGTTCTAAGTGTATTAGACACAAGATATAATTTAAGATTCATTAGGTTCTAATTAATTGATATGGATGCACTCCCAGTGTTTTCAGAATTTTTTTTTAGGCTTGATCATCCATCCCTGCATGGCATTAATACTCTGATAAATTGGTTAATGTAAGTGTCTCAACAAAGAGTTATACTTAAGGAAGTTGAAAGGGAAAAAAATCTCTTTTTCACTGTAAAGGCAGAAGTCTTAATTTTTAGGGAATTAGACTTGAAATGGATCTATTATGAAACATCTTCCTGCCCATTGCTTAACTTCATCTGCTGGTATATCTGAGAGAACATTTCTGCTATAGTTTGGATTTTGAATGTCTCCCAAGGACACACATGTTGAAGACTTGCTACCCAAATTATGTCACTATTGAGAGATAGAGTCTTTATGAGGTGGGACTAGAAGAAGGAAGATAGCTCCCTGGGAGGTTGCCCTCAAAGGGGATATTAGATCTTGACCCTTTTCTGTCTCTATCTTTGCTTGTTGGCCACCATGAGGCAAGCAGTCATTTACACTATACACTCCCACCATGTTATACTTTGCCACTGCAAGCCCAAAGTGACAGGGTCAGTGACCATGGACTGAAATTTGTAAAACCATGAGCCAAAATAAACGTTTACTTCTTATAGTTGATTCTCTCTGATATGGTGTGACAATGACAGAAAGTTTACTAACACATTTTCTCAGCAAGATATTGAGAATTCCTTCAGGAAGGAGACATGAACATTCTTGATGTCCTCTCTGGTGGTTATATTCTATAAGTTAGATGTGCCAGTGTGAGATATTTCAATGAAAGTCAATTCTTATATCAGTGGTAATAATGGGATTATAGAATGGTATAGTGCAGATGGAGATATTTAAATATCAAAGGAAAGATGTGTGCTATTAAACAAGTACTCATAGTAAAAAAATGTTTATGATAGTATTTTGACTCATAGAAATCTGTGGCTATTGCTAATAATATATAGTTTCAGAAATAAAATATATTGATTCCAAGAAGTCTACATCAATGCTTTCTGAGATATATATAGATAGATAGATATAGATATAGATATATAGATATAGATATATTCTAGATTTTCTGGGGGAAAGTCTAATCTAAGTTGCCATCCTGGAGATTCACAACTTGATTTTTACACCTACATCAGTTCAAGATTCTGAGTATCTCCCATAATGAAGATGGAGGCTAATCAGCTTGACAAAGAAACCTGTATGGGATTACCCAAAATAATCATTACCATTAACCAGAATTACTGAAGGAACAGAAATATACTAATACTTCAAAATTAATTACTGGTTCTAATTTCATGTTTATTTTCAGATATGAAATACCATCATTTTCACTAACCAGAATAAACCTTGAGTTTTTCTAGAAATGGTTTGAAATATATAGTGGGAATGTATTTAACAGAATTCTCCTCTTGCTTCCCCAACATGAAACAAGGGCTATTATGTTAGGAACATCAAAAGGAAAGTCTATCTATTCTTGCCCTGGAGATAACAAACCAAAATATCACACCCTTTGGAGAATTACAGAGATTAATGCCATCATCAAGAACTACAGAGACAAAAGACTTACACATCCTAACCCAACAGCAAGTAGTCTATATGGTCTTTGTGTAATATAGAATGACAATAGGTTATTAAAAACAATCAGGTGTTGGGCTGGGGATATGGCTCAAGTGGTAGCATGCTTGCCTGGCATGCATGCGGCCAGGGTTCGATCCTCAGCACCACATACAAACAAAGATGTTGTGTCTGCTGAAAACTAAAAAATAAATATTAAAAAAATTCTCTCTCTCTCTCTTTAAAAAAAAATTTAAAAACAATCAGGTGTTGATGCCTATTGCCCTATTGTTCCAGATAGCATCATTATAGGCACAACTCAACACAACATTTAACACACACTGTGTGGAATATAATTTATATTCTATTGAAGGACGTGAGTAAAATCATAAGCAGTTTGCAATTCTTGTCAGAGAACATTTTGTAATTTTGGTATAGTTGGGCTATACCAACTCTTTGCTATGTATAGGGAGTGTGTCCACGAATTAGCCATCATCTTAAACAGTTCTGTTAGAATTAAAAGACATAGATTTTATTTGGCCTGTGCCTATTTCAGTTCATCTTAACATCTATCTTTTATAATTAACAATGTTATAATTAAGTGACTTAATTTTTTCTATTAAAAGACTAAAATATCTCTTTGTTACAGGTTATAACTACATTAATGTGAAGTCAGCATTCATTTACAATGCTAAGAAAATAGATAAGATATGAAAGTCACAGAAAAAAATAAATGTTTAGATTTTCAAGAATATTTAAAGGGGAAATATCTGTCTTAATGAGAGTAGCTTAAAAATCTCCCTTTTAACTTATGAATCCATGAGAAAAGCTCTTTTTTCCATAAAAAAAATAGATAAAGCATAAGAGAGGAATTGTTGGCATACTCTTGAGAGCAAAAAGGATAGTCTTATTGTGTGTTATATAGCCGAGTATGTTCTATCGTTTCCTTACATAAAATCTTATTTGGCTCATAATGTGCAATTAGTGTCTGTCAGAAGTTGGGTGAGCCAGGAACACACACACACACACACACACACACACACACACACAAACACACACAATACAGAAAGCTTGTTCCTGCCCTTGAACCTTCTAACACCTGGCAGAGGCTGATTGAGTGTCTACCTTAAAGTAAATCCTTAGCCCCAAGCAATTAAACTCATAACCCCCACAAATATGTACATACACATGTCCACATGCAGCACTTAGATCTACCAATTGTTTTGCCCTGGCTTGTTCTCACTCAGGTGTGAAAAGCCAGACCTAGGCTCTAGCCCTAGCACTCAGTACAAATCCCTAGGACCTGTGATATAACTGCAGATAATCTTACACTCAGTTTTAGAGGTCATTTTAGCATGGTTTCCCGGGCCTTTTCACCAATTTAGGAACTTTGACTGTTATCCAGCATTGTATTTTTAGAATAGATTAATCAGAACTCACAAGAAAAAATAACAATAATAATAAGTGAGAAAATGAATGAATTATTGTAAAACTACAAGAAACTTGCTGCTAAAAAATAGTTCTGAACTTATTTGCTTAGATTTAGTGTACTCTGTGGTTAGGGATTTGAATGACTTTGTCTTTTTAGGAACATATTCAGATTTTATAATCAACTAAACCGATTCCTAAGGATTCTTCAGTGAATGTCATCGGATTCTACAAATTTGTCCAAGAAAATATTTTTCTTTCACTAATCTCTATCATGAAAAATTAGACTAGAAAACTTGAACTAGTGGTTCCACTTGAGAATGTGTCTCTTCTAAGAGTCCCCAAACTGACAGATGCATTAGAAACTATAAAATTATTCTTCATAGTGAAAGAATATCCCTAAGCCATTTAACACCAGATATTAAACAAGGCCTTTATGATACGCATGAAGTTCATTGTCATGGGGATGTGGAGGTAACAAAACCTCAGATCCCTCCATATCCAGGGGCTAGAATAAAATGCTGAAATAATTTTAAACCTAAGATATTTTTTAGGTAGATTAGATGCAGAGAATAAACTATTAAAATATAATTGAGCTATTGAAACTATTAACCTATAATTCCCATTAATTTCTTTCTGTACCTATAAAATGTGTATCTATAAATAGTACATTTCTAAATTTCATAGGCAATTTGCATAGGAACACAATGTATTAAATGACTAACGTGTTTGATATAAAATGTGCTAATGAATATTTAAAAAATTCAAATCTGCCTTTGTATTACTGTGAATCCATGCTTATAAATTCTAAAATTTGTAAAACAAACAAGTCTATACCAATTTTTAAGCTGTCACTTATTTTTCAGATGGTTAATAGGTAGTGTCAGCTGCGATTTGTGGCCATAATAATAGATACATTCATTGCCTTTTCTCCCTTCTCTTACATTCTCCTCTGTATCTCTATGTTCAACAAATATAAATTATATCCCCAAATATTTTGTATATTTATATCCCCAAATTATTTGTAATGTAGCTATAATATTCCACAAAGCTTCTTGGATAATGATCTAGAATTATTATCCAGTTTGGGTAGGAACTGATACTAACAAGAACAGGATACATTCGCTTAACTTATAGGACAATTTTTGCTTCTGGAGCTTCCACACAGAGATGATAAGAAATACAAAACAACAACATAAAGGCCCACATTTTTTAGGAAAATGCTTAGAAACAGATTTTAAGGGTTTTTAAAAAAATACTAATGATGTAATTTTATCCTTTGATAGGTTTGACTTAGTAAACTTAGAAAAAAAGATAAACATATCATGTGTTTATTAGTAAAGAAAATTCAGGAGCTTATAATTTGAACTTTTAAAATATTTTTTTATGCTAACAAACACTTCAAACACTTCAGATATTATAGGAACAGAACTGGGAACCCAGTGAAGCAAATTAAAGGAGTACAAATGAAGCCCATACATGTAAAACAAGCTAATTGAGTCTAAATGAAGCTTGGAATTTAACTAAGTCCTGTCTTTCTCCTCACAATAGTAGTTCTTTTGGTATATTTTTAAAACCAATTGGAATGGGAATTTCCAGTTCTCCTGTCAAAAGTCCTGAATCTTTAGTTTCTTGCCCTTACCAGGTCATAGTTAATGCCACTGGTGATTTACCGAAAGCCTTGTACATAGAAGCATAGAAAAACCAAGATTTACCCTAGTGGAACTCTTGGCTCCAGACACATTCCTTCCTGCTCATGATATCTGACATTGACCCTGAGGTAAAGCAGCTCCATTTGCTGCTTGCTAGCGCACTGACACAAGATGCCCAAAGAAGTTTGATGTTATCCACAGCATGCAGTTCAGTGAAATTCTACGTCCCCTAGTAGACTAAAATCTATATCAATCTATATCTTCACAAACAGTGTTTGGACTCTGAAATATTACTTCTATGAAATGTAACTCTTATGTGACTTTATGTCTTCTCATCAAAGAACATAGCTTGTATTTCCTTTTGTCATGTCTTCTTTTATATACCTCTATTAAATTAAAAAATCAATTTTCTTCAAGTTGCAAAGCTTTCCTGGTAAAGTTATTTCTAAAAGTTACGTGTTTTTGGTAATTATTTGAATAAAACTTTTCATCAGTTTCCATGATTAGATCCATACTTTCAGTGCCAAAGGAAGTTATCACTACTTGTTTACTAATAAAACTAACTTACCTTACTTTCTCATCAATTTTAACATATATTAAAGTATAATAAACTGCACATATTAAATTATATGTTTGTTAAGATTTGTCATGTATATGTACCCAATGAAAACTGTCACCCCTAAAAGTGTTGACATGCCCTTTAAACCTCTTTTCCACCTTACTCTCTAAATGCTTCAGCTCACCCAACCCCTATTTCCAGGTAACTACTGTTCTACTGTCTTTAAAAACTAATTTTTATTTTCTCGAATGTTATATCAGTGAAAACATTCAACAGTACTTATTTTGTCCTGCCTTTTTTCACTCAGGATAATTGTTTTGGAATCATTACTTTGGTGCAGGTGTCAGTAGTTCATTTCTGGTTACTTAACAGTGTTCTAAAATCTAGTCACATTGTTTTCTTAATTTTTAATTTAATACAATCAACAATTATTGGTCAAATCAATATATTATTCCACAATGATGAAGAAAATTTTCTATAAAATTCAACAAAAATATGGGCACATGAAAGTTACAATACAACCTCTGAAACATAAGATTTGTGTTTTTGTCTTATTTATTTTTAACTCTGTAGAGTTTTGGTTTGGTTCTTTTTACTGTAATAACAGCACTTAAGAGATTTACTTTCTTAGCAGACTTTTAAGTGCGCAATACAGTACTTTTTTAACTATAAGCACATTACACAGTACATCCCTAGAATTTAGTTGCCTTATAAAACTAAAACTTTATGCTAGTTCAACAGCAACTCTCCATTTCCTCTTGCCCCCTTGGAGCCTCCATTCTACTCTCTGTTTCTGTGAATTTGATTATACTAAATGCCTCATGCACATGGACTCATATAGTGTTTTGTCAACAAAAATAGTTTAAATAATGTTAAACTTCATTGAGAAAGGAAATAAAGAACTTTCTGTTCAAAATGGCATGTTCAACATATGTATTTATCAAACCCTTCCCTTAATGTCTCAATTTCTAAAATTAAAATTATATAGAAGGATAATATTTCTAGTTAAGAGATTTACTAAAGTGCTTCAGTGGATAGATACAGATATAAATCAACATGTTTCTAAAAGACTAAATGCATTTGGAATATTGATGACATATAAGCCCCTGTGTGTGTGTGTGTGTGTGTATGTGTGTTTATATGTGTGTACATGTTTGAATATCCATATAAATGCATACATACATGAAGTGGCTAAAATGGACAAGCAGATCACACCAAGGTCATTTCTTCAGGGAAGGACCAGCTGTATAGCACATGTGGCCAGCAGAGAGTTTTCATCTGTCAGCTGCCTCAAATTCAGTAAGCAGCTTCTCTAGAGATAACATTCTATCAAGGGTAGCCCATAACCAAAGACTGAGAAGGATGAGACTTACAAAGGCCCTCTCCATTTTAATCTGACACAGAGTATTTTGATGGGCAGAATTCACTCCACAGCTTCACAGAATTGACCAAAATTTTATTGGGCACAAATTTTAGTTCAATTATTTTTCATGCCCAGTCCTCTTTCTTCCTCTCTTTTCACAGGTTTTGATCCGTATTATAAAGTACTGCATTCTGGACTCAATATCAGCCTCTTTCCAGAGAACCCAACCTGAAGCAGGCTACCAATCAACTTTTTATTAAGAAGGTATAAGAAGACAAACTGTGAAATGAGGGGCATCAACGAACAGAAAACAGAGAATCTAAAAAAAATAAATCTAAATAATCTGCTAACATATAGTAAAGAAAAACTTCAAGCTCATGATTAACATAATCATTTTGATCATAGAATTTTAAAAAATTAAAAATATCTAAGTAGAGTGAGGAACGAGCACCAAGATCTGACTGCTTTCAGAATTCTAATTTGCAACTCTTGATGTCAGAAGACAATGTCTTCAAAATCCAAGCAATAATTATTTTCAACACAGAGTTCTACACAGTCAAACTGTCATTCAAGCTTGGAAATAGACTTAAAAATCTATTTTTTTTTTCAGCAAAGATGGTGTTGCATTCAGATTTGCTCAGCACTATCCCAACTTTGCATTTACAGTTCCAACAGGATTAGAACAGCCTGCTCCTTTACTCTCCATTTTTAAATTTTATTTTATTATGGGAAGAACACTTATCATGAGATCTACCTTTCTAAGTTTAGTTGTACAATGCATTGCCATTGACTATAGGAGCATGGTACATAGCAGATTCTTAGGGTTTATTCATCTTGTGCCACTGAAACCTCACATTCAGAGATTGGTAACTCCTCTTTTCATCCTTCCTCCAGTCTCTGACAGCCACCATTCCTCTTTTATACTAAGAATTTCACTATTTTAGACACCTCATAGAAGTGGAATCATTAAGTATTTGTTTGGGGAGTTTGTTTTGTTGTTGTTGATGATGATGATGTTGACTAGCTCATTTCCTTTAGCAAATGCTCCTCAAAATTCATCTATGAATTTGAAAAACTTCCCTCTCTTTTAAGGTCTAGTATTATAAAATTGTGCCCGTATACAAAATTGTCTTTATCTATTCATTTAACAATGACCATTTAGACTGTTTCTACATCTTAGCTATTGTGACAAAGGCTGAAAGGATTTGTTTCTCATGCATTATAGCTTGATTTGAATGTAGGTCTACTCTGATGGCTCTATTTCACTTTTTTAGGTAACTATCTAGAAATAGGATGACTGGAACATATTTTAGTTCTATTTTTATTTTTTTATGAAACTCCAAAACTGTTTTCCATAATGAAAACATCAACTTATTTAGGTATTTATTTAGTTTGCAGAACTGGGGGTTGAGTTCAGTGGTGCTCTACCACTGATCTACTTCCCTTGACCGTTTTTAGTTTTTATTATGAAACAGGGTCTCACTAAGTTGCTAAAGCTGGCCTTGAATTTGAGCATCACTGGGCCCAGCATTACTTTTTAAAATTTTTATATATAGTAGCTATCTAGAAAGGGGTGAGGTGGTCTCTCATTGTAATTTTAATTTATGTTTCCCTGATGATTGATGATAGTGAATACTTTTTTATATACTTCTTTGCTATTTCTGTGTCTTTGAAGAAATATCTATTCAAGTCCTTAGACCACCTTTAATCAGATTATCATTTTTTTTCAATTGAGTTGTCAAGTTCTATAAGAGATTGAAGAACATAAACTATTAAAGAAATATAAGACCACTTAGGAGAGTAATAAAAGTAGTTTCCAGTGTGAGCAATTAGAAAAGGAAATACAAAAAACACCCCTCATTTCTAGCAGTATTCAAACATCTCAGTGTTTGTAAAGAAATGTATGTGGAGTGGGGAACATTAGGTGAATATATTCCCTAACTTAAAAATTCTTCTACTACAAAAATAACAATTTTTATTATGATTTTTGTACGTCTTTTTTTTCATTGATACTAAATGACAACTCTAGTTACTTGCACTTAGCATGTATTCTATTTTTTTATTCTGATAGTTATGAAGTACTTCATTATTCAGTAAAACTTGATGGATGTTGTTGGATGTTGAATATACATTAATAAAATTTTAAGAAAACAGATATGAAGAAGATATCAAAGAATGTGTGCCCTTAGTATTGATAATGCAATGCAATTCCACTGAGCTGTCTGCATTCTTTTGACCTTTCTCTGCAATGATCAATGACCATAGAAACTGACATATTATTATCTGTAGACTAATAACTGTCTTATTTGGATATTAAGCTTATGACTTTGACTATAATAATATTATACTCACTCAAAAACTTTAATAAAATTCCCAATGAGGGAAAAATAAAAGAGGTAGCATTTAGACTACATAGTGACGACAGACTGACTAAAAATTTTAGTTTTCAGAAAAACATATTTCAAAATTGACAGAATTTTATTAAAAATAAACTTGTCCTTGCTTAATTCAAATGAATTCATTTGAAAATCACATATTGAGCACTAGAGATATTCCAAACATTTTTTGATAAAGATCACCAGGAAAAAACATTACCATAAATACTGGCTAAGACAATATCAAAGAATTTATGTGAAGAATATTGATGGGCATATTGTTTTAGACTCTAAAGTTGAAAAGTTAAGAGAGTTTTGAAATTACCTGTGAAATTAAAAAATAATAATAATAACTCACCACAGAAAGTATCTGAAGATTCATAATGGTTTTATAAAGACTACTTAGATGGTTTTAACTTTTAAATTTACATGTTGAAAAGGGTTGCAGACAGATATATCACCAAGCACAATGGTAGAAGTAATATGGGCCTGTGGAAACAGTTCCTCAAAGTTAAAATTATGGGAGGTTTGTGGAGAAAACTGTGCAAGAAAAATTAAACATTTTTAACTGGTAGTAGTATTCAGGGCAAGAACAAAGAGTTTGTACTATATCTGGTTTATGAACTGAACAAGTTACACAAAATGGGATTCTGAAAATTCCATTTTAGTTCCATATTTTGGGACTAGGAGAATAATTTTTAGTCCAGAGAAGGTGGAATAAATATTGGTAAAAGCAATTGAACCTCAAGATATATAAAGAGATGATAAGATACCATTTAGCTTCTCTAAATGATTTCAGGTCTCCAGGCCCAAGAAGATTACATATCAGAGGATGGTAAAAAGGTGCAGATGAGATAGTGAACTGCATGAATGGAAATTTTTTATCTTCCATTCCCTGGGGAAAATGGAAGATGTGACCAGAAATCCAGAGTTAGAAACATTTAATACTGATTTTCAAAATGAAGGGGAAGACTATGTCTTGGAAGAATTTATAGATACAATTTGTGTGTGTTCTCACTATTCTAAGTTAGTAGCCATCCTATTAATATATCCTTGCCTCTGGGATGGCTGGAAGTTGAAAGCACACAACTTAAGATCGACAGCTCCTGAAGTTCTTTTTGAAAATTATGTTCTTTAATATAATGATGTTGAGTTGAATATACCATCAATGTTCACCAAATAGTTCAAATATTCTACAGTTCCTAGTCTCCCTGGCATTTAATTTTGAATCACAGGACTAGTTCAAGTTAGTGGAATATAAGCAGAAGTAATCTATTTTATTTAAAGTCATCCAAGGCAGCTAAAAGCTGACATTCTTCATCTCTCTGTCTCTCTTTTCCCCACACATATTGAGATGTTAGGATCATAACATGGAAAGGGCTTGTTTTCCTGAATCACTGGAGAGAAGACAGCCTTGATGACTTACACCACACTTAGGTGGATAAAATACAAAGCTTTTGAGTTAAGATACTCATATTTCATGGTATCTAAGGATAACTAACATTAATATCCATGTTTTTATATAGTCATGCAACTAAAAAGTTTAGATAGAGAGATAAATATTCAAACATCAGTAAAGTAGAACTATAGTTTCACTTACTGGAAAATTTGTCAAACATATGTACTGGCTTTATCTTCAGATTGGCACTCCTCATAGCAGCAAAATAGATATGTCCTCATGTGGCTTATCTTATCTTCTAGAGCAAGAGACTTTCTTTTCTTCAACCTTACGTTCTATCTTTCATTGTGGTGGGTTCACTATTGTGTAGATAGTTAAATTATGCTGTCTTTAACCAGTCAGAATCCATGCCAGGTGAGGAAGATGATTCTTTTCCAATTATTACCAGTCAAGGAAAAAGATGAATCCTGGGGAGAAACAGCCATGGAAAATATGCTAAAAAGGTCTCCAGTATCCCTTATCTTTACTCTGTCCTGTTCAAAACTGTCATATCAACTCAATGGTATCTTTAATGAGTCAAAAAACTTATAAAGAAAGACCATGTATTAGATAATGCAATCAAGCTCAAAATGTTAATAATGAATTGCCATAATAGTTCAAGTGTAACAATTTAAATGTCATTGAGTAAATATTTAAAAACTAGACCATAAAACAAAAGTAAGAACATAAACCTGAATTTAAAAGAACTAATTTTATAAATATGGTTCAGCTAAATAAAAATTAGTACTAGCTCCTATAAGAAAAGCTTAAAAGGTGTTATACTTAATGGGAAACACAATCAATCAACAATGTAATGAGACCATCAAACAAGGTTAAACAGTACTGGATTTTATAAATGGAAATAGAAATCTACAATGACAGGGCAGAAAATCATATTTTATTTTTCCTGGATTGAGGCCACTCTTGAAATCTGTATAAACTTTAAGGAATAATAATTGAAGAGGACTATTGAAAAAAAAAGTTCTATCAGGGGAACAATGAACAAATTAAAGAACTCAAAGCTACACTGACTTTGAAGTAGTTGAGGGAACTATGAATTCCTAGTCATGAAACAAGAAGTTTAAGAATTAGCTAAGTGTCTACGGATTTCTGAAATGGTATCATATTGAAGAATATATGACCTTTTCAGAGGGAATAACTAGACAAAAGCATTGAAAAATAAGAAAACAAATTTTGACACTAAATAAATAAAGTTTTTCAACAGTCATAGATGTTCAGAAATGAAAGAGACTGCCTTGGGGCAGAAAGCTTTTCCATCACCAGGAATTCCAGCAGGAGTAGAACTTGAACTTGTCAAAGTTGATATAGAAAAGATACAATTGTGAGATGATGATTGAACAAGGCAATTTTCATAATCCCTTAATGTCAGTTGTTTCTAGGATAATATGAAACATGCTAAATTTTACAATTTTAAATTCATTTTAAAATTTAAAATTGATTTCCTACAGATGCTATAATTCTGCCACATAGCTTCAGAGAAAAAGAAAATGTCAATTTTAAATAAACTCTACTCTTACTATCTATATTACAAAAGATGTCATAAGTTTTATGGCTTCTGTTGATAGAGAATACATGGTGTTGATAGAGAATACATGGTCCTTTAAGAGATTAATTGAGGTAAGTTGGTACATGAAACATCACACTCTGTTCATTAACCACAGTGACAACATTGGCCAAGGCACTATGTCTCTAAAGGACCCTATCTGTATCATTGTTTTAAGGATAAAGCGTCTCCAATGTCATTTATTCTGTTACTCAGTGACATACAATCAAAGACAAAAGTGGATTACTTTAGCAGTGCATTCATCTTGTAAAGTTGAAGACCTCTCTCTGATTTTGCAAGCTATGAGTAACTAATTTGGAATGAATTTTCTATAGTCCTTCTCTCTGAAAGAGAAAGAAACAAAAGAGAAGAAAGAAGTGAAAGGACTAAAATCGTAACATCAATTGTTTTGAAATATGTTTGAGATTAAACTACTAAGTACATTTCTTTCCCAATTGCTAATGCTGATTCCATTTTTTAATTAATTCAACTTTTTGGTAAATTACATTGTAAGATTTTTTATTTAAACTTTTTTCAATAAGTGTTTTTTAAAAAGTAGGAAAATCTTGTAATAACATCTTAATAACATGCATATGTATAACTTGCATGAACATTTAGATAAAATTGACATAATTAAGCTTGTATTATTCTTATCAAAGAAACAGCAAAATCACTCATTTATACAACTTGGGGCTCACCCCTGGTATATCGGGGCTCCTAGTTCTTTATCATCTCCTGTGTCTAGGATAGAGGGTTAGTTAGGAACTTAGTGCCTCAAAGCCAATTCAGCTTTTTGAAGGAACCTGGGAGTAATTCTTGCCTTGGCTAATGGGAAAGTCACTACCTAACACAAATTGATTGTTCCCATATTTGAAATTAATACTTTGTTCCCAAGAAAGACATAACTTTATTTTCTATATAAAATTTCTCAACTTTGAAACATTTGGATATATCACAAAATTTCCCAAACAGCACAGAACAATATTACAAGAGCTAAGCAAATGATGTATACAGCTGAAGGAAAGTTACTTGAAGTCTTCAAGAATACAGTGGGCACCTCTGGTTTGGAGAATTCATGAAACATGAGGAGAGAGAACACCAGATCTTAGTCTCAGATGCCCTGCTCACATTCTTCTCACATTTTAGTTCATGATCATTCAGGTACTGTGTCTTTTCTTTTCTCTCCATCCCACTCAGCATGTCCTTCCCCCTGCAGAAAAAGTAACTAAAACCTCAGGAACATAGTAACAAGTATCTCATACAAAACTAACTCTGAACTCTGTAAATAGGCATTAGAATGCTCCATTGTTCTTTCCTAAAGACAGCTCATAACTCTCACCAGGTGTTCTTACCTAGGACTAGAATTAACTTTACTTGCATGACATAATTTTAGTTGTATAAGCACAATAGATCAGAAAATTTCAGTGTGAATAAAACCACTTAATAGAACTTGACTTCCATATTGAGATACAAATTTTCTATTGTTGGTGCTTGTTGTTCAAAGTTATATTGGATAGATATTAGATATTTAAAGCCAAAAGTTAAGCAAGATTTGAAGGTTTGGTCCAGTCTGGTAAGAAAATGCTCAGCTTTGTTTCAACCTAATTTGTAAGCAAGCATCATAACATATGTTGGAAAACAAGAAACAACTGTAACCCACTGGTACCTCTCTAATTACTTACTTGGGAAAGTATACCTAAAGGTTCAGTGATTAATGAAACTCCTAGAAAAATAAGAACTGTTGAGAAAAGGCCAAAGCAGGCTTGCTCCTTTCTTCCATTATATAAGGAAAATGACCTGATTATAATGCTTGCTAAGGCACTATTACTTTCCTCTCTATTAGGAATTATAGTAGTCCTAATTTTAACCACCACATATGGAGACAGAATAGCTGCATTAAAACCCCTAACATCATAAAACAGTTAAAAAAATAAATTAGTGAAATGCACAGCAAGGGGTAAAGGAATTTAGAAACAAAACAAAAAAAGAAATTATTAGCTAGACTGGTAAAATGAAGCCTTTTATGCAAGGTACAACTCACACTAGACCAGGAAGAAAATTTCTCTATATAGCATGACAAAGAGCACTACTTCACAATCACAGAATTGAATGTGTTATGATTTATTTGGCTGGGAGACCCATTGCACAGGCATGGCAGGATTTTTGAAGAGGTACAATAAAAGTTAAGGCCAAAATGATAGACCAGAGGCAGTATGAGTGTTTGAATGCCAAATTTCAGGCTAAGATCTCAAACTTTGTTTAGGCTTTAGGATTGATCACCAGGATTTTCTATGAGGAATTGAGAAACAACTGTAGAATTAAATTTGAATTTTCAGAAAATATGTAGTGAGCAACTTAATAGAGAGACAGAATTTGAAATTTCTTTTCCAAACTCACTTGGCAAAAGCATAAATCAATTGACCTTTAATGCAGACTGAAGGTCCATCTGTTCAGGCTGGCCTACCCAAAGGGCATGCTGAGTACCACTGCTCCTTGATGGATCTGTGGCTTTTGAACTGTTCTTTTAAAAAAGCCATGTATTTGCAACTGTAAACTGCTCTAAATCAGCATGGAAAGCATCTTTTATAAGAAAAATAATTATGCATATTCACATGTGCAATCCACTCAGTATTTGTAATTACACTCCATTTAACACATCACTCACCTTGTTTGTCATTGCTCCTCTTAAACTCACAAAAGAAAAACAAAAGTATTATACCAACCTGATAACTTTAGGGAGAAAAATAATCTACTTGAAAGCGTAAAATCAAGATGAAATTTCTAATCTAAAAATTATTTCTACCTGTCTTTCTGATAAAATGCTCTTTAATCTTTTATTCTTTTGTATCTGTATGCCCATTTCCAAATTTGTATATAGACATATGCACTTCATACACATATGAAAATCAAACTGGACAGCATAATTTGACTCAACCAAAATACAGATACTTTATGAGAAAGTAATATTCAACCCAATATACAGGGGGATTTTAAAAAGTAGAATGGATACATTTTCATACAATGATAAAGTCTTGAAGTTTGAAAAGCTTCCTTCCATACACATATGCACACACTCTCTTCTTAGGGGAAGATCTAGGTTATGCCCAATGCTTTAGATTTCTTCCTTAAGAGGATACTATTATTCTGGTTTGCACAGAGGTATTCTCCCTCAAATCTCTGGTATATAAGAAACTAGATACATCTTATTTTTGTAAGGAAGTTCTTGCTAATTTGCTGTTTATAAGTGTCTCAGTTTGTTTGAAGTTATTCCATAGATGAACTTACAATATTGGTACCTCTCAAGAATGGGTTTAGAATATTGGTTTTCTTAATTCTTAGAGTATCAACTATAAGGGAACATAGTTCTACCTTAAGATATCTCTACCACCTATATGCTACCTGTCATCTGTTTGTCACATCTTGCTTACACACTAAAGACTCCAAATATTTTAGTGCTAAATCTTGTTTAATTCTGAAATTAATCATGCACTAAACTTCCTGAAAAACAGAAAACAAACATGTGGCTACTGATGGTTCCAGGCCAGTTTCTCCTGCTTCCATATTAAGGCTGCTTCTCAGCTCAATTTCCCAGTCAACTCCTAGGAATTAAGTACCAAAACCATTATTAATGGAAGTCTAGTTACTGTTTCCTTGCATTATATTGAAGCAATATAATTTAAGAGTCAATGAATCTCAATTTATACACACTTTGGGAAAGCTGACACACTTTGGGAAAGTCACTTAACTTTCTAAGCATCAGTTTACATGAAGATAATAATAATACATTATCTTGATTATAATGCTAAGTGAAATTAGCCAACCTCAAAAAACCAAATGCTGAATGATTTCTTTGATTTAAGGATACTGATCCATAATATGCTGGGGGAGGGGATTAAATGTACTCTAGATAGGGCAAAGGAGAAAAGGGAAGGGAGGGGTATAGGGGTAGGAAAAACTGTGGGATGAAAAGGTCATCATTACCCTAAATACATGTAAGAAGACAAGAAGGATGTGACTCTACTTTGTGTACACCAGAGATATGAAAGATTGTGCTCTATATGTGTAATATGAATTGTAATGCATTCTGTTGTCATATATAACAAATCAAAAATTTTAAAAAACAATTAAACATATTTAACAATAATAATACATTATCTTGATTCCCAAGGTTATTATAAGAACTCAATGAGATATTGTATTTTAAATATTTTTACTCCATTGCCTGGCAGAGAGTAAGGACATGTTATTGTTAGTTAACAAAGAATTCGATTTTAAAAGCAACATTTCAAAATATTATATATTATGGATGTGTTTAGAATAAAATTATTTAATATAATAGAATAGCAGTTGGAATTAATCTAAAACTACCCCATGTGGCAATTTAAGGAAATTTGAACCAGATCCTTCCGAAAAACAACTCCACCAAATGTAAAGCAAAAAAGTATTCATTTGGTAAATATTTACTGAGGAAATACTTAATGAGTATTCTTGTGTTTTAGATCCTTTGTGTTATTATTTTAAAATAGCATGACAATTTCAGAGGTTGAGAAGTCCAACGTGAAGTCACTGGCACTTTGTGTCTTGTTAAAATTATTTACTATACCTATATGGCAAAAGGCAGAAGAGAAAGAAAACTGAAAATGGTGTGAAGCCTCTTTTAAAAAGTCTTTAATCCCACTCAGAAGAAAAGGAGTTTTCGTGACTATTCCTTCATAAAAGCTTCACCTCATATCGGCAATACCTGAATTTTGGAGCAGACACATTAAAACAATAGCAGTTTGCATGGGAAAATTGTCAGCAACATATTCTTTCCTTCAAAACATGTGTAATTTATCTTGATGTGTGCACATAAAGTTGAACTGAAAATAGAAAGGAATGAAGAGAATATGCTAGAGGAATGAGGGGGTGCAGGGGAAGGAGCCGTGCAACAGAAAGAGAAAAACTAAGCAGACTAGTGAAATTCAAGGTTTGTCAAGGTTGAAGTAGGTATACCCAAGGAGCTTTGAAATAAAGATAAAGGGTCTGGATTTTATACCGTGAGAAATAGAGCACTACTAAATATCCAAAGCTGAATAGTGATGTACTCAATCTGACTTTTAGGAAGATTGATCTGGCTGGGATGCTTAGAAGGCAGTGAAGTGGGAAAAGTCTGAAGATGTGGAAATCAAATAGAAAACTCACACATCAGTCCAATGAAGATATAATAAGGGACTAAAAAAGGACAGCATCCATTAGAATGAAAATAAATGGAATATTTCAGAAGGATTTTTTAAAAAATCAATAAATTTAATGACTGATTAGATATGAAGAGAAAGAAAGAAATTAAAAGTGACTATTACTGTCTAAAAGGGCTGTCTTAGTTCAGACTGCTATAACGAAATACCATAGACTAAGTGCCTCATAAATAACAGAAATATATTTCTCAGAATTCTGCAGACTGCAAGTCCTTCAGAAATCAGGGTGCCAGCATGGTCAGGTTCTGGTGAGAGACCTCTTTCTGTCTGCAGACTGCCAACTTCTCCTTGTGTCCTCAGATGGCTGGAAGAAGTCTAGACAGCTTTGGGGGACTTTTTTATAAGGATGTGAATTCCATCTGTGAGGACTCCGTTCTTGTGACTAATTACCTCTCAACAATTGTACCTCCAAGTACTATCGCATTGGGGATTAAGGCTTCAACACGTGAATACTGTCAGGGCACTTTTAGTCCATTGCATTCTTTCTCTGCCCTCTCGAAATTCACGTTCTTCTCACACATAACACAGTTACTCTATCCTGTCATATGAACAAGTAAACTCAAGCATAATATCTTTTGAGGGAAGTTAACAATAAGTACTAGCTCTTATCCAGTATTCACCATGTGCCAGTTCTTCCTCTGAGTTTCACATAAACTAACTTATTTATTCCTCAAAATTATTCTATGAGTTAGATATCATTATGGTACCACCTGTAATCTAGAAAACCTGTACCACAAAGAGGTTAAGGTATCTAACTAAAACCAAACAATTAGTGATATATGCCTATGACTACTGCATATTCTGCCCCTTGTTATTTCAATAGGAAAGGCAACACATTAATATCATCAGGTGTGATACAAAAATTATTTGCTCCTAAGATTGTTATGTCTTGAATAATAGTCCTTCGTTTTAAGGTTCAGCTTCAAAACTCAGTTCCAAAAACCATAACCCGTGAAATAAGATCGGCAGAAAAATTATATTTTATCCGTATCATTTTCTTGTAATCTAGTCAATGCCAAAGAGATGAAAAGCTGCCAAATATTATAATTAGAAAGAGTAGTCTGGGACTGACAGCATAATTATAAGAAGTGGGACATGTCAGATTTTATGAGTTATCTGAAATAGAATACTTTCATGGAAAGTCCTTTAATTCTTTCCTATTTTATACCACACTGTTGTTTGAGTGTGTATATGTATGATTTATTGTGTTTCCAAGAATAAAGTTTAAAAGTTAGTGAGTTACAAAACCAGCTACTAAAAAGATAGAGCTCCTAGCTTTAGAGTGTACTTGCAGGCCATGGGATATTGGACATGAAGTGATTAAACAGTAACTTCCTTGAACTTACTATGTCCCTGTAGGTGAAGGAAGGAACAGTGTTTGATGTGATTATAGTGCTGGAGCCTGATGCAAATGGAAACTGATTTTATCTTGAGATCCAAGTTGTCATTGACATTTCATAGTTTGGAATGTTTTTCCCTAGTCTCTGATTAGAACAGTGATTATGACCTATAGCACAAACATAGAAAGCAGTGTATCCAAATTAAAGACAGAGAGTGGCATGCAGAAAAAAAAACAGCAGTCAGTATTTTCTCTAGTATATAGAAAAATCAGTATACGATTTTAAAAAGTTAAAGGATAGCATCCATTCAGTATGGGCAGTGTTTTATACTTACATACATATATTCCCTTTTAAACCCTATATCTCTATGAAGTAGACACTTTTATTGTCACCATTTTACAGATAAGGAAACTGAGACAGAAGTGTTGGGTAACTTTGCAAGGTCACATAACTTGTATGTGGCAAAGTCAGAATACAAATCAGGACAATTTGACTTCAAAGTAGACATTCTTAACCTCTGCATAAACATTTATCAGTATATTATAGTTGTAGAGTTGCATCATACTGGAGCAAAGCAGATTTCTCAAATATATCCAAAGAGCTTTCATAAAATGCTCTTTAAACATTTGCAAATGAAAAGACTCAGAGAGCTCTGCCTTCAGTATTAAGGACTCTGAAAAAATACACCTCATTCCAGAATCTTGACCCATAAGTCAAGATTTGAAAGACACAACAAAACTGATTATCAGAAGTGAGACAAAGCAAACAGAGGAACTCAAACTGGACCAGAATCAAGATGGTCCCTTTAATCACACTGAGTTAGAATCATTACCAGATGCTGGTCTGACACAAGTGGAAGTTTCCATTCAAGGATTTGTAGAAAGCACTCTCAATGAATCATTTTTATAGTACTTCTGAATTCCTGAGAAAAAGAATTCTTTTGGATACCTGAGACCAAGAGTATTTTAGTATCCTTTACAGAAATCTTTATTTGCATAACATGAATTATCTAGATCTTCTAAAGAATACACAAATAATGAGTTATGAATGTGGTTTAATTTCAATGTAGAATATCTTGCATAGCTTTTATCTTTATGAATAGAAATTGGGCAATGCTCCATGTAGAAACCAGTAATTATTTTTGGATATATTGGGATCAAGCTTACTTGGTAAAGTCTAGATCTTAACATTTGAAATAGGAAATTAACCATTTGAGGGGTTGGCAGTTATTAGTATCTTCTAGGGTGGAAATTGAAATTTGTCTTTGGAGTTGACTTGCCTTCATACTGAAAGGGACTATTTGGGAAGTTCCATGAGTTGTACAGTTGCATCATCAAGTTGCAAGAAAGCTTAGAAATGCTTTATAATCCTAAACTACAGAAGAGTGAGAGAAACAATATGTAGTTCTTGCGACCAGATTATTGATTAATTGGACAGGCATAACTGATCCATTCTCTATTTCACACTAGAAATTGGACTTTGAGAAGGATCATGATTGTACCCAGCAGACTACATTCAGTAGAGGATAATTGGTTTCCTTCACATGAAGTTTTTTTTTTGTTTGTTTGTTTGTTTTTTTGTTTTTTGTTTCAGATTTAATGAGCTAGACATTTGGAAACCTACCATCAATTATTGTGGCTGTCTTATTCCAGTCATGGCCCTGGAACTAAAACAGGGATTTTTTTTTTTTTTAAGTAAATGGATATCCTCCTTGCCAATCACGTTAGTAGGTGTTTAATGTTGAGAAAAGACGTGAAGCAATATGTAGTATAAAAGAATAAAACACCTCTATTTTCTCTTTAATTGAGAGGATAAAGACATAGAGGCTGAGGACAGGAATGGGACCTGGGGAATGAGGTGATGGTTTTGAAGAATCGAGAGTAAATGGTCATGCTTGAATCTGGAATGTGCTAGAGATGAAACAAGGATTCACACCATGAGTTGGCATTCTCAAAGCTTTAAGGACAATAAACATAAATGGATAGCAGCTTCCATCTGCGCTTGTTATATTCAGTAGTGTCTTATAAAAAGCTACAACATGACCTTGCTTATACTCTGTAGAATTAGAAGGAATTATATTTCCTCTGAGACCAGAGAACACTCAGGAACTACAAAGCAGAGTTGCAGTGGCACTCACCATAAGGGAATAACTCTGACACATAGGAGCAGTAGTGAGACAGAAGAGACAGATACAGGGCAGAACAAAGAGGCTCCTGCAGAAGAACTGAGGGAAGTCGTGGGTGCTACAAACCTAAGAAAAATTATCAAAATAGCTAGTACGCTCCTGGAGAAATGCAATTTCTCTCCATTATTCTGATGTTCACACTGAGTTTAAGACAATAATAATTTTTACTGCAGGTTCTTGGGGCCAGTTTATGCCAGTGATGATAGTGATGGTAGTTGTGGTATTGAATAAATACTTTTAATACTTCAATTAATACTTCAATTTAATAGATTCAGTTCCCCCTTAATACCAAATGGTGGTAACCTAATCGTCCAACAGATATCCACTTTCTATCATATTGTAATCTCTAAATCCTTAAGTCAATTTACTTGCATGTTGCTCACTTTTGCTTTTATTTTACAAGACAGCCAGCTCTAAGACTTGTAACCACCACTACTCTCTTCCATCAACCACTCCTTATTTTCTTGAGACTTGGGACTCCAGACAAGAGCTGCTTTCTTTCTATCATATTGCTTCTACACTGGCATCAGCCTCTTCTTTGATTCTGATTGACAGGTGACGAGGTGGCAATATGTACAAGTATTTTCCAGAGGCTTGTCAGTAACACTCAGGAGCTACAAAGCAGAAGCTTTAAAACCTGGAGCTAAATGATGGCATCCTTCTATCCACAGTCTCAAGGCTCTCCATTGGGCTTTCTTTCATAATTGGATTTTCCATATTGAAATCAGAGTATGAGATCAAACTCAATTCTCCTCTTCTGCTGGTAAGTAGGGTCTGTATAAGCTGCAGGCCTCTGTGGCTAAGAAAAGCCCTTTTTAGTGTTTGCAGCTAATCACAGCAGGGGATGCCTACCTATGTCAGCTCTGAGGTTTGCAGCTGGCAAAGCCCAAATCTTCTCCACTACCACTGAGTGGAGTGTTGCAGCTATAAATGGGGCTCTGCCCTCCAGTGTTGCAGCAGACCCTAGCAGCTTGCCACCAACTACTTTCCAGGTTCTTGTTTCTCAAATCCAGAGTGAAAAGGAGTAGCATTTATTTAAGTATGAGGAACAGAAACAAAACACTTACAGGGCAAGAGGGGACTGGGTATATGCCTAAGTATGCTAGTGCAGGGATTTATATAGCACTTGGGTCAACACTATTGGTCCAAATTTATGCTAATCAGGATTTGGAAAAGTATTAACCCGCAAGCCTGAACTTCCATTCAGGTCTGCCCCACTTCTGTTTTCTACCCAAGCTGGAGGTTGAGGTCATTTTATTATGTATGCTGGGGGTTCTGTTTGCACCTGACTTGCCTCAGCCCTGATTCACTGTGCCTCAGGCCCTGATGGTCATGGCAGGCTCTGTGAAAGGTGGCCCACGTTTGCTGCTGGTGCTCCAGTCCACCCGGGCTGCCACTCCACAGCTCCAGGACAAGGACTTGTTTTCACTATGATCTGCCACCAACGTTTGCAATTCCTTTAGAGCAAGTTCACAGAAGTGTGTTTCCCTTGATCCAAGCCATATACCTGAATCTTTTGAAAAGGAAAATATTTATGAATTATACCAGCCTAAACCTTGTCTTTCATGGTCTGCATTTCTGCCCTAGGATCAACATCTTACCTAGATGCTTGTCAGTTTCAATGTATGTGAAGAATTTGGGAGGTAGAAGTAATACAGTATATGAAAGACCTGTCCTAGCTATTGTCTGTACTTCTTGTTCCTCCAAGAAATTATAGTTATAGACATTAAAAAAAAGGTGAGTTCCATCATTTTGTTTGTTTTTATTGTCCCCTAAAATGTGCTTACACTAAAGTAGATAAGCCAAGAAAAAATTAGTCATTGTATTAGTAGGCTGTTTTGTTTGTTTGTTTGTTTACTGTGACCAAAATATCTGACATAAGCAATTTAGAGGAGGAAATATTAATTTTGATTCATGGTTTCAGTGCATGACTGCCTGGCTTCAAGGCAGAAACTTCATGGTGGAAGGGTGTGGCAGAGGAGAACTGTTGAACTCATGGTAGCCTTAGAGAATAAGATAAAGACCAGGGACAAGAAATACCCTCCTAGAGCATGCCCCCAGTGACCTACTTTCTTCAGCCATGTCCTACCTTGTATAGTCTACACCTCCTCTCAGTAGTTCATTCAGCGACCAGTGGATTAATCCAGTGCTGAGGTCAGAGCCCTTTGGATCCAATTGCTTCCTAAAATCTCCACCTTTGAAAATTGCTGCATTGGGATCCAAGCATTTAACACATGAATCTTTGGGGGGATATTTTATATTCCAACCATAACACTCAGTTATTTCTCCAAAAGCAAACATTCATGAGATGATAAGATGGCAAATTCAAATTTATTTCAGAGTAAATATAAGTATTTTCAATGATCCATTAATATTGGTCACCACAAATTATAAAATTTTTATAGCAAATTGATGCACAACAAAGTATTTGTTCCTGAACCTTCATTGTCTCTGCCTTTCTTATGTCTATACTGAACATAAACTGCACTCATAGATAGGACTATATCACTTAGACCTGCTCTTTTGATCTTAAGTAGACTAATAAAGATTGCGAAATAATGATATGTAGGGCCAACCACTTTCACCACATTTGGTATCTCATGAGGCAGAGTCATTTTGAAAGTCCATCACATCAGGGAACCTGAAAAATGTTTTTAATAGTCACAACTCTCATTGTCTTCTCAGTTGCAGCAAAGAAGCATCAAAGGTAAACTACACATACACTGTGTCCCCTCTCTAAGCATCTATCAGCATCTGTCTGTCCTGTGTGTGCTGTCAGTCAGTATTCACGATTTCACCATAGAAAGTTGACTGGCCCAGGAAGCTACCAAGCTGTATTCATATTTAAGATATTTGAGTAAACATCTCAAATGTTCCAGATAAGAAGGCTGAGACTTGTATTTTCCATATAATAACAATGCTCATAATAGCTTCTATGTCCTTATGATTACCAGAGTAGGTTAATGTTTTATAATTCAGACTCTAGAAGTCAAAGCTCTTGCAGCAAATATCTGCAGATTATCTTATAAATATGTTGAGAATTAAAAATAATAACAACAAATGCAGACATTTGTATATGTATATATGTATACATATGCATATATGTGTATATGTATATACATATGTATATATGTATATATATCATATATTTCTCTTTGAAAATAATACTAACACATACACAAATGTATCAGTCCATGGAATGGTTATAAAGAATCTAGCCTAGACATGGATATTAGTCAAATCATCACTGACAATAAATCTAGAAAAATTGTTCTAATATTAAACATTCAAAGTACCATTAAAATTATGAGCCAAGTTTTCTTTAAAAGAAAACATTACAGAAAGAAGATTCCCCTAAAAGACTACTATAGTAAAGGTACTATATTGTTAGCATTATAGTCTACTTAAGAATTGTGTGCTCTGTTGGTTTTCCTTGTTTCATTTTTAAATTCAAAAAGGAAGTGAAAGAAGTTTAACTGGATAACATGAATTTAAAAATGAAACAAATTAGAAAAGATAGAGGTCAGGTTTTTTTCCTTTTTGATAATCAACATTCTTAATGATGTTCCAGTTCTATCATGTAAAGTGTAATTGTATTTTTTTCTCCTTTGAGCCAGAGCAGCCTTGATTATTTTTAGCACATGCATATCAGTTAGTGGTACTGACCCATTTGCAGAGAAAGTGGTCAGAAGTCATACCTAGGCTTCTGTTACTATTGCTTTTTTTTTTCCTCTTGGTTCTTCTTTTTAAATGGACTAAGTCTTATGAACAGAGCAATGTGGCAAACTCAGAGGACAAAAATTGTATTTCCCCAAACAGGAAATCTAATTTTCAAACAATAATATAATAGTAGAGTTTTCTAAATTGAGATAACTCAATCTTATCTTATTATAATGAGATGAAAAAAATCAAATGGAGAAGAAAAATGAGGAATTTTCTTTTTTAAAATATCATTAAATGAAACAGCATTGATTTCATACAAAGATCAAAGGTGATAGTCTAGATAGCCCACCTAATTTCACTGTGTTCCATGACCATTGTTTTATACCCTGGGTAATTTCCTAGGCTCTAATTTATTGGCCAGATTAGAAAATTGAAAAAGGGAGTTACATTCACATTCATCATGTTGTGCAAAATCGACTCTAATTTCATATTTGTTTGACAATTTTAGTGTGTTAAATATATTCATTCATACTGGAGCAATATTTTAGAATTCTGTATACATTAAGAAATATCAAGTATTTTCTTTAAAAGTTCAATGATACTTGGAAAAATATTATTTTCCTCTCCTACTCTGAATTAATGTCACATATCTCCAGAGCAGCAAAGTGCAAGATTAGTTATTTTATTGCCAATAATAAAGGTATAATAGTCACCATATATTGAGCACTTAACATAAACCAGTCTTTTGCTTAGTACTGAAACATTATTATTATTTCCATAACCACATTATGAGATATGATTTATATTCAGTAAACTACATATATAGTATATAGTTTAATAAGCTTTGAGATATGAATATACTTGTGAAACAATCATCATAATCAAGAAAATGGACATAGCCATCATCCCCAATAATTTTCCTAGTCTTCATTTGTAATACATTGTTCCCTCTCCTTTGCCTACTCTGATTCCTTCCTGTTTATCAGGCAACCACTGGTTTGCTTTATGTCCCAACAAATTGTTGAGTAGAAAATGAAATCCTCATACATTGGTATTGGGAATGTAAAATGGTATATACATTTTGAAAAACAGTTCAACAATTTCTTAGACAAGTAAACAAATCCCTACCATGTGATTTAACCATTGTACTCTTAATTAAGTATTTACCCAAGATAAATGAAAGTCTATGAATTTACAAAGATTTGCATGTGAATGTCTGTAGTATCTTTATATATGATACCCATTATATTTCAAATTTTTGAATTGCTGAATTTGGCCCAGATTCCAGAGGTGCACAGAGGAGAAGGAAGACTAAATAGGAAGCTATTGCAATGATCCAAACGAGGGCCAATGTGGTGGTCAAATAGAGATAAATTCTTAAGATGTACATTATCGCATTTTCTGGTATATTGACTGTACATTGTAAAAACAAAAAGAGGCTCAAGAATATCTCCTAGACATTAGTCCAAGTGACTAAAAAAACTGAAGTAAAAGCTTTAAGAAGAATAGCTTGGGGGAAAGGAGGTCAGAGGTTGCTTAGGGAGAAGTTAGATTTGATGTACCTGGCAAACATATATAGTCAGAGATGTCAGGAACACTATGAAATTGTTGAGTGCAGACCTGAACTGAAAAGTCAAGACTAGAGGAAAAAAAATGGGGGGAGTTATTAGTAAATAAATACTATTTTGATATTGGCATAAAGCTCATATATAAAAGAAATATTCAATACAGAGCCCTAAGACTATCAATAAATAATATGTCTAAGAGGTAAGGAAGAACGGCTATGCAAGTTGAGAAAGAACAGCAGGGCAGAAGGAAGAAAGTCAGGAAAGTAGGATACCTAGACACGACTTTTTAAAAAGCAATTGAAGAAGAGGAGAAACACATTAAGTGCTACTGAAGAAAGAAGATTAAACATTCAATTATCGACACACCAATGGTGGATTCAAAAAGGACACTATCGTTGAAGTGATGTACATGAGATACTGATTGGGGCAGATTCCTAATGTGAACTTCCTTCTGTGAACTTGCAATTCCTCTAGAGCAAGTTCTCAGAAGTATGAGAACAGAGAGAGAAGTCAAAGATGGGTCAATTTTTTTTAGGAGGCTTTTCTGCAAAGAAATAAGGAAATCAGAAGAGATATTTAAATAAAGATGAAGGTTCAGAGAGTTTTTTGTTTGTTTTAATTTGTGTTCGATTATTTGTTCTATTTTGTTTGCCAACCTGGATATACAAGTTGATGCATTTGGTGATCTCTGATAATATTAAAGTTCAATATGTAACATATTTGACTATGTCTATGTCTTTAACTTTTTATTTTGAGATGATTAGGGATTCATAGAAATTTTCGAATATTAGAAAAGTCCCTTACACTCTTTCACCCAGTTTCACTCTGTGTTATGCAATTACTCCACAAAAATGAAACCAGAGTTAACATTGGTACAATGTGGATATTTGTCTCCTGTTTACATCTCTTATGACTTTGCCTACGTAATTGTTATACAATATCAACAGTCACTATAATGTAACTGTTGTATAAATCAAAACCAATATCTGCATCAGTCTATATCTGCTATAACCATCACACAGTATCAAAACCTGGAAACTGCCACTGGTAAATGTGTATGTGTGTATTTCTATGTCTTTTGATTGGTGATGTTGATCATGTAACCATACCACAATCAAAATAGAGAATTCTCCTTTCAACTGCAAACATCTCCCCTGAGCTATAACTTCATAGTCACAACATCCCTCCTCTCTGCTACCATTCTTAATCACTGATGACCACTAATTTGTTCTCCCTTTTTTATAATTTTGACTTTAAAGAGTGTTATAAAAAAATGAAATCACACAGTATATGATCATTTCTTATCAGCATTTTTTATTTGACATCTTACTGTAGAAATGCACAGTAGTATAATGTAAAAGTTGTTTGCTTCATTGTATTTCTGAATGAATACATGCCTCCATAGTGTAGATATACACAGTTTGTTTAACTATTAACCTGTTGTGAGACATTTAGAATGTTTGCATGTTGAGGACGTAATCCAGTAAAAGAGGGGGAAACTGATGATGCACAAGAGCCAGAGCCGGGGAGCTATGTCCTTGGGCAAGCAAACAGATGAGGTGGAAGGTTGGCCTCAAGACCATGTACACCCAACAAAAATAAAGCCTTTGAAGTCACATTCAGTAGGCAAAAATGCAAGCAAACGGAAGCAGTGGCAAGAGCTTTGAAAACTCTTTTCTATTGCTTCTACTTGCTAAATAAATGAACATGCTAGGTCATCATCGAGAGTACAAATGTTAGGAAGTTGTTATACCTTGAAGTAGAAAAGGAAATGTATTCAGCAGCCATGTAGGAGAGTGGAGAGTGAACAGATCGGAGATAGGTGATATGTTATGCTGTAGCATGAAGAACCCACAGATAACAGCCACAAATTTAAAGCCAAAGCAACCATAAGACTATGTATATTTTTCCAGCTTCATTCAGCTGCACAAATGCAGGTGCTGAGAAAGCAGTAGGAATAATGATTTGAGGTAGGCAGAAGAGAAATCAGAAAAATAAAAGAAAAATAAACAGCAGAGTTGGAAAAGCAGTATTTATTTTTGTTTACAGAAATATGATGTATATAGTCACCAGTAGTTGTTCTATAAATGCAAACAACTTAAAAGGCATCAGCTGTGTGCCTTGAATTATTAACATTAATCCCAAACCTGTTTATCTTTACTGTTAACCAATACCCTGAAAATCCCATTGAAGTGCTACTGGTGTAAGTATGGCAGTGATTCTGTTGTCTGTTAAGATGCTGATACTTAGCACTTAAGGCTACCCTCTCTCCAAAAGGGATAGAAATATTTTCTGGCAACTCCTTCCATCACTGTACTTCAAATTCTCTAGCTATGTGAATATCTCTAGGCTTTGACTTTCTTTTATAAAATGGTCATATTTTACCCTCCTCAACCATCCCGATACACCATTGTTATGTTTCCATCTTCAGATCTGAATATCACATCAGGGAAAAAGAAGTCTGGGTAAGGGCTTCTGTGGAATTTACATTTTCCTGCCTGAGTTACTTGGCTGGGACATTAAAAAGAGAGAAGCTTTGCATCTCCTTCTATGCAATGAATTTGATGCAAAATGTCTAAACTGCATTTCTGAGTGGATTATGCCTCTTGTAACCAGAGCACATGAAACAACTCAGTGTTGTCTGAGGCAACCAGCCTGCCTCTGATTTCACAATGCAGGCTGCAGCTTGGCTGAATACAAATACAACAATTCTAGAAGCTCTGGGATATGAGCAGACACAGAGCCTCAGTTTAGACGTTTTTCCTTGTCATGTTGGTACATATCTTCCAGCCTGATGTATCTGAGAACTGTAGCTGAAAACACAGCAATTCTGCACCATTTCATTGGGCCATTTGCTTTTAGCAGACTGGCAGCTAGACATCTTCTAATTAACCCCATGTGTTTAAAATAGGTTTCTGGCATTTAGCTTGGTTATTGGTAAGCAGCCAATAGTCTCTTAGGAAATGGGGGGAAAAAAATCACCTGTAATCTGTTGAATACGCTTCATCTGTTTTTATATACCCAAGTTTCAGCTGGGCATGGTGGTGCATGCCTGTAATCTCAGTAGCTCAGGAGACTGATGCAGGAGGATAGCAAGTTCAGCCACAGCAACTAAGCAAAGCCTTCAGCAATATAGGGAGACCCTGTCTCAAAAAAAAAAAAAAAAAAAAAAAAAAAGTCCTGGGGTTGTGACTCAGTGGTAAATCATCCTTTGATTCAATCCCCTGTACCTCCCCTCAAAAAAAATCACATTTCTTCCTGTGTTCTCTCTCCCTCTCTCTCCAAACTCACACCCTAACCTCTGTCAGAAAATGAACAAGGAAGCACAGTACATATCTGGGTCATAGTACTTCATTACCCAAGCAAAAAGAATAACAAATATTTTAAATTATTTCACTAGTGGAGGTCAGAAGGATGACAGAGTCAAGTCTATGGGCTTTTCATTAGAGGCTTTCATTCTGCTCTGCCTAATTATCTTAATTTTCCAAGTTGCTGTAAGTCATTGCATTGTCCTAAACAGTGGAAAATGCTTTTCCCCCAGCTCTCAGCATGTTTACTTTCACCTTTAAGCAACAAAGACTGCAAATATAACCTTCCATTGACCCGACTGATCCATTTTAAAAGACTTAAAACAAAACTGACTGAGCAAAGCAACCTTGTAGGGCTGCAAAGCCAAGAAAAGATAAGCTGGAGGAGCAGTAGCAGCCTTTCAGGGAAACATGTCCCGATAGAGAACACTTCACAAAGCTGTTTTCTTTTTTTTCTTCTTTGGTAGCGTGTGAACAGAATGTTTGCCCAGGGCTCATTGGGAATAAAAGAGATCTGGAAGGGCTGAGAGGATGAAGGCTGGTGCCAGGGCTTGGCATGCCCTATAGGAGCTCCTCACCTGGTGACCACACCAGGGGCAACACTCAGGAAAAGAATGGTGAGGTTACATTCATATGCAAAATCTAAAAACTGCTGATAGGATAGCAGATAGAATAGTGGATACCAGCAAGAGGAAGGATAGGAGAAAGGGGGCATGGAGATGAGATGAACAAGACCTGGTGCTCTATAGCATAACAGGGTGACTGCAGTTGACAATAATAATATTTCAAAATAACCTCTTGATAGGTTTTCAAATCCTCACCACAGAGAAATGATAAAATGAGGTGATGACTATACAAAATATCCTCATAGGATCATTACACAACATACCAGCACATTCTACTGTGACAGGGATGGGGCCTTTTGGGAAACTGAGGCAGTGTAAAGACCCTTCCTCTGCCCTTCAAATCTCAATTCTTGCAATCAAGTTATAAAGATTTCAGACATGTCACTCAGAGTAACAGGCAAGAGTTTATTGAAAGGGATGGAAAAGGGTAAAATGGGACACTCTCAAGGGAGAGAGCGGGTCCTCTCAGAAAGGGGAGGGACAGCATGTCTCTCCTGGACTCTAGTTTTATTAGGGTCCTAGAGAAGATTCCAGAGAGTCAAGCCCAGGCCTACCCCTTGACTTTTGACTGAAAGCAGGGTGACATCAGACTTTCAAGTCCCCACTGCCTTACCTCTAGGTCACTTTGGCCCTTGCTGACCAATTCTAATTGGAACCTGTTCTTACAGATTTTGTGTTTGTGAGGAATTATCCTTATCTCCCTGAGTTCCAGGATCGGGTCTGGGAAAGGGTCACAAAAGTTGTCCCCTTCAGGGTAACTTGTGTTCTTATCATTGCATTTTGGCCTTTCGGGCTTGCATTTCTCCTGCAGATAATAGATAGTTTGCTGAGGAATGTGACATATTCTGTCCACTTAAGCCAAACAGGACTGAAGGTAAATTGTTTCTTGGAAACAAAAGCATGTGAGGGTCAGCACAGTGGGTCCACTTTATAGAATCATTCCATTAACCTTATATTCCCACCACTCACATCTGATTGTCTCTTATCAGTAGCATATAAATATGCATGATTATTATGTATTTAATTTTAAATGAATTTGAAAATAAATTATAAGGTTTCCCAAGCCTGACTTAAGCAATGTTGCCACTGCTCTTTAGATCCTTCATGCCCCTATTCAATCGCTCCCCTGCCATTCTCTTAGGCCACAAAATCTGTTCACATACTTTTTTCATTCCCATTTACAGTATTCAGAGCCTGTATTTTACCACTGCCTTCTCAACTCCTTCAGCTCCAAATCATTACCATATAAAAGCTTTGGCATAAATACTCTTCCTCTGCCCGGATGCTACAGATTGAATAGGACCCTAGAGATCCAAGCAGAGATTCCCAGAGAGGCCTAGCCCAATTGTGTGTCCCCTAGCCCACTGCTCTCTCATTACCCACTGGTCAATATTTAACGTTTTTACCTGTTTGTTCACATTCAGAAAAGTCTAGTTTATTCAGTATTGTACCAGTAGCCATCACTGTGCCTATAAATGTTGCCCTTCACCAATAACACTTGATTTTATTGAGTCCTGTTCACTCAATGTTTATGATAAAAAAGACTTCCACAAAATGTCCTCCTTTGTGGCTCAGGCCTCCATAGCACTGTGCAGGACCTTGAAATATACTTTCTTACTCCGTTATCAACATAGCAATGGGAAATGTAATATTGCACACACCTTACAAAGAAGAAAACTAGAAACAGAGTGCTTATATGATTTGTCCAAAATATTTACAAATGCTAATGCCAAAATAACAAGTTGCATAAGCATTTCAAGCATGATAACAGGCCAATGGTATCTCAGCATAGATTATGAGATTAAAGCTACATCATAAATGGTATCTTAATGACATTCAATCTTGATTCTTAAGCATATCATCCCTGAACCAAGCTCGGGAAGTATAAAATGATTTTTTAAAAATTAAAAAAGATATCAATGGTTACAGCCATCTCTTTAAATATGAACTATAGCTGACCCAACTAGCATCTATGGAAATGTGAGGTAAGAAATGGAGAGAATTCTGGAAACAATACAGAATATCAATACTAATGCTACTTTTATTAAAATTTCTTAGTCTTCTAGAATAAGACACAGTAGAGTTTTAATCCACACTCTATTAGTTGCTAATTTTGACTCATTTTCTTATCTGTCAAATGAATATAACCATCTCATCTTCCACCATTAATGTGAAAACTAAATTATGTATTGGAATTAGTTAATGCAATGTCTGATATATAATAAATGTTTATTGAATGCTAATTTTACTATGGTGATTATTATTAATATTATTATTGCCATTAGCTTGAGAAAACATGATCAGAACAAAAATGTTAGCCCCTTTGGTCTCTGAAAATTTAAAAGGCACATCCTACATGAGGGTAGGATGAGTCCGGATCCTTGCCACTATGTTACAGCAGCACTATCCTCTCTGTATGAGAAATACTCTATGCAACCACTAATTTACTACATTTTTTTAAGTCTGTATTCTAAAATGTCATTTGATGGTGCACAGTAGATCTTTCCCATTTATGCAAATTTTGTGGAATTTACATGTTCATCAAAACTATCTTAAAATTTCACTTTTTATTTTGTGATATTGTTTTAAACATGTGTTAAATATTTACAGTGTGAAACAAAGTTCAAATTTTATTATATGTTACTCCCTTGGGAATATCATTTGTTATTGCTACTAATTATCGATTTGAAGCATTCTGGATAATTATGCACAGGAGAAATTTCCAATACACATTGTTTAGACCATCTTTGGATTTAACTCTGCTGTGTAACTAAATCAGTGCATCTGTACCAAAAACAAGTTTGCAAATACCCCAATGGTGATTTCCAGTCACTTTTTGTGGTAAGTGGAAACATTAAGATTAATGCTTAACTACTGAGTGCTTAACTACTGGTTAGGTATTAATTGGTACTCAGATAACCTATATAGAAGAACATTACATGGCACAATTTAGTATATAAATAATTTCTGTAAAATAACTAGCATCTATGGCTTATATTTAAATGCAGAAGATGCTAATGATTTAAACTATCACTTGAAATATTTTTTCTGCATTTGAAATGAGTCTAGCAGGGTACTATGGACCATGCCTGTAATCCCAGCTACTCAAGAGGCTGAGGAAGGAGGATCACAAGTTTCAGACCAGCCTTAGCAATTTATCAAGGCCCTAAAAAACTCTCTGAGAACCTGTCTCAAAATTTAAAACATAATAAAAATAAAAATAAATGTGACTTTGATGTGACTCAATGGTTAAATGCCCCGGGTTCAATAACCAGTAGCAAACTAAAACAAAAGTGTAATAAGTAATAAATAATTAAATAATTAAAGGACTGCGGATGTGGTTCAGTGGTAAAGCACTTCTAGGTTCACCCCCCAATGTCAAAAATAAAAAATTAAAAAAAAAAACTCTATAAGAGATTGTGAAATTTAGAACTTTGTTATTAACTTTAAGAATTCCTAAGAAAATTATAAATAACATTTTACTATTGAAATGACACTGAAAAAATACAGTTTAGTGATGCTTAAAGAGCTTTTAAAGTGGATAGATTACAATTAATGTTTTCCTATTTTTAAGCCCAGGTAAACTTTTTTTTTTCAAGATAATCTTTCACTATTGTATACAATATTTTTCTTTATACAGACTTTATTTTCCCTTAGATATTTGACTGCATAAAAATAATTTAAAAACTGAATTATTTTCCTAGGATGAAACATCATGATTGCATAAATTTTTGTGATTAAGCCATTCAGTTATTAATTTGTTCATTCATGCACTTCATCATTAAATACTTATTGATGATCATATTATATTTCAGACAATGAAAAACCAAAGCACCAACCAATGCCCTCAGAGAGCTCCTTTTCTATTTGGTTGGAGAGGATGGTTCATAAGCAATATAAATAAGTAAAATATATGAAATCTTGAGTGATAATAACTTCAAGGAGATGACTAGAGCTGGAAGGGAAAAATACTGGGGGTGGATTTTAAATTTCAAAGGGGAAAGTGAGGGTAGGTTTTACTGAGAAAATGAGATTTAAACAAAACTTAAAGAAGATAATGTTGCAACTCCTCAAAAATCTTGAAGGAAAGGCAGTTCTAGAAGGAACATCAAAAATAGCCAGGTACAGTGGCACATGCCTGTAATCCCAGCAGCTCAGGAGGTTGAGGCAGGAGGATAACAAGTTCAAAGCCTCAGCAATTTAGCAAGGCACTAAGCAACTTAAGGAGATCCTGTCTCAAGATAAAAAATAAAAAGTCTGGGGATGTGGCTCAGTGGTTGAGTGTCCCTGGGTTAAATCTCCAGTACCAAAAAAAAAAATAAAATAAAATAAAATAAAAATGAAGCCTAAAGATTCAGATATGAGAAAGTATCTGATACTTTGGATAGTATCACTGGCTTGTCATCACACAGAATGAAGTACAAGACATGCATGGAAATATTATAAAAGTCTAGATCTAGTAAGACCCTGAAAGCAACTGTAAGTATTTTTGCATTAATGCTGAGTGAAATAGGGCATGATCCAACTTTTTATTATGTCAGAATACATATTTTAAGCAGCCACTGTTTCCTACATACTCTATGATGATATTTATTTGATAGTACACTAAAAAGTTCATGGTTGAAGTTCAATTTTTTAAAATTCTTGGATGTCACTAATTGATCAATAATAAAATTGAAATAAACCAGATTTTTAAATTAAGTGCATTTCCAATAGCAAGACTGTGGAACCAACCTAGATGCCCTTCAATAGACGAATGGATAAAAAAAAAAATGTGGCATTTATACACAATGGAGTATTACTCTGCATTAAAAAATGACAAAATCATAGAATTTGCAGGGAAATGGATGGCATTAGAGCAGATTATGCTAAGTGAAGCCAGCCAATCCCTAAAAAACAAATGCCAAATGTGTTCTTTGATATAAGGAGAGTAACTAAGAACAGAGTAGGGACGAAGAGCATGAGAAGAAGATTAACATTAAACAGGGATGAGAGGTGGGAGGGAAAGGGAGGGAGAAGGGAAATTGCATGGAAATGGAAGGAGACCCTCAGGGTTATACAAAATTACATACAAGAGGAAGCAAGGGGAAAGGGAAAAATAATACAAGGGGGAGATATGAACTGCAGTAGAGGGGGTAGAGAGAGGAGAGGGGAGGGGAGGGGAGGAGAGGGGGGATAGTAAAGGATAGGAAAGGCAGCAGAATACAACAGACACTAGTATGGCAATATATAAATCAATGGAAGTGTAACTGATGTGATTCTGCAATCTGTATACGGGGTAAAAATGGGAGTTTATAACCCACTTGAATCAAAATGTGAAATATGATATATCAAGAACTATGTAATGTTTTGAACAACCAACAATAAAAAAACGAAAAAATAAATAAATTAAGTGCATTTCAAGGGTAGAAAATATTTTGATGAAATAATTTGTCCCCAGTAAAATTGCTTGAACTATGTATGACAGAAACTGCAAGTGGTTAACTAGTGACCATTTTCCTCTAGCTTCATAATGGAATTCCATCAGGCATGGTGACTAAGCATCGGCTAATGGAATCCAAGCAGAAGATACTACTGCCAACTCTAAGTCCAAAGCAATACTAATATTGCTGTCTTGGTTCTTTCCTTCATGTTTCTAGCTAGGGACCATGAGAGCTGAAGTAGAAAAGGAAGAACATATATAGCAAATAGGGTGATCTCACCTGTCCTGACTGCTCATTAATTGGTTGATGATATGAGCAAGAGAAAAATGTTCTGTTGTTTTACTGTCCATATGTTTGGGTGTTTGGTTTGCAAAAAGGAAATTAAATCAAACAGAGTCCCAAAACTCTAAATTGAATCATAATAATCTCTAACTATCTGATATTCATTTTTCACTTCTTTACTACATTCCACAATATGCAATTAGATCTCATTGCATATTTCCTTAATAAATAAGAAATAAAAAATTCATTCCCTTGGAACTTTAATTGTCATTTTACATGTTGGAAAAGGAGAAGGATATTTCAAAAACAATTTGAACCACTTCCTCCCAAAAGCTATATTTGGTGGCACAAAAGCATTGTTCTTCTCTTGTTGCTAATAAGAGAAGCAATTATATCAGATTTGTTCATAAATATGAAGATGATAACATTTACACATAGTGTAGGAAGACACTGAACTATGTGTTAATATAGCTTGCTACAAAAGCAAAGGACAGGAGGCAGGAGAGGAGAGAGAAGATGTAGATTGAGCAAGAGAGAGTAAAACCAAGAAGGATTTTGGTGTGAGAGACACTGAAGTAGATGACAGATACAAAGATAAAGGAGGACAAACTTAAAAGAGAGATAAAGACTCAAATACAACCAGAGATGAAAATTGCAGAAGATTATTAAGGATCACATATAGATAATTGCTTATTTTCATTGTTTTGTGTTTTGTTTGTTTTTGGTAAATGCTCTGAAAGACCTTCACTAAATTCAGAAAACAGTTTAGAATATTTGAAATTCTTGGAATGGTTATCTGAGTAGTTGAGCAAATCATCAATTAAAAGGGACCTAGTTGAGTTGTCTTTCCTTGTTGTTCAAACTTATTGAAGAAATTATTTCAAAAACGTTTTTTCAAAGTCTTTTAATAAATTGTATGCTGCCTATGATTTTTGTCAGAGGTACAATATTTACATGACTAGTCCAAATTTACTGACATTTCAATTATGTTTTCTTGAACTTTCCTGAATTTCCTAATTGATCTACTTCTCATTTCTTATTAAAATTATAAAGATAGCACATTTAAAGGGGAAAACAAACAAAAAAATCAATGCACACTATTTTAAATGTGTAAAATATCATTTGTGCTACTTAGAAGTCAATTTGAAAGAGAAATTTAAGATATATGTGTCTAATGGATTTAAAAAGTTTTATATTTCAGATATAATTCTGATAAATATAGGCACTAAAGATCATTTGGAAATACTTGTTTGCAGTGGCCCAGGTAGCAGCAGATAGATACCATCATCATCTTATCTCAACCTTTGAAGGATACTGTGATAACATAAACTCTCAATAATCCCTTTTGTATTTGCATATGACCATTTCCTTTTATATGTTAATTCTTAGGCAAGTTAGTTTATAAAAAATAAATAAATAAAACATTTTGGAGAACATATCAAGGAAGAACATTTCTCAGGTAGGTAAAATAAATTCACTGCTTCATTTTTAACTCCAAACAATATAAACTGAAAAAGCTACAAACAATTATCTTAAGTAGGAGGCACAATCTGTTTATTAGATTGCTCGTGTTTTTCTTTTGCTAAAAAAAAAAAAAAAGAGAGAGAGAAAGAGAGGGAGAAAAGTTATAGTAACATTTTGTTCTGATATAGAACAATGCAAGAATCACTAGAAATGAACAACTGAGCAACTGCTCCTCGTCTGATCTGTGTGTCAATTGACTGAAATGAAGGACAATTCCACAACCTGGAATTCGGTTTTTTAATTATGTTAAGATTTCAAATAGAGGATGATATGGACCACTAGTTATCCAATCAGCTTGGATGTTCATATGACTAAACTGATTAATAATAGGTAATCAGTCTAATTATTCTGTCATCTAAATAATTAATACACTTATGCTTCTTTCATTTAATCTGCAAATGTTAACAACCTTATCAAATATAAGAACTATTAAATATAAGAAATCATAAAGTCTTTTCCCAGAAGTGTCAAAATATTAGCAGACCTTAATTCTAAGACTATTTCTCCAGCTCATGTCAAAGTGCCACACTTTGGGATATCAGTTTCTGAGCCCCAACCTTAGTAATTTTAATGTCTATCTCCCTCTCTGCAGTATAAGCTCTAAAAATACAAAAATCATGTCCCTTTCTCTTCATTATTGTACAAGAAGTGCTTTCTAAAGAAACTAAGTCCTGAAATGTCTCAATAAATATCAAAATGTCCAATATTGTGAAAAATAATAAATTCAACTCCATCTACTAAATTTCAGAAAATCCCCTCCTAATGTTGACAATGAATTTTGATCTTCAAATTTTAAACTACTCAAATTTAAACTTCAAAGCTTAAACTAATAATGGGTAGTTGCTTGAGGTTTAATGTTTTTAAAACACCTTGGATTTCTTACAAAAGCAAAGGAGTTACCTCTAACCATATTATGAAGATTTTTTTCTTCAGATATTTGACAGATACAGAAAAATGTATAAATTCAAAATTCTTCACATGTTTTAATCACTTAGGAACATGCATTTATAAATTTGTTTTGAAAATAAGTTTTCACCATACTACTTTTGAAAATTCGGTTGACTCCCTCTGCCCTATTTACGGCAGATCAAAATTGTGTACATTTAAATCTCTGTGCTTGCTAAGTTAAATTGTGAATTAAGTTTGTGCTTCTGTGAAATAGACTTAGTGTTTCTTCATTTACTTACACTTAGACATTTTTCATTCCAATGTTTTTCCCTCTTGAATGAAAAATCAGATATATGGGGGGGAGTCAAGGTTGCAAATAAGTCACTTAACCCTACCAATTACTCCTCTTATTTATTTTATATATTTTCTATTGTTTATTAAATACATGTATGAACAAATAAATTCCTGAGCTCTCCCAATGTTCCAGACTCTGTGCAAAGGAGTTAACTTTGCACCAGTTTATATGTACTGTCTTATGAAATTATTATGACCACTCCTTTATTACTAGATTATTTTAATAAATAAAGAAGTTTGGTAATTTGCCTCATCATCACATGGTTAACAAAGGGCATGGCTGGAATTGAAGACTGATTTTAATTCCTTATCATTTTAATTCCTTGATATTAAGGGTAAAGTAAACAGTTTAAAATAGGAAATGGAACCATAAACCTGAGTCTTTTAAAACCCAGAGATAACTGGGTTATCTCTGACTCCCTGACTTATTGGCAAGTGACTAAAGTTCATCCTAATCACCTTTAGGTAAGGAACATCAGGGCAGAAGCATTGTGTGTGAGTAAAAGTTAATCCATTCACTGCTGACCTCATCTCCCCTTTACTCAGACTCAAAACTAAACCCACAGAAAGAATGACAAATGGCTTAATGATCATATATTATACAAGTGGCTAGGAATGTAATCATATAGTCAGCATTCTTCATCTTCTAAACCATATGCTTATCTTCACAAAGTGGAATTTTTAGATTAGTAGCATTTTTTAATGTGGTGTATATCATTAGGAGATAAGACTACTACCAGCTGTTTGAAGGAAATAGGAGTCTTACTAAAAGAATCCATTGGAAGGAAGTGAATAAGACAAATTGATGATAGGAAAGGAAATCAAGTCTAACGGTTCCATTTCTTATCCCAACTCCCTATTTTTCTACAAGTTTCAGTGACTTTGGAGAAGATTTTAATATCTTCATTCACATCTCTATAAAGTGTCATAATGTGAACGATTCTACTTACATAAAAATTAATGCTTGAAACGTACTATAAAAGCCTAGTACTTCAAGCATTTTAAGCATGAGTCCATATCATAATGTGATCTACTATAATATAAAATGCAATAAAACAACAGTTCTTTGATAGTATTGAAGAAACCTTAACTAACAGACTAAATCCAAGACAAAGTATGAATATCTACAGGTTTTACTATAAAACATATAGTTATCACTATAACAAATACCTGGGTTACATTTAGATAGTATGAGAGTAAATTCCTATTAAAATCAATAACTGTTAAAAAAAATAACCTGACATAAACTCATAGAACCTTTATTCTCTCATGTAAAAGGGACTTATCAAAGGTAAGATCTTTTTGGCTTATTCTTCTATCATGCCATCATCACCGTGTATGTAGACTGCCTGCTCAAATTTCCAACAGCAGACCCCCATTAGAGCAAGTAGAAAGAAGAATCGAGACAAAGAAGGTCACATCTCTTTCCTTTAACGACATTCCTTGGAAACCACATCCTACATGTGTCCTAGAGCTGTACCAGCCAAAGTTTAGTTTTAGTTACAAAGCAAGTTGGGAAAGATTGCCTATTTATCGTCAAGTACACCCAAAAATTTCAGGGATATATTCTGTTAGAAAACTCTCAGCATCTGCCACAATGTTCTTGGTCTTGTGGCATTATCTTCCTAAGCAGATATCTTCATCGCCTATAATAGGAATTTTAATACCTATGTTATCAGAATGTGATGATGGTGGCATGTCCAGCTTGGAACCACCTGTCACACAGGTAAAAGCATGTGTTCACATTCAGGTCTCCCGTAGACTTAAGCATCAATTGTTCATGAGAGTTCTTGAACAGAAATATCTTTTAATAAGATATTGTATTAATAATAAAGAGATAGAATTCTCTGGAATAAAATCAACACCACTTTTAAGTAATGCTTCAAGTCTGTTACGCCTTCAATGTGTACATTGTATGCCCAAGTTCCCACCATTAGATTGATGGTATCACACTTTTGAAGATTAAAGAATGAATTTTGAATATAGTTTTAAAGATCCTATTTATATCAGAGAAAAGACTATCAACTATTAATTACTAGGTTAAATTTCTCTTTTGCCACTAGTAGCTTTTTTTTTTTTTTTTTCAGGAAGGTAGCTGGGATTGAACTCAGGGACACTTAATCACTGAGCCACATCCCCAGCCCTATTTTGTATTTTATTTAGAGACAAGTCTCACTGAGTTGCTTAGGGCCTTGCTTTTGCTGAGGCTGGATTTAAAATCTCAATCCTCCTGCCTTAGCCTCCTGAGCCCCTGGGATTACAGGCGTGCGGCACCACACCCGGCCATTAGTACCTCTTTGAGAAGGTATCATTCCCTATCTTTCTCCTTAACAGGATTTTTTCTAATTCAAGAGCTGCTGAAGCTATTCAAGATTGAGTGCAGTTGGGGTTCAGGTTTGACAAGAAATAACTGAAGCCAATCTTGTCAGATTGCTCTGCTCCTATTCAAAGCCACACACATGAAATGCTCAGGAGGGATTCCTGTATTTCAGTCACATTCTTATACATATACCACTTGTATGTTCCTCAGAAGTCTCTAATAAAAGCAGTTTCTTTTTAGCAGTAATATAACCTTTGTGAAACTGGACTGCCTTTTTGTGTAGGGTGAGGTATTGGACAGACAAAAGACTGACATCGGAAAAGCAAGGAGACTCACATTAATAGTGATGGGGAAAGTGAAAAGCAGCCACAGCTATAATAAAAAAAAATAAAAAGACACTAAGTGTGAAGTTAAGGTTTGAAATCTTTTTATGCAAACATGGAGAAAAAGTTGGATCATTTGTCCTCAAAGAAACTACCTCAGAACATTGAAGTTCCTCAGTTGATCCAAAGGAGGACTATTGCTGACAATTGGTAAAAAAGACACAATGAACCAGTTGTCAGACGCGCCTGCTGAATGCCAATTTGTAAAATAAAACCCTTTGAACAACCAGAGGATGTTTTAAAAGAAGCTGCTGATTCTAAATGAATAACTTCACTTTGCTGTGTTTTCTGCTCTTGTATAGATCATCATTACTATTTTTACTTTCTATTTTCAGCAGAAATTTGAGTTAACCTTTTGTTCCATCTGTAGCCCGCCTTCTGAAGCAGCACCACCTCCTTTTCATTATTCTTTTCAAAAGCACTGAAATTTGCAAAATGTGCCATTTCCCTCCCTCACTCTGTGGAGGAGTAGCAAAGCTGGCTTTTCAAGCATGAAGATTCCTAATAATCAAAGGAACTTGAGGACAAAATTGAGTGTGCAGAGGGAGTAATGCCCAAAGCCAGAGCAGGTGTGATTGAATAGGCAGCAAATATCCCCTTGCCCTAAAACATACTCTGCAGAAGCTTCTCACAACACCTGGAAGTCAAAACACTGTGACTTACTGAAGACACCAACCCTCTAATAAAAACTAAAATCATTTTCATGAAGATAATATTCACTAAATCACTACCAACCGTGTCTTCACTTATGTCTGATTATCCCTAACTTAGACCACTTATTTCCTGATTTCTTAGCAAAAAGTAAGGTTTTTGAGAAAAAGTTCAGGATCCAAACCCTTTATATTATGAGGACTTCTGTTAAGATCAAACTATCTATATACAAACTATCTGTATTACTGTTAAGAGAATACATTTAGTAAGTTGCATAATTCTAGTATCTGAGAAGATGAACAAAAATTTACTGTGAATACCCTAGTGCCTTAAAATAGATATTTTTCCTTATTTACAAGAGTATTTTCCTGCATTGAAAATATAGTTAAATGTATAGCTTATATGTGTTTGTGGAATATGTATTAATTTATCTTCAGAAAAAACTCAAAGCAAATAAATACTGATGCCCCACTGTAACAGTCTTGGCATCTCAAGGTGGCAGGAAGGTCCAGCTATGCCTGCCTCCCCTTGGCAGGCTGAGAAGTGTCACAAGAAGAGGCCTTGATCAGGAAGATGGCACATGAGCACTGAGCAGGATAGATGATCCTGGCTCTAATGGAATAAAGCTAAGAACTGAGTTATTCTCCAAGGATTCTGCCTTGTCTGCATATAGATGATGACATAAAGTTGCATTGTAGAAAAAGAGTTAAGGAGGTGCATAACACAGTGGTGCATAACTGTAATCCCCACAATTTAGGAGGCCGAGGCAGGGTGATTGCAAGTTCAAAGCCAGCCTCAGACACTTAGTAAGCCCATAAAGAAAACCTATCTCAAAAAATAAAAAGGGCTGGGAATGTGGCTCGGTGGTGAAGCACCTCTGGGTTCAATCCCCAGTACAAAAAAAAAAAAAAAAAAAAAGACAGGAAGAAGCCTTGGAAGTCACATAATTTGATTGACAAATAAGAATCTGAAACCAAAGTGACTTACTTCCCTATGCCCCGAAACTAGTTACTAGTTACAGCTAGGAAAATACTAACTCCCAGAGCCCTTTTCCCATAAAACTCTGTTGACTTTAACTAGATGTGAATACCTTAGTTCCAGCAGCTATAACATGATACCATAGCAAAAAACAGCAAACAATAAATGGCAAACATTTATTGCTCACAGTTTCAGAGGCTAGAGAAGTTCAAAATGAAAGCAACAGCAGATTCAGTATATCCAGTGTTTAATGTGCACATAGTTCTGTTGTATCCTCACATGACAGAGAAAGAAGAAATAAATTCTCTGTGTCTCTTCTCATACATGCACTGATCCCAACATAAGAGACTTTCTTAGCTGAGCATGGTGGCCACACCTGTAATCTCAGCCACTCAGGAAGCTGAGACAGGAGAATTGCAAGTTCAAACCCATCCTCAGCAATTATTGAGTCTCTAAGCAACTCAGCAAGACCCTGAGAATATAATAAAGGGATGGAGATGTGCCTCAGAGGTTAAGTGCCCCTGAGTTCAATCCCTGGTACCAAAGAGAGAGAGAGAGAGATCTCATGATTTATTAATCTCTCAAAATCTCCATCTTGAAATATCAGCATATTGGGGATTAAGGTTTCAATATATGAATTTGGGGTGACATTTAGTCTACAGCCCTTATTCAGAAAACATTGACCAGCACAATGTTTGCAAATATTTTCAGTTCTTAATACACATAAAATAAATTTTCCATCTAAAAAGATTTTACTCTATGTCCTTAAGAGGTCTTATATAACATATAAGATATAGAACTTAAGTATTCAAAGACTAACACACTAATATCAATTCTGCTATAAATTGTGACTTTCAGCATATCATCACACTCCGACTCTACTTTTTATTCTGAAAAATATGAAGGTAGTTTTTTTATATCTTTAAAGTCCTTTCAGCTCTATTATTCAGAAAAAGTAAAATTTCTTTAAAAATTCAAAATATGGCCTCATAATTTATCTGTATTATGTTCATATTTTCATTTTAGAATAGCATTAAAGGAGATCCATTTACTTGTCTTTCTCAGAAGAAGCAAATGTATATAGACCATAAAATTAATCAAAGTTTTATTATTTAAATTTTCCATAAGTACTATTCTCCTGATGTACGCTAACAACTTTAAGGAAAGATATATTGATATTTAAATGATATAATTGAATTAAAAATATAAGCTTGTCACTAGAGAGTAATGGCATTGCCATGAATGTTTGCTTTGAGATAACTGTGGTAATATGAAGTAATAACTGATGAGGTGCCAGCCCAAACCCCGGAGTGACAGATTTTTCTCTTTTGACAAGTAGATAGTCATAATGTTAATTTTTACCCATTCTGCATAAGGGCACTTGACATGTAGTGTTTTTCTCCTGATGAGCACTATGGCTATTCATCCACTTTCAAAGAAGGATGTAGAGGTGAATGCAAAGAACATAATTTTTTTGGCCTCAATGTCCCAGACTGTCTCATATTTACTCTATTGTATATCTATGTAGTTTTATCACTCAAGTGTAGCCCATTTGAGTAGAAGAATAAAGGGCATAAGAAAATATAATTATTTTTCATGAATTCCATTTTGTAAGACAAACTATTTTATGTAAAACTATAAACAATAGTGAAAAATATTGTATTAATAAAACAGTAATTTTACTAATAATTATCAAATATTTTTTACCAATTTTCTTTCCGAGAATTAGGTTGTTTCTATGGCATGATGGCTAATTGTGGATATCAACTTGATGGCAGTAAGGCATACCTAGAGAACTGGCAGTGCATTGTTTTGGGGTATACCTGTAAGGTTATCTTCAGAGGAAATTTACATTTGAGTCTGAGTGGTCTTGGTGAGGAAGATTCATTCTCAATGTGGACATGAGCTATCCAGTCTGCTGGAGCCCAGACAAAACAAAAAGAGATGAAAAGAAGATTGTTCTCTCTTGCTCTCTTAGAGCTGGGATACACTCTTTTTCTTTTATTCTTAGACATCAGAACTCAGGCTCTTCAGCTTTTTAATACCTGGAAACACTTCAGTGGTCCCTCTGGTTTTCATGGCTTTACTCTTGGTCTGGTCTGAGCTATGATACAGCATCCCAGGGTCTTTAGCTTTTAGACAGCCTGTCATGGGAACGTCTTAGCCCCTGTGACTGTGAGAACCAGTGACCTAATAAATCCTTGTACATCCCCTCTAGTCTGTCTGTCTATCTATCCATCCATCCATCCTATTTGGTTCCATCTTCCTAGAGAAGCTTGATTAATACATATAGCATTATGTAGACAGAGATTAAGAGAAGATAAACACTAAAGAGAAAATCAAGTCCAAGATTGTTTGGATTATAGTAGTGCAAATGTTCATCTTGTTTATTTAGTCTCCAAACATTTCTTGAATATATAAAATTCTTTGAAAAATGCCCTGTGTAAATCTGAAACTTTTTCAATTAATCACTGCAAAGTTCACATCCTCCCTAAGGCATATTAAACTTCAATAAACATATTTGGCTATGTGAGAACATGAAAGGAAATGGTGTCATTTGAGAATGTGACCCCAAATCTGTTTTTTTGGTAATGCACAACAACACAGGACTGGTCTTCCGAGTGCAGAGGAAAGTGGACTAAACAGTAAGATAAATCACTGGAGTAGAAAAGAATATTAAAGAGTAAAATATGACTGCCAGATCCTTCCAGCAACAGAACTCAAACATTACTCCAATGGGAACTCTGATGTTGATTTTATTTATTGGAGGGTTAGGGTGTTATATGTTGTAGCAAGATTAAATAGTTGTTTCTATTAAATTTGGGCTTCTGAGAAAAGCCTTAGACAACAAGTACTAAGGAATTATTAACTCTGAATCATTTTTGTATGTTTATTATTCAAAAGAAGAAAACAGACATATGAGTGCTAGAAAAAAAATTTTTTCCTCTTTTTAAAACTGCTGAGTACTTTGAAATTTCTTGCCTGAATCAATTACTGACCTATAACTGCAATTAATAAAAACAAACTATGGTTTATGATATTTGCCTAAAAATAGCCTAAAACTTCACAAAATCTATAGGTACTTAGAGAGACAGAGTCAGAAAGAAGACAAGCTAAGGTAGCTTCTAATATGTACAAATATGAAGCCTAACTTGCAAAGCAATATAACCAGGATGTCAACTGACAAGACACACAAGCCTCTGAAGGGCATTTCACCAACCCCTGAAGGTACAGCTGCCACAGTGTACATTCTGTTCTACCTTCATGTATTTTTGCTATTTCTTTGTCTTTAAATATCAAAGTCCTAGGTCAAAGTATTCAATTTATCAAGTTCATGCCACATTTCCCAGGACAAGAAAGCCATGTGTTAGTTATTTTAGTCTGTTTGCTGTAACAAATTACTACCAACTTAGTGACTTAAAACAACAGAAATGTGTTCTCTCATAGTCCTGGAGGTCAGACATCCAAAGCCAAGACATGAGCAGGGCTGCACTACCTCCAGAAGCCCTGGGGGAACACTGTTCCTTGTTTCTTCCCGCTCCTAGAGGTTGTCAGCATCCCTTGGCTTGAGGCAGCCTCCCTCTCACCTCTGCCTCCTTCTTCATGATGTTTCTCATATTTCTGGGTGTCTCTCAAAATTCCTGTTGTCTTTCTCTCATAAAGACACCTGTGATGGCATTTAGGGCTCATCTAGTAAAGCAAGATAATCAGTAATTCCCTCACCTCGGATTCCATAATTATATCTACAAAGACCCTTTTTCCATATAAGTTAACATTACAACTTTCTGACAGTAGGATTTGATATCTTTGAGGGGCCTTTATTCCAAATATTGCAGCCATGGACCTGGGAGGGAAAGGATCCAGTCTGCAGTTTTTGCAGTGGAAGTCGGCATATATGATACAAGACAACCTCTGAATAATAAGTAAGTTTGAGGGTTCAGTTGATATATGACCCCACAGCATGCCAAATATTTGCTGAAGTTCACTTCTGTTCACTGCACAAAATGTACACACAGTCTTCTTTTCATACATATATTTCAAAAAAAAAGATGCTTATGTGAATTATAAATGCAACAGTTTCTCAGGCATTAGGCACAAACAACACCTGACACTTAGCCAGTTTAAGCAATATAAATTCTTTATTAAATTGTAATGTGTCAAAAGTTAAGAAGAATGATAAGCTTTAGATACAGTTGGATCAAAGAGCAAATTGTGTCTAATTGCAAATTTCCCATCTCGTTTATTCTCATTATCTTTTTCATTTTCAGGCTGGCTTTCCTCATACAAACAAGTGTGTAAAAAGTTTCTACTACATATCTGAACATGTTCACACAGAAAGGGAAGTTTTGTCCTTTTCTTATCTTTCTTTCTGGTTTTTGTTTGTGTGTTTGTTTGTTTGTTTTTGTAATTTCATAAAGAGTCCTAGATTCAGTTTGAGTGGCTCATGCTTAAACATAACGTAGTCAGGGTGAAACGTGTGGAAGAAATGCCATGAGTGACTTAATTTATGTCATATACTTCACACACCAGCTTTTCTAAAACCATTTGGCTCTGAAAAAGAAATCAGGGGAATGCTTGTAAGGGGAGAAAAAAATACAGAATGAAGGTTAGAGAACTTCTAATGTTAATTATAGAGTCACATAATTGTCATAATTTTAAATCATGTTGATCTAATTTGTTTAGTTATTTTGAATTCTTTTTAAATGTATTTCTATTGGTTCTTTTTAGCTATACATGACAGTAGAGTCCATTTTGATAAAAGTTATACATGCATATAAAGTTGTGATTAGGACTTCAGTGTTGTGGATGTATATGATGGTAGGATTCACTTTGAGGTATTCATATTATGTAAATAGAAAAGTTAGTTCAGATTCTTTGAATTCCTCCAAAATAATGAAAAGAATCTATATTTTGACTTAGGACCAAGTTTAGCAAAAATTGTCATTGTTTAGAAATCTTTAAATGGTGGAGTACAGAATCAGAATTTTCCTATATTGAAGATAATATTTGTAATAACAATAATTTGCTTTGTAAATTGGAACGTCTTCAGGTTAGACTTATTTGCAATAAAGTAGCAGCAATTTTTTATTTTCCCATCTTGCTAGATGCCAATAAAGAAACTATTTAGGAAAAAAATAATAGTATTACATCCCTAAATTATCAAAAAATAATGGTGTCATGAAATTCAGTTGCCATTTAAAGAAATTAAAACTGAAGATAAAATTAAACACAAAGTAGAAAACAAATAATATAGATCAGAACAAAATACATGTATGATGATGTGAGGGGGAAGAAATGATGTGAGAGAAATGTGTCATAGTAGATTGGGTAGAGAGAGGTGATGAGAGGGGAAGGGAGGGGAGGCGGGATAGAAAGGGCAGCAGAATACAATAGACACTAGTATCACTGAATGTATATACATGGCTGTATAACCAATGTGATCCTGCAACCTGTACACGTGGAAAAATGAGAATTCATACCCAATTTGAATCAAATGTATGATATGTCAAGATCATTGTATTGTCATGAGCAACTAATAAAAAAAGAACAGAAATCAGTGAAATTAAAAAATTAATTTACTCATGATAATATTTTTTAAAAATCCAGAAATAAGCAATACAAAAAATTTTAATTGCATGCCATTCTGAGTAGTATGATGAAATTCATTGCAATTCTGCTTCCTCCCATCTGGATAACAAATCATAACTTTGTTCAGTGTATCCACATTCTATATGCTACACACCCATGAGTCACTTAGTAGCTATCTCACCATATTGACTGTCATGGTGTTATAATGTTTGAGTTCAAATAATCTGTATTTAACTTAATAATGACCCAAAGTACAAGAGTAGCAATATGACAAACAAAAGCCATATAGTTTTTCCTTCAAGTGAAAAAGCAAAAATTCTTCACTTAAGAAAAGGAAAAATTCTGTGTGCTAAGGCTACTAAGATCAGTAGTAAGAATTAATGGGGGGAAAACAGTAATATATAAGATTCATTACTATCTTTTGTTTTATGTATTCACTGAAATGTGGGAACATATCTTATTGTAATTAGGATTCCATTCTTATGGCTGCACATGATGTGAAGTTACATTGGTCAAATATTCATATATGAACATAGGAAAGTTATGTCCAATTCATTCTACTGTCTTTCCTACAAGTTACAATCCACCAAAGTTTACTTAAAAATAAGTATAAAATAAAGAATCTAAATTGATAGTTAAAATCTTTCTAAAAAAGAAAACTTTCTTTGGCTTCACTGATGAATTCTAGCAATCTTTTAAAATTATAATAGAAAATTTAAGAGAGTATATTTACCAATTTATTCTATAAAGACAGAATTGCTGTGATAATAAAACCAGAACTGCATGAATAGAATATCAGTGCACCCCTTTCCCTCTCCAGGGAACATAAATGTAAAATTCAGAGAAGCCTACAACGAATATCATACTTAATGATGAGAGACAAAATGCTTTCCCCTTGAGGTCATGAATAAAACAATGTCTGCTTTCACGTGTCTATTCAACACTGTACTAGATTATCTAGCCAGTCAAATAAGGCACAGAAAAGAAATAAGAGGAATTCAGATTGGAGAGGAATGAATAAACTGTATTTATTCATGACAATATAGTAAGTACCAGAACTAATAGGAGAGTTTAGCAGCACTGCAGAATACAGAATCAATATAAAAAATTCAATTATATTTTTATTTATTAGTGACAATAAGAAATTGAAATGTTGAAAGTAATACCATTTATAACAGCATGAAAAATATGGAAATATTTTGAGACAAATCTGGCAAAAGCTAAGAAAGACTATACAGACAGTTTATAAGCATTGCTAAAAGAAATTTAAGAAGACCTAAATAAATGCAGAGAGATATATAAGGTATTGTTTTTGGAAGATTTAATAGTGTTAAGCTGTCATCCTCAGGAATAATCTGTAGATTCAACACAAGCAAAATAAAACTTCCAACAGATTTTTTGGAATAAATTAATAAACTTATTCTAAAATCACTATGGAATTTTAAAGGGCATGGGAATCCAAGAAAACTTTGGGAAAAAAAAAACTAAGTTAAAAGATTAAGATTTTCTTATTTCAAAACTTCCTGTTAAATCTACTGTATTCTGGACAGCATAGTATTGGCATATGGATACATAAATATTTTGATGGAACCAAATACAGAGTGTATAAATAGACGTACACATATATAATGGACAACTTAATTTTGAAAAGGCACAAAGGCAATTGAATGGAAAAGAAGTACTTTTTAAATAAATAGTGTGAAATAATTATAAATCTATATATAATAAATAATGAACTTCATGCACTATATATAAAAATTAACTCAAAATTGATCACTGACTTACAAAACTTAAATTATACAACTTTGAGATGTAACTATAGGGAAAAAACATTTGTGACCTGTATTAAGTAGAGAACTCTTAAATATAAACGAAAGTCATGATGTGTAAAAAATAAAATGAAATAAAATTGATGAATTGAACTTCATCAAATGCCTGGTTTTTGAAAGACTGTTAAGAGAATGAAAAGTCAAGGTACAGACTCAATGATAAATTTCAAAATCATATAGATGATAAATTATTTGTATCTCAAGTATATAAAGAATTTTCAAAATTTATAATAAGGAAATAAGCCCTTCTCAAAAAATGGACAAAAGTTATGAGCAGATGTTTCACCAAAAAAAAATTTATGGAAATAAAATAATACGAAGTGTGCTCATATAATTACCCTTTAGGAATACATAAATTTAAATAATCATGAAATATCACTGCACACCTGTCAGAAGGGTGAAACTAAAAGCACTGACTCTACCAAGTATTGGTGAGAATGTGGAATGACTGAACTCACTGGTGGGAATCATTTAGAGATAGAATTCAGATTTTTCAAAAGGGTAAACATACAAATTATCATACAATCCAATTATCCCTCTCTTTAATAATACTCAAAAGAAACTGAAGATATACATTCATAGAAAGAATTACATAAATAAAGAGGGGTGGGAGGAAAAGGGAGGGAGAAGAGGATTAGATGGTGGAATGTGATGGTCATCATTATACAAAGTACATGTATGAAGACTTGAATTGGGTGTCAACATACCTTATATACAAAGAGAGATGAAAAATTGTGGTACATGTGTGTAATAAGAGTCATGATGCAAAAAAAGTACATGTATAATGGCATAAGTTGACATAAACATACTTTTTATACAGAGATACGAAAAATTGTGCTTTATATGTGTAATAAAGATTGTAATGTATTCCACTGTTGTCGTGCATTTAAAAAAATAATAAAATAAAAAACAATAAATAGACTATAGGTTTTCCTTAAAAAAATGGTAGCCTTATTTTTATTTTTTTTAAGACAGAGAGAGAGAGAGAGAGAGAGAGAGAGAGAGAGAGAGAGAATTCTATTATTTATTTTTTAGTTTTTGGCGGACACAACATCTTTATTTTGTATGTGGTGCTGAGGATCGAACCTGGGCCGCACGCATGCCAGGCGAGTGCGCTACCGTATGAGCCACATCCCCAGCCCCTGTAGCCTTATTTTTAATAACCAAAAGCAGGAAGCAGCCCAAATATGCACTTCACTAACAAGTAAATGGATAAAAAGAAAACTATGTTATATTTCAGAATTAAATATCAGTAATAAAAAGGAACAGATTATTGTTAAAATGCTATCACTTGGATTCTCAAAATAATTATGCTGAATGAAAGAAGCCAAACAAAAATAACTCAGAATGCATGATTCTATTATACATAAAATTCTAAGAAATTTGAAGAAATGTTCCTAGGATTTGGAGCAATGGTAGAAAAGAAATATTAAAAAGAGGCATAACAAAACTTTTTGAAGTGATGAATACATTCATTATCTTGATTATGGCAATGATCTCATGGGTTTATACATATGGCAAAACTTAATGTGTATGACTTAACTATTCATGGTTTATTGGATGTAAATTTTACTCTAATAAAACTGCAAGAAAAAATGGTAGTAGACAATAATGTTATACTAGAACAAATGAATCTATGTTCAAAAAATTATTTTAGCTTCAAGTCACAGAGACAAATTTAAGCCAACTTTAAGAAGGGAAATTAATGGAATTATGATTTTAAGAACTATTGCCATAGGAAAAAGGAGTTAGCTTAAGGAAAATTAACCCAAGTTAAATTGGTGATGAGAAAACCCTGGAAAATAATATGATAATAATAGAGCTGAAAGAGGGTAGTTTTATTCTACACTATGGGTAGAATTGTGACACCCAATGTCTCTAATCTCAGTTTTATTGTTCACCTGTGTTCTGTAAAAATGATATCCTGGCAAGAGGTCATATGAGTTTTATAAAACTGAAGAGCAAATAGAAAATGAAAATAATAAGTCTCACTGAGCATTCATTTATTGAGCACCGATAACATGCCAGAGACATTAACAGCAATAATGATGAGTGAGACACAGACCATTATCATTATTTAGAGCCCTTGAGATTTTCCTTTTGTACTTGATCTCTTGAAAACTCAGTCCCCTAAACAATGAAGGAAAACAAAGCCCAAACCTCATCTTAACTCAAACTGAATTTATGTTTCTAAAGGGAACCAATGAAATCCCAAAAGTTAGTCCCATCTTCTGTATATTCGGTAATAAGCTTTGATTCAATGCAAGCAAATATTTGTTAGAAAAATAGTACAACATAACATCATCGTCAGCAACATTTTTTTGAATAATACACATACGAATCATTGATAAATACAGTGATAGGTCAATACAATGGCAGAAATTGAAAGGAAAAGAAATCATGAGACATACAATCAACAGAGAATTCAGTGACATGATTTGCAAACAGAGAAGTTGCATAATTTCTTATTTTTATCAATTTTCTTATTTATAGTCAAGGTCTAAAAATAAATCTATGTTCCAGTCAAAAGTCCAGTTGCTTAGGTCTCTTATAAGTAAGAGATAAAACAAACAAATATTTGAATGTGGAACATTTGCTATTTAAGCCATTTGTCTTATAAGTCAGAGACTTACTGCACCCCACTCTAAGAGCTCCTGACCCACTTATTCTAGCGCTGCTCCAGTGACTCATCTTATCGCTAAGCTTTGATAACTACATAGGGGCAGCTTCAGGTCATTTTTTTATATCTCTTGCCTTCAGGATTTTTGCAAGGCCATGGTGTGTGATGTCTGCAGTTACCTGTTCAGCACTTAAGCATGACCAATCTGGAAATGTAAAAGAGTTAATGCCCAGGAGCCCTCTTTAAGCAATGCAAGATGAAAGCTAAAGGACAAATGCTACCTCCTTTCATCCCCCAGGCATTTCGTTCTAAGACAAATTTCATAAAACACTTCATAAAGTGAGGCGGAATCCAACTGCAGTTCCTCATACTGATTACCAGCTTAATAATGCATTTTTATTTTAGCTTTCCTTCCTTCCCTGTTTTACTCTCCCATCCCTTATTCCTATTCTCTGCAGGTAATCCTTTGTCTCAGACTCTGCTTTCTCCATATCCAAGCTAAAACAATAATTGCTTGAATTGGTTTTACATAACAAATATTCAGAATGGGATTTGGAAGCTTGATTAAGCTCCAGGCAGAGAGATAATGGCATGTGTGGTAGGACCATGGCCTATAAGAGCACCATAATTCACAAAAATCTCAACTTTGGTGCATTAGAAATGGGGTAGTTGTGAAGTTAAATGTTGTTTTTTATGCCTACCTGAACAACATTTCACATAATGCAACCTTACAGAATAAACTTAGCTGCCTTTAACTGAATGCTTTGGAAACCAAAAGAAAGGAAGGAAGGATGGAAGGAAGGGAGGGAGAAAAAAAGATGGCAGAAGCAAAGACAAGCTCAGGGTGGCCTATCACCTCAAGGCATTCATAAAGAGAAAGAGGAACTCTAACTAATTGAGGAGATCTGCATCTCCTACAGTCTTGGAATGTATGCTTCTGAAAATCAGGCCCAGAATTTTACAGGGAAGGTGGTAGAGCAGTAAAAGCTTTGAATATATGACCTTGACAGAGCTGTTAATCAAAGCAGAGCTCTACCAAGAAAAAGTCTGACTTGGAGAAAATGAAGCAGAGATTTTTTTGGTAGAAAATTTTAAGAGCCTTGAACCCTCAGATGTCCCTGCATTTGCGGCGGGGGCGGGGGTGGGGCATGAAAGCAGCTTCTTTCCTCTTAATAGAAAAATGTAGTCTTCTCATTCCTAAATACCTTTCAGAGATTCTAATGCAGATACCAAGCCAGATGTTGCTATGTAATCACAATGCCCAGAACTCCTCGTTGCTTCCAGGACAAAACCTCATATTAGCTCTCTGTACAGCTCAAACAGGTAAATGTGACTTCTTATGTGTTGAAGGAATTGCAACAGTTGATGTGTACCAGTAGAACCCAGAGAAATATACGTGTAAATGAATGGTCTTGAGGATAATACTTTAGGTGATGGTCAGTGGGGAGATAAGAAAAATATAGATAGCCTTACTAGGGAGAAAATTATTTATTTAGAGCTAAATATCCTCATAAGGTCACCTGGATCTGGTCCTCATACATCACATGGATGATTCTTTGAAGCTTGGACCCACTGATGAGTCTATATTAAATTAGAGAATATAAAACTTCCTCAGGATGGTATTGAAAAGAGATTAGAAGGCTAGAGAAACAAAAATAAAAATATAAATTTATCCTGAGAGATAGGCAAGGCCACTACCTATGTTCTCAGAAAAGACCCAGAGGACTTATTCTCACAAAGGCAAATGAAGAATGGACATGTGAGAGAGGATGTAAAGCTACTGGATCTGTCCTCTGGGCTCTCTAGAATCAATAAGAATAAAGAATTCCAGAATAACAGAGTCCTGCTAATGCACTTAAATGGCAGACTACAGCCAGAAAGACAGAGTCTCTTCATTCACAAAGATTAATGGTGATATTTGGCTAATAGAATATGATATTTTGAAAGGCAATATAGATGTATAGTGGATTATGATTTTATTTTACTCTTTGAACTTAGAAACTGTATAATCAAGGTAGGAAAATCAGAAGTCTGTGTGAATTGTTACATTGCAAAATGATAATCTCTCACCCAATTTTCACATCTGAGTCAATTCACATACCAAAATGTGTTAGCAGGAGAATATATTAGTTTGCCACAGCCGACAGAATAAAGTACCACCCACTGGGTTCTTTAACAACAATTTATTTTTTCACAGTTCTGGGTGGGTAGATGTTTGAGATCAAAGTACAATTGGGAGAGTTTCTTCTTGACTGGTAGATAGCCATCTTCTCTCTGTGTCTTGACATGGTCTTATTACTATATCTTCCAGCATCCAAATTTTCTTTTCTTATGAGCATACCACTCATACTGGATTACTGATCACCCTATTAACATTGCTTAAACTTAGTTACCTCTTTAAATGTCCTATGTCTAGGCTAGGGATGTGCCTTAGTGGTAGGCTGCATATATTGCATGCTCAAGGTCCTGGGTTTGATACCCAGCACTGCCAGGGATGAGAAAAACCTAAAGGAGAGGAGTGGAAAGGAAGTAGAGAAGAGAAAGGAGGGGTGGGGGAAAGAAAGAAATAAAGAAGAAGAGATCCTATTTCCAAATACAGTCTTATTCTACGGTACTCAAGGTTAAGATTTCGATTTACAAATTCTAAGGGAAACAGGGTAAATCTCGTAACAAAGAGTAAAATTCCCTTGAGGAAGGGTCTCCACAAGCATGATGATAAGCCTCCTTGTAATGATTCCCTGAAGATACTTATGACCCTGTACAAGGGAAAGGAAAGTATCTGAACTATTGCAGTTCACTGATAGCAGAGAATCTAAAACCCTATCATAGGTCCTCTGGTTTGTTAGGAGATTTAGAAAGATCAGGAATAAAGATGTTTTTTCCTCAAATCCACATCACAGTGGTTATAGGTTCCTACTGAAAAATTCAGTAGTAAGTTTTTCATTCTCTGAATACATAACTGAATCAATGTATAGAGCAACTAGCATACCCTCACATTAATTCTCTGACCTATGGTGCAGCAGGAAGGGTAAATGGAAGCACTTTAACCTGCCACTAAACTCGGCTGAGATTGTAAAGAAGATGCAATATTGTAATCCAGGGGAAATTTTAGATAATATTGCTACCTTCAGAAACAAAATATGAAGCATTTGTGGTTCCTATTATATCCTTTTTTATTTTTGATATTCCACCTATTTTGTCTCTACAAAACCAGATAGAGTGAAGAAAATGAAAATGAACCATTGTAAGTTTAATCAAGTGGTAGTCTTATTCACAGTGCTTCTATGCTGACAGTTCTTTATTTAAATATATCAACATAACCTCTGGTATTTTGTATGCAGCTATTGATCTGCTGGATACATTCTGCTCAATCCTTAGCAGTGGAAAGATAGAAAATTCTCTTTACTTAGGAGAGACAGCAGTTCACATTCACTGTCTTTTCCTCCAGATGGTTCTGATGTTCTGTTCCTTCAGGGAATTGTACTGTTCAAAGGAAATGTGATCATCTTGTTATTCTGCAGGACAACAATATATGTTCATTAAAATATACAAAAAAAATTGTTTATCAGACTTAGAGAGCAGTAAGGAAGACAGAATTGCCAGAAGGTGAAAGATAATATGCCATGAAGATTTAAGGGCATGCCCTATTTTGAAGTTCGTGGGTGTCCAGTGGTCAGGAGAATACCAAGACTTTGTGTTTAACATTTAAAAAGGTTGCTGAATTATGCACCTCTGTGACAAAAGAAGAAGCACATCACTTGGTGTTTTTTTCTTTTTGATATTTGATGGAAGTAGTGTTTTGACCTATTTGTTAAATGACTTATGAAGCTGACAGTTTTGAATAGTAGCCAGAACAAGAGAACACCCTGCTGAAATTCAAAACCAGGTGCAAACTATCCTGACACTCCATCTATTATCTAGCAGATGCTAGAAGTATCCATGGCAGATAAGAAGGCTTGTGACATCACTGGCAAATTTCAATTGCAGAGTGTCTGCCCAAACCAAGGATAGAGAAGTAAGACCATGCTTTCTGTATCCTAGAACTACTAGTCCTAAAAAATAGGTCCCACTACTCATAGACCCTAATAGAGACTAAAGATCTGTATAGGGGATGCTAAGTGACTTTTTATTGGAGCTTCTCATAGTGTCACAAAACAGGCAGTAAACAATTGTGTGACTGAAATGGTAGACTCAGGAGAGTGCCTGGGCATATCCAGACTTTGTAAATAAAGCACAAGTAAAAAATAAACAAACAAGTAAACAACCACAACCACCACCACCACAACAACAACAAAAACTTCAGATCCCATTTCAGGAAACACTAACAGACACTTGACATTTTGGAGGAGTGTCCTAGAACTCAATGACCAAGAAGAAAAATCCTTGTACTTAGTTTATAGATGGGTGTTAGTGGTCCTGCCCAGAAATTGAATCTTTCTGTATTTATGCCCTTTCTGGAGTGGCTTTAAATGACAATGGTGAAAACCTTCTAGTATCAGAGTTGTGAGCAGCACAGGTGGTCACTTAAGCTGTATGCAGTTTTTCTCATTTTGCACGAAAATATCCAACACAGAAGAAATACTAAATATCAGAATGAGCAGGACTACTTGTCCTAGGAATGTCAGCCAGTCTTTTTCCTCAGCACCAAGGCTAGAGAAATGAGTCATGGATGAAGGCATACATTCCCTACCTCCAAGGCAAGTCAGACTACCGCTGCTGCTGAATCACAACCTTACCAGCAACAGAAATAGCCCTGGGACTTTGATAGGGCAGGAGATAGTTTTGGTACTTGGCCACATCTGACATTTAATATCTTGGAGGATAAGTAATGAATCCTAACCAGACTCAAGGCCTATTCTGAAATAGAGATCTGTTTTCTCTCCCCAAAATGTTCCTTCCATCTCTTTCACCCATTAACACTGCATGTTATACAGCAGTGTGTAAGCACAAAGGACTCATTTATAGTAAAAGATTTACAACAATGGGAAAATAACAAAAGGATCCTCCAATTTGATAATGCACTTTGACTCCCAAGAGCATCCATCCTAATAGAAACATGCTATATCTTGCTAAAGATACAGAGAAGTCACTCGCTGAGTGGGGGAGATGATGTGGGTTAAGTGTCCTTAACTCTGGGATGAGTTTATGGACTACCCCAAAACCCAAAGATAATGCTATGTCACAAGAACTAGAATATGCAGGTTACTATAACAAGGGATTGTAATATTTTCAACTCTTATATTTAATAATTCCATTAACACATTTGGAGACTTGGTGCTACCTGTTCCCACAATGTTAGGTTCTCTCAGATTCGAGATCCTGGTTTGGGGAAAGGGCCCTTCACTAGGAAGTATAATAGGTTTCTACTGAACTTAAAGCTATGACTATTATTTAGGGGTCAACAGGAAAAAAATAAGTTTTCTATACTAGGACAATATTGACCAGGACAACTATAAAGAGCTAGGATTGCGAATACATGGGACAGTGAGGAATATGTCTAGAAAACCAATAATTCTTGAAAGCATCTCTTGATGCTTTTGTGCCCACTAAAAACTGTGACCAAACAATTACAACAGTCATGGTACATTAGAACAATTCAATTAAAACTTTCAACCCTTCAGGGATAAAAGTGTACATCATTTCACTAGGCAAGCAAACTAAAAAGGTTGAAATTCTGACTGAGAGCAGGGGTAAATGTAGAAATGAGTACTTGAGGAGGTAAATAATGAACATCTATTATGACCTCAGGACAAGGCACACTACAGAGAATACTACTTTGGCCAAATAATCGTATGGATTTGACAGAGAATATTAATTTATCTGAGTGCTTTAACAGTCTGTACATACTTCCTGCATTTTCAATTTCAAATTCTCCCAATCTTACCTTTTATTCTAGCTACGGTAATCAGGTTTATCAACCAACTTCACCCAGGTGCAATAATAAGCACCTCTCTACAGACACAAAATGTACACCTCGCACTTCCTACACAAAGGCTCTCTAACACTGCAGAGTGGGATGCACATGGGAACTGGAAGCACTCATAAACTTGGAGCCTAGAAATAATAGTTACTATTGCCTGTTGGGCCATGCTTGATCAATGGGGAAGAGGAACTATTAGATGTCTGTTCTCTCTTCAATCAGAGGGTTCTCACACACACTTTTTGTCTCCTCCGAAGGTCAAATTGTGTTCCTCTTTCTGTTATTCCTGCTCTGTGATATCATAATCCCAAAAAGAATTACCTATACACAAAACTTCCTCAGAACTGCTTTTGAGGAATCTAGGCTGAATCTTTGACTGACCATTATCCTTGAGAGCTTGTATCTACCAACACATACTTAACATAAAATTCAGTTAGAAATTTCCTCTTAAATCAAATTGCTGTATTTTCACACATTTTAAATTGCCCAAACCCTTCCTTATATGCAAAAAGAAAGTGTTTCTTAAACTTGCAAGATTAAAGATTTCTACATTTTAATGAAATTCAACTATCACATCCCATACAATTGACCTACCTTAAAATCTTAAGACTTCAGCTATTATTAAAGAAGTGTTTTAAGGCACATTTTGGAACATGATCACATGTTGAATATATATTAAGTTATATATGATAAAGGATTAACTTATTAACCTTGGGGAATTTTCTCTGCATCAGCAAAGTTTGAGATTTTTGGAAGAGAAGCAATACCTCAAATAGTGTATAAAACTTTCTTTAACAAGACATCAAAGGAGAAAAATAGACAAGTTGGTTTTCAAATAATAAAATCTGCTGCTCAAGAGAGCAATTGTCTATGAAGCTAACCCTTACATTTACTCTTTGTGGATCCTATTACTTTACCTATTATCTGTCACCTCTGTAACCTTGGAGAATTCCCTTTAAATGTGTTTACAAAGGCACAGAAAAGTGTAAGGCAATTATCAAAGAAATTTGGCAAAGAATGGATCACAAAGAAATCTGGTTATTTTTTCTTTTATCTGTATAGTTATTAGTATTTGGCTTATTACCAATTTCAGTAATCCCACCTCCTTCCTTCAGGACCTCTTGATCTACAACCAATATTTCAAAACTGCCATCAGATGCTCATTTTCTTCTTTATGTTATTTTTCCATCTTTTACATATTATTGTTTTGATAATGTAATTCTCAACTTATTAGGTATAGTTATATTTGATATTTAAGTTTGCATATCATTCTCAAATTCTTTGTAAACTGATATCTATAATGTTAAGTATATTCATTTCAATATCATTCTTATATTTTATAGTTTATCATTATTAGATTTTCCAAGTTTGTGTTTTATTTAGGCAATTTTTAATGTGTTTTATTTATATTATTGAATATCCAGTTTTTATAAAATTTGGAAAAAAAATTAGAAACAGAGGTTGTAAACTTAAAAAGCTCAGGCATAAAATAAAGCAATCTCTTAATAATGCTTCTTTGGAATGATGAAATATCTTATGATTTTTATGTATTTCTTTATATTTACTTATAATTACATAAATAAATATATATTTATATTTCTTTTTTCTAATCCATATATATTTTTATATAAACCAGAAAAAATCTTTAAAGAGATTAAAATTAAATTTCTACGTTTTGTTCTTCCACAATTAAGGAAATAGATTAAACTTTAGCCTCATAATATCTAATCACCTAAGTGATGAAATACTAATAAAGGAATGATATTCTGAGATCCTGATAAATGTATTAATTAAAACAATTTTATTTAAGGTGACAAAAACTTAAAATGTGTCTTAAAGATTCTGAGAAATCTTATATAACTTAATGAGCAGGAAATGGAAAAAGCCCCGAGAATCATGTAGAAAACTCATCTTCTACTTATCTTTTTTCTGCTTCCTTCATTCTGAACTATTGTCTTTACAGATGCCTGGAATTCTCCATAGGGCAGAACACATAAACAGTATATACTTCTTGTCTAACATTGCTGACCCTAGAATACAATGATTCTGACTCTGACTCACTTTGGGAACTCAGAAATATTCTGACCAATCTAGTTTATATATATTTCAACCATTCATGTCTAGAGGAAAATTAAAAAGAAAACTTTCATCTTTAGAGAGCTTAAAGGATCAGAGAGGGCAATTCTCAGAAATGGGAGTTTATATAGAACACAACATATCCAGTAAAATAAACATAAAAACAAATTAATTGATAGACTTCTTCTAAGTGCATTGTTTTTATTTGACATTTCAAATAAAATATTTCATAAAAATATTTCATAATATAGTCGTCTCCCATTATCTGCAAGAGATACATTCCAAGGTCCCCAGTGAATGCCTAAAGCCACAGAGAGTACCAAACTACGTTTTTTCCTGTACATACATACACAAATTTAATGCCTTTTTTTTATCTCAGCATTTTTGCAGTTTGAGGTACAACAACAAAACTACCATTTATTTCTTCTCCCTTTTTCCAATTTTACAAGTAGAAGATTCATCCTTACCCTAGATCTTATCAATCTCAGCATATGATTTTTTTTTTTTATTTTTAAGTCAAGAAATACTCTTCACCTTTTCACTTAAAGGAACACTTTAGGGATTCTCTTTTCATATCTCAATTGCTAGCATCACTACTCTTGGGCTCTGGAGCTATTACTAAGTAAAAAAGGGTAACATGGCAGGGGGGATTGTGGCTCAGTGGCAGAGCGCTTGCCTTGCACATGTGATCCACCGGGTTAGATACTCAGCACCACATAAAAACAATTAAACAAAATAAATATTTTTAAAAAAAATTAAAAGAGGAAGTGGAGTTAACATGAACAAAAGTACTGCCTTACCCAGACCATGGATCTGATAAACAAGATGGCTACTAAGTGACTAATAGGTGAGAAGCAATATGGTTTAGATACACTGGACAAAGTGATGATTCAAGTCCAGGTGAGACAAGGCAGACCTCACAGGAATTCATCAGACTACTGAAAGGGGGGAAAATTTGTAACTTATAAGTTGTTTATCTCTGGAATTTTTCATTTAATATTTTTGGACTACAATTGACTATGGGTAAGTGAAATTGCAGAAAGCAAAATCAAAGATCAAAGTGGACCATGCACTGTAGTAATTTAATCATTTAAGTCTATTCATAGAAGTTTTTTAAAATCATTCCATATTGTGCCTATTATATATCTAAAATATATATAAAGTATCTTTATTATTGAAACAATATGTTCTTTGGAAAAGCTCTTTCCAATAGAAATGTAATGTGAATCAAATATGTAATTTAAAATTATCTTCTAAGTATTTTTTGAAAGAAAATGAACAAATGAAATTAATTCTAATAGTGTATTTAATTTAACCACATACATCAAAAATATTAGTATATTAACGTGTACCATTAGCTACGTTTAAAATGCTCAACAGTATCTATATCTATCTATTGGACCATATAGCTGTATAATAAATGGCCTACATATGTAAAAGCATAGTATACACACTCTCTTTCTCTGTATGTGTATACTATGTAAATATAGAATATAATTATTCTAAAATTCTATATGATTATAGTATATATTTGCTTACATATGTATAAAGGTTATTGAATTTATATATTTTGCATAATATTAAGCATGCATTGATAATTTTAAGAGGATTACAAAATAATAAAATATAAATTCTAGGTAAACATCATGGAGTGTACCAGTAGCCCCAGCTACTCAGGAGGTTAAGGCAGGTGGATCACTTGAGCACAGGAGTTTGAAGTTGTGTGCATTTGTCAATTAGGGGTACATATAATTTCGGCATCAATTAGTGACCTCCCAGGAACAAGGCACAACCAAGTTGTACACACTGATCAGTAGTGGTTTATAGAGGGCTGCAATATAGTTCAGTACTGCATTGTTTGCCTAACATGTGGAAGGTCATGAGTTCAACTCCCAAACCCCCACTACACACACACGTACATACAACTACACACTCGTACCTATACATATCAGTTCTAATGGATCAAATCACATCTCAATGCATCATGGTGAGTGTACATAACTTTAGGGGTACCACAGTAGAAATTCAGTTTAATTTTCTTCTCAGGGACACAGGAATATTAGCCTATTTGCAAGAATCAATGCAAAAAGTAAATTGACTGATCCATAATGGGAGAGGGCATGTGAAAAATAAAGTAATTCTGGGCAAAGAGGAAGATAGAGTGGGGAGGGGGTATGGGGGCAGGAAAGATGATGGAATGTGATGGACATTATTACCCTAGGTACATGAATGACTGCACTTATGGTGCAATGCTACATCATGTACAATCAGAGAAATGAAAAGTTGTGCTGTAATTGTGTACAATGAATCAAAATGCATTCTGTTGTCATATAATTTAAAAAATAAATTTAAAATAAATAAATAAATTGGTCCATAACAGAAAAGTATACAAACAATGAAGCAGGTAATAAACAAAATAGACAAAATTCTGACTTGTTTTCAATTGATTTTAATGATAATTCACCAAAGTTGTCTTTATTTTACTGGATTTTTTTCATGTAAAGTAGAACATTTCAAGGAGCAGTATCAAACAGAAATAGAGAGTCTGGTTCAAAGAAACATAAAACTAAATAATATGTAACATTTTCCCTTTAAGAAAATATTTCCATATTCTTTCTATTTCAAAGATTCTTCATAAGAACACATTAGTGGATTTGAACATCATTTACCACAAGCAAAATCAGAAGGATATCTGCTAGTCAAATCAGAAAAAAAAATTATTTTCATTCTCTCAATGTGTATGAAATTCATAAGGAAAAAAACTTGAAAACTCTCCTCTTATTTATCTCAAAAAATGATTGAATCAGCCTTGGAAAAGTCTTATTGCTTTCCCTGTGGAAATTCTTTTTGAAAGAGTTTTTATGGGGCTCTGAAAAATTATTTGAGGCTATAGAAAATGGCATTTATCTTTAGGTAGTATTTCACATAGTAACATTTTAGGATAAGTTAGTGCTGAGGAAACCGAGGCACAGAGGAAATGCAAAATAAACTTTTAGGAGGATTTGGATAAATGCCACCTGTCCAATAAAAGAGATGGATAATGTGTGAGGCTTTCTATCTAGCATAGCCTTGAGTTTCTTTCCTGTTGTCAATTTGTGTGATTAATAGGAACAAGGTACTCAGCTCTCCTGGGCATATTGATCGCAGGTGATTTCTCATGACTGCTAGCCATATCAGCTGTAATTTCCTTGCCAGTCTTCACCTATGAAATGAGATGTTTTACACTGGTAAGAAATAAATGCATGTGAAGTAATAATAGTCTGCCTTACCACAACAGTAGATTTAACAACTCTATCTGACTTCAATGCAGACAAAGTTATGGTAACCAGACAGCTTGGTACTACAAGGTAAAAAGGAGGAACTTCAGAATGCAATTGACCAATTATGCTATGTACATATATGAATATAACACAGTGAATTCCACCTTTATGTATATCTATAAAGCACCAATTTAAAGAACAATAAATAAATAGAAGGAAGACCAGTATAGTAGAGAAAGAGGAACAGGAGAAGGAAAGAAGGCAAGGATGAAGAGTTACTGTGGATTGAAATGGAGAAAATTATATTACCTGCACAAATTATTATACCAAAATGAACTCCACTGTCACATATAACTATAATGCATTAATAAAAACATTCAGAAAAAAAAGAAAACATACAGACCAATAACACAGAATAGAGAACCCAGAAATTAATCCACTTTCAACTGATTTTTGACAAAGAAACTAAGAACAAACATTGGGGAAGGGGCAATCCCTCCAAAAAATGAGGCTGGGAAAAACGGATATTCATTTACAGAAAAATAAAACTAGTCTCCTGTCTCTCACCATATACAACAGTCAACTCAAAGTGGATTAAAAATTAAAATGTAAGACCTGAAAGTAAAGAATTAAAAGGACAAGTTTATTAAACATAAAAAGTTTTAATCAAATATCACTAATCATCAGGAAAAGGGAAATAAAAATCACAATGGTATATTAACTCATCCAAGTTAGAATCGTTCTTACCAAAAAAACAAAGAAGTATGTAAAATTCTGGAAAGATATAGAAAAAGAACCCATATATTATCAGTGGAAATGTAAATTAGTATAGCATTTTTTAATATCTTATGGATATTCCTCAAAAAAACTAAAAATAGAACTACTGTAAGATCTATCAACCCCACTATAGAATATTATATATCCAAAGAAAGGACAATCAGTATGCAGAAGTATTTACAGTCCTGTGTTTATTGTACCCATGTATTCTTTTCAGAATAGCCAAGACATGATTTCTAACAAAGGAGTTTGCCGGGAGATTAGTATATTTTAGAAATGTGATATATAAACAAATGAAATATTATCCATCCATTACCAAAAAAGAATGAAATCCTGTCTTTTGTGGCAACATGATGAGTCTGGAGGACATTATGTTAGGTGAGATAAGCCAAATATAGAAAGAAAATGATTGCATGTTCTCATTCATATGTGTGTAGAACTTGATAAGGTGATTGCAAAGGAAAGAATAAAATGCTGGTTATCAGAGGCTAGAAGATGAAAGGAGGGAGATAGAGAATTAGTTAGCAGGTACATAATTGCAGTTAGAATTAAGTCCTAGTGTTGTATAGCAAAACAGGGTGACTATAAATAACAATATCTATTTTATATTCCAAGTAGATAAGAGATGATTTTGAATCCTTCCAACACAGAAATGAATAATGTTTCAGGTGATTGTCCTAATTACTCTGATTTCATTACTGCACACTGCATACATGTGTGAAATATTACATTGTACCTTGTGAATATGTACAATTATTATGTGTCAACTAAGAATTCACAACTTAACTCATTAAAAATAATAACAAATTCCCCAAACATAATAATATTATGAGTTTAAATCAGACTTTCAATATCATTGGCATACATTAATTGCCAAGGATTTATACTCAAAAACAATTTATAATAATATCCTCCTTATAAAGGATGAATTAAAGTACATATAAAACTAATGGAGAAAAGAGGATGGTAGTCTTTTATAGATTCTTCCTTTACTTTCTTTTTTACATGTGTGTTGTTAAGAATTCATCCATGACTTTTGTGTGTATGGAATTCCCTTTTGATATGTAAGTAGGACATTACAGCCCTGATTACAGCTTCCTGAAGAATCACCTTTCCTTTTCTCAAAAATGTTGTACCACAATTTTTCCTTGTTTGAAATGTCACTGTCCTGAACACTCCTTGTCCTATATATACAGCATGTCTGTAAATGATGCTCTCTGGACCTGCTTCACTCCATTACTGAAGCTTCCTCCTGTACTCACCAACAATACTCTCTCTCTCTCTCTCTCTCTCTCTCACACACACACACACACACACACACACACACTTAATCTATTCTCACACAATTACATTATTTTCCTTTGTATGCCTTCTGACCTCACAGCTTTCCTTTATGGATTTTGCCTGCCTTAGCCCCCAAAACACCATATTTTAGTCCATTTACCTTGAAAGGAATATGTCTGGCCACCCTATCTCCTTCTTCACAACACACACACACACACACACACTCACACACACCCCTCCCACTCTCCACTACCTCCTCAACATGGCCTTCTAGGTCATTAATTTCTCTAAAGACATTTTCTCACTCTTTTTTTTTTTCTACATAATGAAAGGAGCTACTTATATTCAAGTGAAACAGCATAATTTTATAGCAAGGACACAGTTTTTACATACACTATCATCAGAAGGACCATCACTTAATGAAGAGATATTTTCAATTATTCTTTTTCAAACTACACGAGAAATTTCAAATTAAGTTCCTTCTCTGTGTCCTTCAAAACCAACAAAACTTATTTTTCTTACAAATGTTTGCAACTTGGGAGAGGCTAGTTACAACAACACAACTTGCCCTGCTTCCTTATGATAACTTGCAAAGGCATATTTCTAAGGACCTGGATTTTAATCTAGGGTCCAAAGGTCCAAAGGTTTTGTAAAAATGAACAGCTCCAGCAAAACCAGAGATATAAGAATTTCTCACCTTGAATAAAGTTTAAGTCAACACTTGACAATTTTGTCTGGTAAGGTATTTTATAAAAACAGCATTAGTTTTCTTGTGATGATAATTTTAAAATTATGTATGTCGCTACCATTTTATATATATGTAAGTTGTTTTATATACAATGTTCATATATCTTCATATGTCCCTGTGGTTTGCAGGATGGTACAGTTACTTCTTTTGACAAATAAAGAAATTCAGGGTAAATAAAGACCAAACTGAAAACAAATACCAATAGGTAGAGACATAACTAGACTCAAGGATTACTATGGATTGAATTTCTGAAAATATGACTTCCTGCTTCTCCAGAATTAATTTAGTCAAGGAAGAATTGCTAAATTCTCACTGTGCATCAGACATTATACTAGAAGTGATCAAGAAATAAATGTTAGGGCTGGGATTGTGGCTCAGCGGTAGAGCACTTCCCTACCATGGGCGGGACCAGGGTTTGATTCTCAGCACCACACAAAAATAAAGGCATTGTGTTGTGTCCATCTACACCTAAAAAATAAATAAATAAAAATGCATCTGTTATTTTAAAATAAGAAAGAAATGTATTCATTGACAATATACTAAGTGAACAGAAACATCTCTAACACTAGTCACTAACTAATGGGAATTAGGAAAGACTTTGGATAAAGCATATTTTAGCTTATTCATAAAAGAACATTAAAGTTTTACCAAGTGGATGGTATTCTGGTAGTACAGGAGAAATGATAGTCAAAGACACACACAAAAAAATCATCATCATCATCATCATCATTTGATGTAGTTGAAATACAGGCATATTAAATAGTTGAAGATTGATGAGAAAGTTGAGATAATGAGGGTGGCAAGAGATGTAATTTAAAAAGTAGACAAAAGGTAGTATATGGTGTGTATATATACTGTGTTCGTCAAATTTCATCACTATAAATAAAATGCCTTACAAAAACAAATTAATGGAAGAAAAGTTTATTTTAGACTTAGAAGTTAGAATGGCCAACACCATTGCTCTGAAGTGAGACAGAACACCATGGTGGAAGGACATGTCAGAGTAAAGATGCTTAGCCCATGGCAGCCAGGGAAGGAAGATGGGGGTGCGTGCAGGGACAAAATATAATCTCACTTAGTGACTGACCTGCTTCCTCCAGCCACGCTGTACCTTTCCACAGCTGCTACCTAGTATTACTTTAAGATTAAGCCACCAATTGGATGAATTCACTTGTGAGTTTATAACTCTCATAAACTACTTTCCCTCTGCACATTTCTACATTAGATATCATCTTTTCAACACATGAGCTTTTGGGAAGACACTTCATATGGAAACCATAACTGTGTTAGTTAACTTTTTGTTTCTGTGACCAAAAAAAAAAAAAAAAAACAACAAAAACAACTTTCAGAAGGAAACCTTTGATTTTGGGATCAAATTTCAGAGGTCTCAATTCATGTTCAAATGACTCAATTCCCCTGCCCAAGGCAACGTAGAACATAATGGCAGAAGTATGTGGTAGAGGAGACCTTCTCAGCTCAAGGCACCTGGAAGCAGAAAAAGAAAATAAGGGGAAGAGAGAGGAGACAGGGGCAAAATGTAATCCTAAGGGCATGCCCCAATGACTGTGTCCTATAGCCACACCCTACTTGCCTCGTGTTGCCTTCCAGTAGTCCTTTCCAATTATTAATTGATCAAATGGGTTAATGCACTGGTGAGGTGACAGCTTTTATAATCTACTTCCTTCACCTTTGAATATTGCTGCATTGTCACATGAACTTCTGAGGGGACACCTCATATCCAAACCATAACCATAAGATACACATATATTTATCTGTACATATAAAATCTGTATATAAGTTTTCTTTTAGACTCCTCTCATCTATTTGTGGGATCTAAGTCCCCTCCCTTTGAATCTGGATAGGCTCCATGACTGCATGACAAACAAAATATGTTCTAAGTGAAGCTTTATAGGACTAGTCTCTAAGAGGCTGACAGCTTACATTTCCTGCTTAAGTTTTAAGATTTGGGGTGGTTTATATGCAGCCATAATTAATTGGAATATGGGAACTTCATGATCAGAATTATAAAATGATCCACATGTATGGTGGGTAGTAGTGAGACTACTTCATTTGATTAGATGAAGAGATAATAGGAGAAGGGAAAATGATTAAATATTCCAGTAAATCATACAACAATCATATTTATGTAGCCCAGTGTGTAAAGTATGGATTTTAATGATTATTGAAAACATCACCATTTTAGGGACTCTCCTTATTAACCCAATTTCAGAATGTGCCATTTAAAAAATCATATTTTTTCCATCATTAAATATTCTTGTCATAATAAAAGAAAAAAAGTTATGTCCTGAACACAGAAAGTGACCCTAATAGGTGATAATTTACCCTCATCAAAAAAAAACTGTTCAAATTTTAAAGTATTCCTTAAGTCCAAGAATAGAAACTGAAGCTGCTTGAAAGCTTCCTAAAATATCATTATATATGATTATTTTTTACTGAGTTTTAAGAATAAAACATTTTTTATAATGCACATACCTTGACTGATATATCTGAAAGATCTTCAGAAAAATAACAACCCTGACTGACTCCACAGTTATGTAACCTTTTGTTTTTGAAAATCTTGTGAAATGCGTGGGTTTTATTTGTTTTGTGTATGCATGTGTTTTATATTTTGTTTATCCAAAGTTTCTTCATTTCTATAAATAGTGGACTGGTAAAAGACTATTATCCTTCTAATTCTTATTTTCTTCATAATTACAGTGTTGAAAGTATTCCAAGTATTCCTAAAATATTTCTCACCAAAGAGAAATCCTTTTCTAATTAGCATTGTACATCATGTCTAGTGGTCATTTATTGTCACATACGTAATACTTGGGAGACAGTGATTTCATATGTGGATATTAAACTCCATTTTATAGTAAGTCATATTATTATACTTCCTACATTCCTGTGATGATGCATAGAATGGAAATTTTCAGAGGCCAGTGGCAAAGGAGAAATAATCAGTTAAGCTCTAGGTAAAAGAAAGAGTTGTTCATTAACTCACTAGGAAATTATCCTCTAGGACTTAAGGCAACATAAATCATACTAGTCTCTGCCTCTGGGTAACTTTTCTCTGCCCTAAGAAAAAAGGATGCTGTGAAAGTTATGTAACTCTTAAATTGAGGACTATCTATACTGTAAAAGAGAATTCATAGAAGTTGAATTTGCAGTCATAATTTTAAAAACAGGAGTTTTAAATAGGAAAAAAAATTAAGTTCTCCAGTTTCTTTTAAAGGAAATAGAGTAGCAGGTGTGATGGACTCACACTCCCCATGATATCACAATGACTGCCCATGTTAAAAGGAGCCTTCTAGATTCAGTGCCCACTTTTTCTACTGGGGTTCCCAATTCTGAGTCGGTTATCATCTCAGTCAGTCTTATTTTTCTTACAGTAAAATTATGAGAAAGTAAAAATTCAGATATCCATATGTCTAGCAAAAGTAAGAAAATAAAATTTAGTTAAAAAGGACTTCCAGAAATATTTCTGATATCCAGGCCACTTTGCTTATTTATATTACATTCCTAGCCCCCTTAAGAATATGAGTTTATTTCTTCTGATTTTGGACCGTCAAAATGAATTATTTGAGCCAAAAGAAAACTGTTGACTCTGCTTCCCAGGCCTGTAGGAACTTGGTAATATATCAATTTCCATTTAATTTCTCTCAAAAGAATTTGCTTACTGAGGAAGTCAACCCAACTGTCCTTGTGATAGCCTTTGAGCCATTTCATAAAATGGCCATTTGTAGTTTTGGAGTTATATTGCCCCCATGACAAAAATGTCAGTCTCAGCCCTATTTTAAATAGCTCCCAATCTGGTTACTGCTGCCCTTAGCTGTCATTTGACACATGGCCCATTAACCCATTCAGTTCTTTCAAAATACCACAATTAAAGAAATATATTGCAGAAGTAGTATGTTTCTAATCTCACAAAATATCTTATTCCTGCATCCAAGTGCAGTTCACAGTTTCCTCTCAGTCTCCCCGTCTAAAGACAGAAATCCAACATACATTCTACAGACAAAACGTTTCGTATTGTTTAATAAAATGATATTTAAAATGAATTATTCAGGTAAATATCTGAAATATTTGCTTTGTCTTGTTTGGTAAAAGTAATCTTGTAAACTTTGGGTGGAGGTAGGAGTACAAGATCAAGCCCTGCATCCGAGAATCATCACAACTCAAAAATCTAGTGTAAATAGTAGAAAATGCCGCCTGCTGACAATGACCTTGGGAAAGCAAAACACCTGGAACAGTGTTGTCTGTATCGAAGGCCTGTGGTCTGAATATTCGTGTGCTCCAAAATTCATATGTTGAAATCTCTTCATCAGTGTGACAGCATCAAGAGGTGGGGTGAAGACTTTGGGAGGCGATAAGATCTCGAGGATGGAGCCCTCATGTACGGAATTAGTGCCCTTATAGAAGAGACCCCTTCAACCATCTAAGGACAAAGTTAGAAGTTGCCACCTATGAATCAGAAAGCAGGCCCTCACCAGACACCTGCTCAAGACTTGATCTTGGACTTCCCAGCTCCAGAACTGTGAGAGATAAATTTGTTATAATTTGCTCAATTTATGGTATTTGTTATGACAGTCCAAACAGCTACTACCTGAGGTAATGTCAGTAATTTAAAAAAATACACAGAATCCCAACTATTAAAATAGATACGTAGAGATTGAGTCAGAGGCAGAGACACACACAGAGAGATTTGTAGACATTCAAGAACCAGCAAAAGGCATTAATAGGCAACAACAAAAGCTCAACCAGTGATTAAGCTGTTTTCAGTTTGAGGCTGAACCCTTAGGTAATTAACATCTGTTCCTGAACTATGGAGGTAGAGGCAAGTTAATGGCATTGCTGCTGGGGCTTTATCTGCTTTCTTTCCTCAGTAGCAGTTATTCTGATTTCTTTTGGCCTAAAGGCTGAAGAGAAACTGGCACCTGTTTTTAAGTCTCTATTGAAGCTTCAAAATGGAAAATAATAGCCTAATTAAATGAAAGGCTTTTCCTCCTGTCCTAGAACTGCTGGGAAGAATACAAACCATTCATCGGAGTGTTCAAGTTTTTGTGCAGCAGAACAGATGATGGATAAAAGTTCAGGTGCTCTGCAATTAGTGCTGGGCAAGTGCTTCTGGCAGACATCCAATGCCCAGAGACACAGCATTGCTACAGTCTGCCAAGCTGCATCCTTAGGAAACCTCATTTTCCATCCCTTCAAAAGTCTGAATTGTAATTGCTGTGTTCTGAGACAAATGAAGGGATAATCTGCCGCCTCACAGTGTACATTTCTGGAGGGGTTGCTCTCTGGGTGTGTCAAGAAGGCAGCTCTAATTCTTCCCAAATCACTGAGGGCAGCAGTGTTTCCCACAGAAAATACATGAAATGCACCACTTGTCATTATTTATCACAAGGAGATCTGTTGATCACTCACATCAGAACCATATGGGAGGCCCAGACCACAAAAATAAAATCTCCCAGGTTGGTATTCAGAGTCTGTACTTTTTAGAACAAGTTCTGATACTTATTCACATGAAAATTGGAGGCCCACTGATCCTAGATTATTTTTTCATTCAACCAAAAAGGATCAAGCACTTCTGCATTAGCCTGTAGACATTGTTTATTCAGTAGTTAAAGTCAGAGACAATTTATATCTCCATCAAACATGTAGACCTGAAATATAAAAAAGTAATCAGGCAAATCTACTCTTTCAAATTCCAAACAGCTCTATGAAGAAAAAATATGCCATCATGAATAAATTGGGAAATCCTAGACAGGTTAATAAAAGGAGCCCTGAGTGAAGAGATCTCTTTTCCCTTTTCCAAAAAATATTGATTTTCTGTACAATGTCAGAACCCTAGTTTCTTACTAGGCCTTACAGAATTTTAAAGCCAGTACTGATAAAATCTAGAATAACACAGCTTCCTGTGTGTCACCAAGCATATGATAATGTTCTATTATATTTAATTCTCATAGAAAACCTATGAGATCATCAAAATGAAGATTTTTATACAATTTACAGATGAAGAAACCTGTGACATTACATAACCTAACCATAATCATAAAGTGAGTTAGTAATGAACTTCACTTTGTTCATGGACCTTCTTTTTTAAGTAGATGATGCATATGAAGAGGGAAAATTCAACAGAGATCCAGATCCAGAGTACAGATCCAGAGCACAGAATCCAGGCCATTCAAGAACTGCATTTCCAACTAGAGGGAAGAGAAAATTATACTAACAAAGTCTTCTGCCTATGAAGTCATTATTGATATACAAAATTCTTTCCCTTTTTCTAGTCATCTGAAAAAAACTTGATCATATCTTACTTAGAAACAGCCTTAAATTCAACTTAGTTTTTACCCTTCTATGAAGGATAAAGGATATTGTGCTGTCCTACAAAACTGATTAATGTATGGTTCAATTTCTCATAGAGCTTACAACTAATGGATGAAAGAATATGTTATCAATAATATTATGTAAAATTACATAAGTACTAAATTTAAAACTAAATTTAAAAACCTGCATGATAAATTTATGCAATATATGTTTAATAAACACCTACTGTATGGTGACGTTCTTCTGACACAAATTAGGCAGCATGCTTTTAAGCAGGTGGTAATTAAATTATGCTTTTAATCAGCAAAAGAATATTGCCAGTTGGAAAATTAAGAGAAAGAAATTAATTCCAAACTAGGATCAGAAAATAGAAAAAGAGTGATAAAACTGTATTATATGGAAAAAAAATATATAGATTTGTTCAGGATTTGAAAATGAAGTAGTAGAAGAAAATAGTGAACAATGTGAGATAAGTGAGAGAAACCTTTATGGACTTGGTAAGGGTTTAGAATTTTATTTCAGGGCAAGGTAAAGCTATTGTAAATTTGAAGAGTGTGGGGAACTACAACCCATATGTGAGAAAACCTAAATTGCAAAAAGACATTAAAAAATCAAATATTTTTTCTCTTTAGATTGTATAATCCTTAACAGTGCATACATTAATGTAGGATATATATATATATATATATATATATATATATATATATATATATTATACACGCATATATATATATAAAACATACACACATAAATGCATGTGTTCATATATACATAATCCCTAAAATTATAAAATGTTTAAGGTTAAGAAATAAATACATGAAATTTATTTCAAAATCACATCTTGCCAAGACCCAGCTCACAAAAAAAAAAAAAAAAAAATGACATATTCCTGAGTTCCTTTCTAAAGGAAGCAAGCAGACTGGGTTGAAGGTCCCATCTCATCATATGCATGGCACCTGAGCAATTATCTTTCCTTATTCTTCTGTGATTTTTCAATACTCAATAGTGTCTGACACACAAAATTCATGATGAATGAATGAATAAACAAACACATAGATCACTGTTCTAGTATAACCAACATTGGAAATTTGAATTTTTCAATTATTTTATACATGTGAGTTTTCTTATATTTTTCTGGGAAATACAATGCTATTTCTCTAAAATAGGATAAATGTTCATCAAATTACATCCTGCAAATGACCTTCTTACCTCAATCTAGTCCATCTAAAAGGAGAAGAAAGAACTGAGAAAGAAGCCAATTTGCCTTTCAACCTTAATTGCTAAAACTAGGTAAATAGATGATAGGCAAACAGACATACACACCAGCATGCATACATTTACAGACTTTTATATCTACATGATTTTGTCCTTTAAATTTAGTTTGATTGATGTATATTACAACCATTTTTAACAAAAGTTAATATAAGAACATAGATCTATTTTGTGTCATCTTTTCCAGATTGAAATTAAAGAATATTAAAGTATAGCATATTTCAACTCATTAAAGTAGAATTTAACACAAATTTAAGCAGTGATATAAAGTCATCTTGTCAAATATCAAGTTTCTTACTGAAACTTGCATGACAGCTGTAATTTCTTTAATTATCAGAATATCTGGAAAACACTTTCATGAGCGAGGTTATTATTTTTCCTCTTTATGTGATGATTAAATCTCCCTAGGAACCTATCATCATGTTGTATTTCCAAATAACCTCCAAGACTAACAAATCATCATTAATTTGGGAAAAGAATATAAATGACATAAAGTCTTATTCAACCAAAAAAAAAAATCAGGACAGAAAATGGTTTGTGTTCAAAGAATGTCTATCACAACCGTTCACATGATGCAATAGAAAAACACAATGTGAGGTTGTCAAATAGTTTTTACTAAGAGGTTATACACTTTGAAATTATCATTATCAGTATGGATTTAAATTCTTTTCAGGTGTTCCTTCATACTAACACAGTAGGTGCCATTCCTTGTAGTGTAACTTTAACCATCCAATTGCCAGTTTTCAAGTTGAAAATACAATAATAAAGGATTGAATATATTAAGGGACTGCAGATAAAGGGTTTTCTTCTGCTCTTCTAAAAGTAATCATCTGGAATCATTTAAAAACAAAACATAAACAACAACAACAAAAACTGGAGATTGGTTCTAATCCTTGAGATCATTTAAATAAAAACCAAACACTTTCTCCACCATGTTGGATTAGGCCCCAAATTCCTTAATAAGACTCTTATAGTACAAGAAATAAAACCAAGAATCAATAAATGGGATGGATTAAAACAAAAAAAAAAAAAAAAGCTTCTTCTCAGCAAAAGAAACAATCAGTGAGATAAACAGAGAACCTACAGAATGGGAGCAAATCTTTCCCACAAGCACATCAGATAGAGCACTAGTCTCTAGGATATATAAAGTACTCAAAAACCTTAACACCAAAAAAAATAATAATAATAATCCAATCAATAAATGGGCCAAGGAACTGAACTGACACTTTTCAGAAGATGTTATACAATCAATCAACACATATATGAAAAAATATTCAACATCTTTAGCAATTAGAAAAATGCAAATCAAAATTACTCTAAGATTTCATCTCACTCCAGTCAGAATGGCAGCTATTAAGAATACAAACAATAATAAGCATTAGCGAAGATGTTGGGGAGAAAAGGCACATTCATACATTGCTGGTGCGACTGCAAGTTCTTGCAGCAAATTTGGAAAGCAGTATGGAGATTCCTTGGAAAAATTGGAATGCAACCACCATTCAACCCAGCTATCCCATTCCTCCGTCTATACCCAAAGAACTTAAAATAACATACTACAGGGACACAGCCACATCAATGTTTATAGCAGCTCAATTCACAATAGCTAGACTGTGAAACCAACCTAAATGCCCTTCAGTGGATGAATGGATAAAGAAACTATGGTACATAAACAAAATGGAATACTACTTGGCAATAAAAGAGAATAAAATCATGACATTTGCAGGTAAATGGATAGAATTGGAGAATATAATGCTAAGTGAAGTAAGCCAATCCCAAAAAAACAAATGCCAAATATTTTCTCTGATATAAGGAGGCTGATTCATGTGGGGTTGGGAGGGAAGCATAGGAGGATTAGATGAACACTAGATAGGGCAAAGGGATGGGAGGGGAAGGGGGGTGAGGTAGAAAAGATGGTGGAATGAGATGGACATCATTACCCTAAGTACATGTATGAGACACAATGGTATGAATATACTTTGTATACAACCAGAGATATGAAAAATTGTGCTCCATATGTGTAATATGAATTATAGTGCATTCTATTTTCATATATAACAAATTGGAATAAAAAATAAATTAATTAATTTTAAAAATACTTTGAATCAAGAGGGTTTAATAAATGCTTAGAGCACCTTACTAGGTAAAATACCTAAGAATAATGATTTTAGTGTGGCAGTCAACAAGAATCACTTTATATTTGGGGTGATATAGTGTTTTACAGTCTATTGATTACCAAAAATAAATAAATAAATAAACCCTTCCTTTCTTTTTATTCATGTTCCTTGACAAATAATTTTGAGAGCCCTGTCATTTGCACTGTGAGCTTGAACATGTGATCTGATATGAAAAACAGGGTGTTAGCAAACACCATGCATGTAGAAGCTTTCAAAGTGCTTTTAGATTAGGAGTTGTGCCCTTTGGCTACTTTTGGACACCCTAATTATATTGCCATATGAACAAGCCCAGAGTAGCATGATGACCATATAAACAGTTATCAAAAAAAGAGGCAATTTACCAGTTAATCCAGAAGTTGACAGCAGACACACAAGCAAGATCAGCAGATATTTCCTCTTAAGAAATGTAATAGTCTGATAATTTCAACTGGGTTTTGTCTCTGAAGACTGTTGCTTAGTTAGGAAAAATAATGATTAGTAAGTATTTTGACAAATAAACACATATTAACATGTAAAAATTTATTTATGCATAAATATGTATGTATATACTTCTCTAAGGAATAGTTTGCAACATTCAAAGCTGAGATGGAGAGGACTGCAGACAGCTAGATGAGCACTGTAAAATAGACTTGAATTGAGCTTGATGGTCAATCATAGATTGGATAGTGGTTTTGCAAGGCATAGTGTTATCTAAGGGCAATTTACCCAAGAAGAGCTAATGCAGAATTACTTTGTTTTGTGGTCATGGGGCAAGATTACAACACATGGGAATGTTTCCTTTAAATCAATACAAATATCATCATTAATATTCCTTGGAATATTAATCAGTTAATCAATTATTCAATGCAGGGATGGAAATAAGCATTTGGGAAATAGCCCTTTTAGTTAAAAATAACAATAGAGCATTCTTTTTCCTTCTGGAGCTGTGTGTAGCCTGGAAATCAAGGTAGCATACACATGGTAAAGTAAACTCCATTAGAGGGAAGAAGGTCAGCTGGCCCTCACAAATGATATTAAGTCAAGAGTAAAAAGGAAAATACATTTCACAAGTATTTCCAACTATGGGCCTGTACTTGGCCTTGAGTAATATAGTAGAAATTAATCATTCATAATATTCCCCAAGATCCATATAATTCCTTTTCTTTTCTCTCTCTCTCTCTCTCTCTCTCTCTCTCTCTCTCTCTCTCTGCCCCACTTCCTCCCATCTCCCCTATCTCTCCCTCTTTTTTTTTCTTTTTTTTTGCTTTTTTGTTGATGTTACTAGGGATTAAACCCAGAGGTGCTCTACCACTGAGCCACATCCTCAACCCTTCTTATCATTTATTTTGAGACTGAGTCAAAGTTGCTAAGGGCCTCACAAAGATGGTGAGGCTGGCCTTGAACTTGGATTCTTCCTTCCTTAGTCTTCTGAGTTGGGATTACTGGCAGAATCCAAATGTTCTTGATAAATTGTTTAAACTTTCAGTCTATTTTGTGCTCTCATTGGGAAATGAGAGAAAACTTGAAGTTTATTCTTAAATAAAAGGCCATATCCAATAATATCAATAGTTAAGTCGACAGTGCTCCATCAATAGGGTAAAGCACATTCCAGAGCCCCATATATGACTGTGGCAATGAGAATCTCCAGGAAAATTTTACAAAACAAGCAAGTGTTCTAAAGTGTTCATTGAATGTTTATGTTAATCAAATTTGAATAGTGCTTATCATCCATAGAAAGAACTTGTGAAGAAGTTCTTAAGAAAAAGGAAGTGCTTGGAATTTCTTGTAGGAGATAATCTAAAAATATAGGAATTTTACTATTAAAGAATGATTTTAATAACATACAAAACATGAAATTACAAAAAGATGCTTCAAATGTATAGTAACTTAATTTACACAAACCTGATCAAACTTTAAATTACATTGGAAGCTTTGTTAAGTTTAGCCAATACCAAAAGTAAAAATAAACAAAAACAAATAAATAAAACAAAATACCACTTGTCTGTAACAGTGATTGCAAAGAGTATGTTCCCCAAATCAAATATGTTAAAATGTTTAATCACATTGTACATGGTTAAATTCTTTCAATATCAGTCCACATAACCTTTTGAGATCTGAGTTCACTTTAATCCTAGAACTTAGGCCTGAACCCCTTCAAATCCAAAAACTGAGGTATCCCAATTACTCTAGCCATAAACTCTGAGCTTCTTTGAGTCTGTCTTCACTCAGACTATAAAATGTGAGACTGGACATCTAACAAAGTTCATAACAAATAATATTATTTTATTAGAAAAGAAGTGTACCCTCAAATAAGTCCCAACATACTACTTTGTACTGAAATTGACAAGTGTATTTGCTGAAAACTGGCTTTTTTTTAAGAGCTCGATTCATATAGAAAATGAATCTAATGGAGGGCTGGAATGGACTGTTTAATGACAGAAACTCTATTTCCTTCCTATCTAAGTGAGATTGGTTAACCTGGTCCTGAGAAATGTATCAATTTTTTTTTGTCTTTTTTTAATTCTCAAATGTATACTCCAAACATTCTATTAACCAAGGGTGACCTTATTGCTAATTGTTTATGCCTGCCTCTAGAGGCTATACTTTTTAAGGAACAATATGTGATCTTTTGCTATGTTAATTTAATATATTTTATAATTTCCTTTGGTTAATGGTGTCCTTTTGTACTTTGGTGTATAATTATTAAAATAGCTTTTTATTTAAGAGAGTATTTTTCAGATGAGAAACATGTTGAGTATTTAAAGACTGTGGAGCTCTTTGTCACTTTTCTAGATGTCACTGCTCCCTCCATCACTGAAATAAACAGTCATTTGCTCAATGCCCAAGGGCATCACTTCATACTATAGTAATTCTAACAGTTACGATCAAAACATTGAGACAATTTTTTAAACAATTTTAAGTGTAGTTTTAAAAGATAGCTATGTTGGAGGCAGAGTACAGTTTTGACTGTAATCTAGGATTTTTAAGATTTAATTATTGCCTGCATTAACAAAATATTTTACATTGACCAAGCCATTCAATCTCTCTGAACCTTAGTGTCATCATTTTAAAAAAATCAGCAGATTATACAAAACAGTCAATTGGATTAACTGCTTCTACAATTCTACTATATGGTCCTAGTTGTTAGCTTCTTTATTATAAGATATAAAACTCTGAGCTCTGAAATGGACAGCAAAGGATTCACTAGAATTTCCAATAACTTAGCAGATCTCCTTTGTGGAAGTTTAGATCAAAGAGTAGAAGGTGGAGAAAAGTGACTCTGACCACCTAGCTACAGAGAGTGCAGGCAGTGAGCGAACTCCAGTTGAACTAATTGGTTCTAGATTTTTAGGAAACCTCTAGCTCACTAGAGGATTACACCTTATGTCCCAGGATTAGTTCACAATCCTAAAAGCAAAGAAAAGGATCCAAATATACTGATGGAAGTGAGTGAAGTGAGAATCTCTCTTTTGAAACACTACCTTGATCTACTAAATATGAACAACTTAGGTAAAAATTTTGAAATATTTGAAACCTCTCAATTAACCAGACTATTTAACACCTTCCCTTAAATAGGTATGCATATATGCCTTATGTAGAACTTGCTTACATTCATTTTTCAACACCTAACTTTTGGGAAGTAATTCATATTACCTGCCAAGAATATGATGGTTAAAATATGGGTTTACTGGCATTTTTCTCAGGGTTATCTTATAAACCTGTACAATAACGATCAGAAAAGATTTTAGCACAAATAAATATCTTAAAAGAAAATTGTTAAAGATAGCCATTAGGAGTTCCAAGTTTTCTATTTCTAAATAAACTAAATCAAAAACTGTAAAAGTCAACTGCAAATTCTCTCACCAGTTTCAAAGTGTTGGACTTTCTTAAATAAAAGTAATATAAAGGCTAAACAAACAAACAAAAACAACAACAATAAAAACAACCCTTCTTCAGAGAGTCTCTGCTCTTGGCATAGCAAGAAAGAAAGAAATGAGAGCTGCACTTCTAAGCCCAAACCAATCCACTGGTTTAAGGTCCAGGATGTTTAGTCAGTGACTCAAGAATCTAACCTACATCTCGTAAATAATTCCTATCCCTGGTCTGTCTTAATTGAAGTTTATCAACTGAAACAGAAATTATGAAATAACTATTTTTATTACTATGAACCCTCAATCTAAATTTTTATTTTAATAACATTTAATGTTTAATATGGTCATCGTCCATAACATTTTTTTCTCATCGTCTTTATGATTCCTCACAATTTTATCAGGAGAGAAAAGTGATATTGGGTTAAAATACATTTGGTGTAAATAATTGAATACCATTTTTCAAGTGGCATACAGCCCCAAATTTTATACATGCTATGATCCTGCTCATGGTATGTACCCTGATGGGATGAGGATGCTAAATGGTGATGTTCAGAGAGGCATGGGCTTCATTGCCTCAGAGATGATACTAAGAAACAGACATTTGATGGATTGATGATGCAATTTTTGGTGAATTTTAGGCATGCCAGAACAATCATGTCAGTAATGTTGTGGTATCCCTTTTAAGCCAAAATAGGTAACTTTCTTTGGAAGCCCTGATTTGAATAGAAACATAAGACAAAAATAAGGGAGAAAAAGGGAGATAAGATTAACATTAAACAGAGACTTGAGGTGGGAGGGAAAGGGAGAGAAAAGGGAAAATGCATGGAAATGGAAGGAGACCCTCACTGTTATGCAAAATTACATATAAGAGGTTGTGAGGGGAATGGGGAAAAAAACAAGGAGAGAAATGAATTACAGTAGATGGGGTAGAGAGAGAAGATGGGAGGGGAGGGGAGGGGGGATAGTAGAGGATAGGAAAGGTAGCAGAATACAACAGTTACTAATATGGCATTATGTAAAAATGTGGATGTGTAACCAATGTGATTCTGCAATCTGTATTTGGGGTAAAAATGGGAGTTCATAACCCACTTGAATCTAATGTATGAAATATGATATGTCAAGAGCTTTGTAATGTTTTGAACAACCAATAAAAAAAGAAAAAAAGAAAGAAAAGAAAAAGGGAGATAGTTTAGAGGGTTCCACTTATTTTACCTTAACAGATACTTGAGTCAATTTGTAAAGAAAAAGACACTTCATATCATCTCCAAATCAATATCTTTCTTCTTGAAAATTCCAGGTCTGCAAGGCCAAACTATATGTCTGCAAATATGGCTTATATCTTTTTTACTTTGTCAGAGCAGCAGTAACAATTTGCAAGCACCAGAAGGCAATAAGGACAATTATTCCAGGGCTGGAATAAGAGCTGTCTGATCTGACAACATGCACAACTCTCTCAGTCCCACCTGGGCAGCTTACAGGGGAGCAGCCTAATTCCCAGAAAGAGAATATCAGAATTCTATTGGTTCACTTTCTTAAAACCTCTTTGCCAGATTATTAAGGGACTTGCTTTTGCACAAAAGAGATAATATTCAAGAGACAGAGCAAGGAAGCCTACAGGCTTGAAAGTAAGTTAGGTTGAAATATCTAAAATTGCTTGGCTCCTACCACTGAATGGTTTTTGAGGCCAGGTGAAGGTTAAGCATCAACTTCTTGTTGCAGAGTAATACATCTGCCCCAAGGCACAGGTAGGTTATCACCTCTGAAATCTGTTCCAGTCCCTAAAAAGAAGGCTGCTATTTGGAAAGCACTCATGCCAGAAATGCTCTCTGCCATATGGACTAAAACACACTTAAGAGACAACTTTTGTCAGCAAGCTAACTAAGCAGCCTTAATGTTCCTGTCCCTCCATAGAACTTGTGCAATTGTTGCCTAAGAATTGTTTGTGTGGGAATGGCTGTGTCACTTTCCTGCACCCTGTGTGCTCTCATACTCTTACCCTTGTACCTCTTTTCAACATACACCTAGCTCATGGTCACTGATATCAGGTACAATTAATCCAAACCCTGAAATAGCATTCAGAAAGACACATTAGATCCTTCAATCATTGTTACTGAATAATGCTAATTTTCTTTGAGAAACATAAATATTCTGTGTTTACAGATATCTCTGAAAAGGCTCGGAGAATGATTCTGAGAATGTTCCTTCAGGTTCTAGGATAGGGGAAAAAAAGGAACTTGTGTCTAGAGCATTGACACCAATTTAGTGGAACAACTGCTGATAGGAAAGCAGAGGGTGACACTACTGTTCTGGAATCACACAGAATCAAGAAGAGCAAGAACTGAATCTGAGTCCCAGCCTTACCATATACTAGTTACAACACATGGAAAAGTTACAGTGAACTATTGTTGCTATTTAATCTTTAAAATGAGTAATAATATCTGCTCCTTTAAATGAATAATAACACCTGCATCTGTATCTCAGGAATGTCAAAAGGTTGAAAATGAAATGATAAATATGAAAAACTGTGTAAGCTTAAAGAATCAATATATAGATGGTATTATTATATTTGAAATTTTTCTATGCCTGAACTTGGCTCTTTAACCTAAACTTCTAAGTCCTTACCAATCTTTTATTCATTTGGTATTGATGAATTTGAACTCTAATCCTGTGCCTTGTGCATTTCATTAAAATACATGAAAATTCCACCATATGCCATATTCTAAAAGCCAGAACCTACAAAAGAGAAGAAAAAACAAGCTTCTGACTCCTGGGATATTAGACAATGCATACAAACTTTTTTTTTTAAACTTTTCAAGTGTTTTTGCCTTAAGCTCACATATGTGGAATCAATATCAAAGTGACTTGCAATGTAATAGGATCTTTATACATCATTTTTATTTAAACATGATTTTGCTTGTTCATCAGATTGTCGACTAGGTAATTTCTATCAATAGAAATTATCTTGGGCTAGGACTGTAGTTCAGTGGTAGAGTGCCTGCCTCACACATGTGAGGCACTGGGTTCAATCCTCAGCACCACATAAAAATAAATAAATAAAGATATTGTGTCCATCTACAACTCATATGTGTGTGTGTGTGTGTATATATATATATATATATATATATATATATATATATTTTTTTTTTTTTAAGAAATTATCTGAACAATAGGAAAGTCTGGCACTCCTCAGACCAGTTGCACTCAGTCCCTGGACTTTTTATAGCAGAATAAAATTCATTTACAACACATTGTTTACACACTGGTCATACTTTCATGTGTGCAATGCATGTGAAATGCTTCTATCACTTTATCCAAAGATAATGAAGCAAAAAAGAGCTGGTATTATGAAAAATTAAAAATGCCTAGAGCTAGATGATCAGAGAAATTATAAGTTCCTTTTATAATTACACTAAAGTAGTTGCAGGATGATGTGAAGAAGAAGAGGTAGAAGAAACCTGGAAAGTCCCTCCATGGAGACTCTAGGGACCTGATAGAGCCTTCTGAAGCTGAGACTGAATGTTACCAGCCACCTGAGGACACCTCAGGTAGCTAGTGGAGACAAGGGAATTTTATAACCTAATCCACTGAACAACTACTGGCCTGAGGCCCCCTAGTAACCCTGCTGAAAATGAATCACTTGACTTTATTGCAGTAAAACATGTCTTTTTTGATAGAGAACTTATTTCTGCCAAGGCTTCAACATTAGCTCTTAAAAGACTAATTCAGCAAAGGGGATGTGACTCAACAGTAATACTGGAAAATAAAATGTAAAAGAAAGACAAAAGGACCACCATGTAACCTAGCATGGTCATTTATTAATTCATATATTCATCAGATAATTTTGAGTTTAGGCAACCTAATAGAGAGGGGATAGAATGATAGAAAATATGCATGGTATTTGCCAAAATGGTACATACACTCACTGTATCTCATTATTAGGAAGTTTTATAGAGATCTGCTCAAGCTACAATGCAGTTACACACCAATAAACTCATATTAAGTTGAAAACATCACAAGTCAAAAATGATTTAATGTCTATGCCTACCAAATGTAGCTTGGTAACACTGTACAACCATAGAGTATCTATTGTTTACCCTATGACCTGGGGCTGCCCAGCATCATGAGAGAATATGGTGAGAAAGTACATCATTATTGAGTGAAAACCTCAAAATTCAAAACTTGAAAAACGGTCTCTACTGAATGTTCTGGTTTTGTGTCATTGGAACATTGAAAGATCATTATGTTGAGCTTTCAGGAAAGATACATGTCGAATTACAGTTCCTAAAATAACTATACATGGTATAACAATAGTATGTTATGTCATGAAAGGTAGTTTCAAGAAAATGGAAAGATAAATAACATTTATTAGGAGGGAATATTTAATCTAGACTGTACCACTTATGAATTCTTGGATAATATTTAGTTCTTACCAAATCAATTTCTTGCTAAATCAATTTTCCCATGTTTAAAATATGGACTATATTATTATCAAAAATAGTATATGTAAAATTCTTGGTGCAAGGACAGATATTGTTATTGAATGCCTACATTCTATATATTTGATGTATCAACATACCTAACTACTCCCCTAACATAAACACACACACACACACACACACACACACACACACACCCCATATTATACCAGGCTATAATGTTCATAAGAGCAAAGATGCTTTGTTTTGTTTCTGATAGATGTTCTAGTTCTTTAAAAAGTTCCTGGTACATAGTCAACCATGGAAAAAATATCTTTTAGTGAATAAATAAATGAAAAATATAAAGCCTTGGCTCCATTTTAAAGTTGAGAAAGTTTAAGTATCCACACAAAGGCCATAAGGTTAAATGCCAGAGATAGGAAGAGCCCTTGAGACTAAAGGATGCTCCATATGTGCTTAGAGAATTCCTTTTGTAGTTTTCAAGTCAGAAGTTGACACAATTGTGACTGCTTTCCTCTTGACACAATTTTTATGCATCACCTTTCTTCTATTAGCTAAAACTAGAATTTCACTCCTTTATGCTTTGAAATTATTTTAGGTCTTCTCTATAAACAAGAACAGATGATTATAGAAATACAAGGCTCACAGCACTGGCTTACTTCAGGTAGGGTGTTCCCAATCACATTGAGCAGTAGACAAACAATCATTGTTTTCCAATACTTAAAAAAAAAAAAAAAAACTAAAAAAAAATCATTAAACACTCTCTTTTCCTACTGATCTACAAAGAATTCCTTGTATTTTAACAACATATATTCTTTCATATGCTCTTCAAATTTGAAAATGCTATCTTTACTGTAACTCATTGTCTATCTAGGCAATCAGATACTTAATACTAATCAGCCCATTTTATTATTTTGCTTATTAGGATAAAACATTAATTTTAAACCATTAAATGTATGATAGTGGTTACTCTTCCTTTGTTTAACAATGCTGGAATTTATTCAAGTAATGGAATGGCCCTTTGGTAGTAAGCCCCATAGCAGAGATAAAAGAAACTGAAAGGGCAATCTTCTCCTACACAGAGTCAACAATTACAGCACAGGATACCAGAAACTCCTAATGTTAGAAATGGCACACAATTAAAAGCTATAATGAGAGAATGTGATAATAAGTGTCACAGGCATTCAGAGCACTAGGAGATGGGGAAATCGCAGGGTTGGAATGAACAGGGAATGCTAAACAATGGAGGAGAAATTTTAACAGCAGTCTTGAAAGATCTCCCACCCTCCATGCCCATTTTCTAATCATTAACACACAGAAACGAGCATGGTGACTCGAGAACAGTCAGAAACTCTGCCTGGCAAATTGTTCAAATGCAGCCACAAACACACTGTAAGTCCCCAGTCACAGGTATATCAGGAGGACAGCACATAAAATGACTCTCAGTTACCTGAGAAATGGGGACTTTTCTGCAATTTTCTCAATGCCAGAGGGTGAGGATCACTCTTTTGAAGTATAGCACTTAAGTCAGAATGGTGTTAGAGGGAGTATATGTGGAAGCTATAATATCCTTAATGGGAAGTTTTAGACAGCTTTAATTTTTCGGCTTGTAAGCACTTAAAATGAGAAAGAATTTTAATTAATACATTTATGACAAACATTAAATGGAGAATTATGCATCAGAGTTAATATTCCTACAAAAATCCAATACTTTTGACAGATAGACTAATAATAACTACACACCCGCCAAGGAAATTCCACAGACCAGGTACCTGAACTGTGGGCTTTATCATCAGCCATTTCAGGAAGAATTTATTCTTTCATTTGCAGAATTGTTTGAAGCAGACATTATCAGATACTCATTTCTGTAAATGAGATCTGTAAAACATGTAACTAATAATATCACTTAACTGCCTTAAAAGATTCTCTTGTTAATATCTACCATCAATTGATATTAGTTCAATCAGACCACAATAAAATCAGGGATCAGTGCTGTTCTCATGTTTGCTGCAGAGATAATAAACTATTATTATTCCAATGTCAACTTTCAGAACTCAGCAACTAAACTGCATAGTATTTGATGTAATAGTTTATTAATTACATATAAATCAGCAGAAAAAATAAGGTACAAGTGACTAGGAATAAGACAATAGGATTCTGTACATTGCCAAAAAAAAAAAAAAAAGGTACACAGGGAAAATGTGAAAGGAAAGAAACTCTTTGTGCAAACAATAATATAACTAATTACTAATTTGATTTTCACTAAGGATCTGGCTAGCTCTAGAGCTATCTCCATATGTACACCAGAGTTCTGCTATAATGATATATTTTTACTTACAGTCAACAGAAGAAAGAAAGAAAATCATAAAATCTTCTAACCCAGAAGTGGAGCCATGAATCTTTTGAGCTCATCTGTTGCCACCTATCCCAGTAAGTGCTAGGTGGCCCATTCTCAAAAATACCTAAATCTCCATCCGGACATCATCAGCTTTATTTTTCACCCATACTACTTTGCTCTTTTCTCCCACTTCCTTGTATTGTTCTCCAGTCTTCCTCTCCTTTTCTCATCGCCTATTATTAAAATTTCACTCTCCCCACCATGGGCTTACTGATAACATTTGAATTACACAATTTCCTCAGTCACTTTGATTCATCTCTTGGCAATTTCATGATAATATACGTAAATGGAGCTCAATGGCCCTGAGAAAATTTAGGAAGGTGTAGCTTGCTTTTGGACATAAGAGTTCCAATTCTGACTTCTTACCAGGGTACGACCGAGGGTCACTTTATTCCCAAATGCCTTGTTTCTTTTTTGTCATATATATCCTCTTTTTAACCAAAAGTTTCCTCTAAGAAATTAGTTATCAAACATTTGCACCTCTCTTTGATCCTCCTTTGGAAGGATGTATAACTCAGTATAATTAAAGCTAAAGATTGTCAGTACTGATATGTTGACAGGGTTGACAGGTAAATAATCTAAATTACAAGCAATGGAAAACATCGTCTCAAGAGATGCTTTCTAAAAACCTCATTTTGAGAAGATGTTGTGAAATTGGCAAAATCCTCGCTCTTCTTTTTTCTATCCTTAGCATCACAATTGCAGAGAGCTTCATTCCTTACTGAGCTTTCAGATACATGTTTCTATTCACAGTTGACATCTGTCTGTCAGGCTAGTGAAAATTCCCTGGGAGGCATATCCAGAGGCTGGGGGAAAAAATCTTTTCCAAGGGATCATGCTCTTTATCAATGTCAATCAGTCATAACATTTGAACACCACCCCCACTGTGACTATAGATTCCCTACAGAATGTGAATTTAGAACATCTTGCAATTTACCTAGAAAAGAAAGAAGAAAGAGGAACGAAAGTAGATGGATAGGGCTGGTAAGTGCATAGCCAGGACCTCATAAGCAATTTGTTTCTTTTTAAATCTGGTTATTTGGATCCTATGTGGTGCCAAGTGGGAAAAAGAATCAAATATGCAGAATGTGAATATGTGAGAAATACTATATTGTTATAAACTTGAAATATGGCTATGCCATTTTAAAGTGATTTTCCTTTATTCTAGTGAAGGAACTGAAAAAGCAAAATAAGAGCACTGATAAAATTGTAAACTTAGACTAAAGAAATAATTGGTCTTATTGTACTAGTTTCATCTGCACTATAGGCATCTTAAAGTCAAACTCAATATATAACTAATTTACATTTCCCTAAATACATGTTACCTAGTACAAGGGAATTGATGATTAATAAAATTTTGTTTTTAAAATTAAATTTTTAATGGAGAAGTGCTGTCTGAATCAGACGGGGCCATCTATTGAATCTCCTGCTCTAGCAGGGATCACAGAAATCTACAGGAGAATATTGTTCTGAATCATTACATCTGTCTTAAATTTTTGAAATGACATAATAAGCATCCCTATCTTACTTTTTAATGGCCCATTTTGGCCCAATTACCCACACAGTTATCAAAACATTGCTTGATAGCTTGTGCTCAGAGCCAATTTCAGGTTATTTACTGAATATACTGTCATAATTCACCTACAATTTGGAGAAGACTTAGATCTCACACACTTCAAAAGTCACACAAATCCCTTTATAAAATTTTCTACTTCATATATTTAATCTATATTCATAATCTTTTATCATATATTCTGAGTTCTGAAAAGAATCTTTCTTACCATAGATTTTTAAAAATCACTAAATTGGGTTGTATTCAAGATGATAAAAATGAATTTCAAAAGCCACCAATTTTGATAGCCATAATAAAATAATTCTAGAAATACTAAATAAATCCACATTAAGAAGATTATAACTTTTTAAAAAATAATTCAATTGCTGGAAGTGTACATTTACTTGGTTCCCATCAGTTATCTTAGTCAAGTCTTTCAACCTTTTAAAATCATTCACATTCCAAGGAAAATATATTTTTTAAAAAATCTGACTCCTAAACTACTAGAAATATACCAGGATCATCACATAAAATATATAAGCAGAAGTTAGTTCTGCATAGTCAAGAGGTAGTATCTCATTCTGAAAAATGCTGGTTTTTCTCTGGGTATATATAATAAAGTCTTGGTTGCAGGAGCGATCATTTAAATGTTTTTCACAAAATTCATTTAATTTTTAATGCAGCAGTGGTGGGAGGTGGAGCCTAATAACAGGTGATTCTTTCTTGAAAGCCTTGCCCTCAGTAGGTTAGCTGTCCTGACAGGGAGCTTTGTATAAAAGTGACCCCTTATTGCTCTCTCAACCTCTCAGTTTTTCTCCTGCTCTTCCACCTACCTGTATGGGATGGCACAGCACAAATATGCTCACCAAATGCTGCCACTGTGCTTTGGGATTTTGCAGACTTTAGAACCATAAACCAAATAAATTTCAATTGTTTATAAATTAGACAGTTTCAAGTAATATTATACCAGCACCACACTCTTCTCTGTTCCAACCAGTTATCTATTCAATAAATAAATATGCAACACTTACTTTGTACTTGGTTGAGTGGAGGGCAAGCCTAATTCTCTGAAGTTAATTATCCAGTACCACAGAAACACGCACATGGGGACCAGACAGCAGTAAAAGGATGTGAGATAGCATGTGATAAGTGTCCTGAGGTAGTTTACAAAAGCTGATGACATTTTAATGGAGGGAAAACTCCTTACATCCAGGAAAATCAGAAAAGGACTTGAAAAGGAAGTCTTGGGCATGCAGTCTAAACAGGATTTCAAGAGCTATGAGGAGCACTCAAGTTAGAAGCAAGAAAATTCCCAGGCCCAAAAGAGGGCAATAAATGCAAATACAGTGAAAGGTAAAACTGGGTTAGTGTGAAAGCTTGAGGGTTGGGGATATAGCTCAGTGGATTCGCTTAGCAGGAACAAGGCGCTGGATTCCACATCTCCACCACCATGAAGCTAGAGTTTCATCCCTGGAAGACCAGGAATGATATTCTTTGACTACAGACTTTAGTTTATAGGAAATAAAATAACACTTTCAATGGATAAGTGGAGCAAGGAGAGCTGTCTTCAGAAGGAACAAAATAGTCATTGCTAATGTAACAATTTAGAATTTGGGAATATTCCATGCATATCCTAAGTGACAGACACATCAGGTAATGGGGATACAAGGCTGATGTTATAATGTGGAAAAGAAAATAGAAAAATAGACAAATGCAAGTAAGCAATTTACTCTGAAGATTAGGCTCAGTATTCACATTTTAGTTAAAAAAACCTTTCAAAATCTTAACACAGTGTTTGACATGGGATCCACACATTGCTACAATAAATTTGTGTATTGATCAATTTAAGTACAAATTACCTTTTTCTTAAAATTAATTGTGCCATTATTTAGATCCAGATCCAGAAAAAAGCAGTTATTTGAAATAGAAAGCTATATATGAATAACACTGATTTTAAATATTCTGTTGTTTTTACCCTCAAAAATGTGAATTATTTGTCCCCATTGTCTTTCTTTGATAGCAAAGAGTGATTTCTAGAAAGTCATGACATTAGTGTGAAGTGAAGAAATTTTCCAACAACAGTCAAAAATATTACCACATTTCCCTCAAATATTTCATTTCTTCTGCAGCCTGTTGACAGTTATCATCTGTCGTTTGCATTACCTCATCTGTTTCCAAGTTGGACTACAGTATGCTGTGAGGCAAAATGCTGGGACCCAGAAGCCACTGAAGCACAGAGGAAGCCTGATGATGCTCTCACTGTTCCGGGCTGTTACTGGGCAGATGTGGCTGTGATTTTACAGCAGGATATGTAAAGCTAATGTAATATGTGCGGTCTTTAGAATGTTTTCCAGGGATTTAGGGCAAGCATTAGCTAAGGTAAAGTGCTATTTTTATTGAGTTTCTGTTTTTGATTAAAAACCAAATATAAACTCAATGTAATGAGTGAAAACCTTTGAAGTCATTTCTCCACAGGTAAACTATTAACTGAGACTTTAGAAGGAGAACACACCAGGACAGGAAAAAAATACAATAAAAATTAGGTAACATTATCAAACATCAGGATACTAGTGGTTCTCAAATTTCAGGTTCTCAGATTTCATCACCCACAGGATATTAATACAATAGCTCGAGGAATGAGCTGATTAAAAATTTATATTTTAATAATCATGACACAAATTTTAACAAAGATATCACAAATCCTAATATAAGAGGTCTCCAAAAAATATATCTAGGATATACCAAGAACTCTTTTTCTAGGGAAAATAATTTAGGGAATTAGAGTAAAAACTACAGTGGTACTTATTTTAAGGGAGCAAGATTATGAGTAACTACTATTTAGTAAACCTTTTTACATATCTCTAAACCTGCTTTTATGGTCATTTCTCATTTTTAAATTTAAAAACTAGAATAAATTAAAACACATCATTGAAAGAGTTTTATTCAACACATAGATGCTCATATTGGGAAGACACAAATAGAAAATTATTATTTTACTTTTATCAAAAACAACTATTTATTATTCTTTTCTGTATCCCAAAGTTTGACTTAGTGTAGAACACAGATATTTAAAGATGACATAGAGGATGCACCTATGGCGAGAAAAAGGGAAAACACAATTTTATGGATAGATATAGCAATGAATATGGGAAGGAGCCATTGGTAAAGGATTGTGCTACTGAAGAGAGGCACAGGGATCTATTGAAAGATGTAAACTCTCTGAAGTATGACAACTCTGTGCATGATTCTGAAAGATAGTATTTTGAACCTTTTACTTATACTTGTGTATATTCCATTTTATTTTGAATTACAGCAGAGCTGAAAGTCTTGGCTTTCAGAGGCTGTATGATCTATGAAGGAGGCATAAACAGAAATTCCTCAGACAAGGATAGAGAAACCAATCTGACTCCATTTAATATGAGAGTCTTGTATGGCAAAATATTAAGACAGGCAAAAAAGGAAGAAAGCTTTCTCTTGGATAGTTAAGATTCCTTGTTTAGTCTCACTTAATTTTTATTAGCTATTAGATAAATTTCAATAATAACAAATACAGTACTTTTCTGTGAAGTTGGGGTTTACTAGTCTCTGAATTTGTGAACTTGAGAAAAACACTTCACTTGGTAAGACTGTAGACTCATCTATAAATGAAGTGCTAGGCATAAGATAACTTTGGTGGATCTTTAGTCTGCCTAAGAGTGTGCCGAGTCTGAACCTTAGGAATGATCTAAATATTCATTTCACAAACATTTCAGAAAATTGGAAGGTTACAGATCAACAAGCACTGAAGCAGACAACTCTTGCTTTTCTTCTGAGCTGCACATATGCTATTTCCTTCTTTGGGAGAAAATAAGTTAACACTGTAAAGAAATTCAGTTTACCTATGCCAGCATGAATTTTCCAGCTAGCCAGGAATCCAAGATTTCTTATCCAATTTGCAGTTGTTCGGGAAAGTTGCAAAACACTTAGTTACATTATATTTAACTCTTTATCTCATTTGATTCCACCAGGCAGATGAGAAAGAAAGCAAAGCTAAAATACAAGTCATGTCATTCAGAGAATGAATGACACACTCAACCCATATCGACTTCAAGACGGAACCAAGAGATTAGGAAGAATTTTTAAACGAACACCAGTGTATCTTAAATATTTAAAGGGTTAAATTTTCAAGGTTGTTTAATTACAATAAACAGGAATTCCCATCTTCCCTGTTCACCTGGAAAATGTCTGCACATACTTTAAGGCTTGGCTCCTCCTCCAACTTTTTCCTGTGTCTGGGGGAAGAAAAATAGTTATTCTCCTACCACCTATGTTCCCATAGCCCAGTGTATATACCTCTGCCAGAGTGCTTGCCATGTGTTAGATTATCTCATCTTCTCATCTAAAGCATTGGGAATGAGAGACAGAACAAAAGGAGGAAAGAGAGAGAGAGAGAGAGAGAGAGAGAGAGAGAGGAAGACAGTAAATTAAGGCAAGGGAAGTGGCATTGCCCAATGCTCTCCAAGATGGCATGAAGTTTGTTTTGGTTATAAATATTAAAAAGGCTGGCATGGCTTACATTATCTGTTAATATAAGCAAGACACCATTCAAGATCAGTCATTTAACAAATATGTTGATGATACTGATATGAATCAACACACTTCTCACTCTTTTGTTTATTTTGAACACAAGAAATACTAAGAAAGAATTTAAAAATCATCAGCCCGAAATAATTTAGCAAATTTGAAACTTCTTAAATCCAAGTGTAGACCTCATGCGATGGATTTAAAATGAATTATTTTTTAAAATGATATCATCATGTGATTTGAGAATCACATCCTGCCCCTATTCTATCTTCCCCAGTGGCCCCTTAATTTCATTGAACTATTCTACCATCTTGCCAGTAAAAAAGTAACTCACTGCTACATCGTCACTCTATCCAAAAGTAAAAATTAATTGAAAACAATCAACAGAGCAGAAGCAAATTCCTGGGATGCAGACAGGATGCAGATTAGCAAGCACCTAGACAAGGATCAGTTTCAGACATGTCCAGTTTTCCACAGTCAGTGACATGACAGCTGATAGAGAGCAGGAAATAAGTGCCAGTTGCAGATTCTGAAACACAGAACAGGCAAGATAATAAGAAATCCACTGGGGATTCAACCACTGAAATATTGAATATTTTCTAGAGTCCATAGAACCAGGAAGATAGAGCATTTCAGACAGTGTTTACAAATTTGATCTCAGAATAGAAAGAAATTCTTTAAGTGCCCTGGATGAAAGCAAAGCTTCCTGTCCAGCAGCCAATATTCTTCTTTCAGAAAGGGGATGGCTAAACACTACAAAAGAGTAGGAATAGTTCCCAAAATTCAGAACTTAATAATCAGTCAAAAAAACAGAGAGTTGTCCCACACTTTCTGATCCAAATATCCATATGCTTTTGGTGTTGTTCAACATTGTTCACTCAGAGAAGAATTATTTTTGTGGGTCAATAAGTCCTTGAACTGTAGAAGGCAAAGCACATTAGAGAAAAACAAAGGGGTGAATAAACATGCACATTCATAGCCACAAACTCAAGCATTTATCATGCAGCAAAAACAGCATGGATAAAGATCAAGTTAGGTACTTCCACACACCTCAACTCCATATTTTAGTCTTCATAAAAATAAAAAATACCTCATAAAAATGATCTTCCACTTCACAGATGAGGAGAATAGGAACAGAACAGAACAGAAGATGTTCTAACTTGTCTAAGTGGCCACAGCAAGTAAGAAAAATATATAGGATTCAAATTCACATCTAAAAGCTTTAAAATTCAACAAGCCATGCTGAAAGAAGAAGCAAAATTCATATCTGTTTTGTATTCACATAAAATGAACCTGTGGCTAAATTTTATTAGCATTTCCTTCATTTAGCATTGCCTACATATAACATCATAAACTTTAAGCCTGCTGGAAACTATAATAATAGAGAGAAGTTTTATCACATTTTAAATATTAAACAGGAAGAAAAAATTACTTTGATTTTTGATAACTGATGGATTTGCTGCAAGCTAAAATCCTGCCACAGATTAGAAATTGACTCTTTCAAAATGTCTGACCTTCACTTAACCCGTTAAGTGAAGCACAAAGTTAAGCAGGAATGCCATAACTCACCAAAATATGCTACAAAAATTGGACCAAATATGGTTTATTGGGGAAATAAACCCATGTATGTAGAAAACTAAAATATAGAAATATATGCATTTTTCATTTTAATCTTCAGTCATGCTATATTCAAAGCTTTTTAAAATTTTCATTTCCACTATAATCAAGGTATAATGGCCTTAATTCTGTTCCTTGAACAATCAAGTTCATTCTCATCTGTCTTTACATTTGTACCTCCTTATATTCTTTATTTCACTATTTGAATGATTCCTCTCATCTTCTCTGTCTGAACTGAAATTTCATATACTGATTTCATAATTTCATCAAAATAACTTTATCAAACAGCTTAGCTAAAGTAGCCCCCTCACCCTGACCCTTCAAACTCTATAATAGACACACAAAATCGGATCATACAACTGTTCTTTTGCCTTTATTTTCTTCTTGCTGACATTGATATGAAAGTTTTCTGAAGAATTTATGTGTTTGTTTCTATATGATCAAATCTGGAGCCATATATGTCACATATTTGATATCTGACTAGTTCAAAGAATAACAAAGGCATCACTTGCAAGATAATTTAATATTTTTTTTTTGCTGTTTTCTGATACCTAAAAATCTGGAAGTTTTGAACACATTATAAGTAGTTCCTTATCTTTCTTTCTTCATTCTTCTTATTTTGACAAACAAAAATTATATATATTGATGGTATATAACATGGCATTTTGAAGTATGTGTACATTGTGAAATGGCTAAATCAATATACCCATTACTTGGCATACTTATCATATTTTGTAGTGGGAACTTAAAAATCTCTGAGTAATTTTCAAGAACACAATACATATTATTAACTGTAGTCATTATGGCAGGCAATGGATCTATTGAACATATTTCTCTTATCTAACTGGAATTGTGTATTCTTTGTGTACTATTTTCTCAATACTTCATCTTGTTACAACTCCTGGTAAGTACGGTTCAACATTTTTAGATTCTATATCTAAGTGAGATCATGGGATTTTCACCTTTTTGTGTCTGGCTCATTTCATTTAATGCAAGGTCCTCCAGGTTCATCTATGTTGTCACAAATGGAAAGATTTCCTTCTTTTTTAAGATTAAATAGTGTTATATTTTGTACATTATCTTCATTCATTTATTTCTTTTGAACATTTATTTATACACAGGTCTAGATGGAGAGTAGAAAGAAGTCATATACAGTTGAGAAACTAAATACTCAAGTACAAAAGTCGTTTAGTACCTCAAAATGAATCATGATTTTCAAATCATATCATCTACTACTTCATTAGGACCAGAGAATGATGCAGATTTATAAATTAACAAAAGTAAGTGGCAAGTTGAATCAAGGAGAGTTAAGTTGAATCAGTAAAAAATAAGTTTTGTTTAGCACTAAAATCCCAGGATTTGGGATGAAATTGAGAAGAGCAAATAAAAATTAAAATCAGAAACACATGAAATCCAACTCTAGTTTATCAAATCAAGGTAAAATGCACAGAAGTGAGAGCTAAATCTGTAGCTGACTTCAAAGAGGCAGACCTCATTCCAAACTGGAAAAAGAACATACACGTGTTGGCAGGAGGTGGAACTTCCACTACAACCTGAAGCTAGCTTACCTGTTTTTTTTTTTTTTAATACCTTTATTTTATTTATTTATTTTTACGTGGTGCTGAGGTTCTAACCTAGGGCCTCACGCCTGCTAGGCGAGCACTCTATCACTGAGCCACAATCCCAGTCCCTAGCTTACCTGTTTTTTTTAGGCCAGTTTCTCTATTTGAAGTAGCTACTACCTTCTCCCCATTGCTTATCATCTCTGTTGTATCCACTCCTTTGCCTATTCCACTTGTATCCATCCTTCATTTTTCAGCTCAGTCTCCATCTTTGACTTTAAACATTTCCAACAACTCCCATTTCTAGAACATTCTTCTTTTTCCAGTAACCCTCTGCTATAGATATAATTAGCACCATCATGCTTCATTAGTTTCAAAATGAGGAACTTGCTAGCTATTTCCCTAAAAATAGGACATGAACTGTTTCTTTGAACATTTCCCTATAGAGACACAATGAGGAAATGTTGATTGGAGAATTCTTCCTCTCTTTCCTGCAGATAATTCTCTGGAATTATGTATAAAAAATCATTGAACTTTGCTATTGGCTTTTCCTTCTTTGCTATTGGCTTTTCTCTTCTTTACCAAGGAGAGATTAGTTCCCTTCAAACTTAGGTAGATCAAAACCTTCCAAAAGAGTATGCACTCTAAGAGCTTTAGACTTAGAGATAAGAGAAGTGACATTGTAATGAAAAGAAAAATGACTCGTAGTTAACATAAGACACCTAAAACAGAGTCTTTAAGAGAGTTCAATGTGAGAGTGAGTGAAGGGAATAGATAAAATTTTAAATACATATCAAACACATACTGTGGTTGGGAACTAGGTAAGAAATTAACATATGGAGAGGAAGTATAATTTGGGATATTACTGAGGGTTTTACTGTCTAGTAGGAAATACAGTAAAGGAGAGGGGGGAAAATCACATTTTAAAAATAGGTTAGCTAATTTCAGCTAGTTCCAATTCCCACACCTAGTTACATTTAATGTTTGCTATGAAAGTGAGAGAAAAAACTTTACAATGCATGGAGTAAAGAGCAGCAAGTTAGCAAGAAAATGTAAGAAACATTACTTTCACAGCAAGCCATGTGCTGTTTTCAATAAAGATGATGTATGACTAACCTGGAATCAATATGAATGCAGATAAAACCTATTCTTTTCACCGGGTAATTCTATAGTTGATACACACCTTGCTGAATATTTATCATTTGGATGCAGAATACTGTTTTGCCAATGCTCAATGTGCAAACAATAAATATAAACATTGCCTTTCTCGATATTTTTCTCTTATTCCTTCTTTCACATTCTCAGGACTAGGATAAATGAATAACAAAGACCCACCTCACAGTTCAAGAAACATGGTAAAGGAAGCATAAATCCCCAAGATAGCATTGCTAACAATCTCTAAAAGAAGTAAATGGCCCATGGATCCTTTAAATGTTCCAAGGAAAGCAGTTGAATGAATATGAGTCATACATTAAGTGGGATCATTTGGAAGGATGAATGGATCTTTAAGGTGAAAGAAGTTTCTTGTCCAAGGCTGTCAGACAGAGGTATGCAAATATCCTTGCCTTCTGCATATTGCAACATTAAGATAGTTTTGAATGTGTCACAGCTCATTTCAGCGTGAGCCCCCAGCCATTTACAAAATGAAATCCTCAAAATCAACGCTCTCCTCAAGGGTCATGAAGCAAATTGACTTTGTATTGGTGGTCTCAGTAGAGCCTAAGTCTTTTTTATGGTTATTTTAGTAGCAGAATTGAGGCAAGAGAGATATAAAACTGAAATAGTAAATGCCACAGGTCAATATCAGGCAATCCAAATGCTTTTTCTTGGACAAAGATGAAATCAGATGTTTCATCATCTCAAATTCTCTCTTTACATCTATATATAAGCAGTCTCACAGATCTATTATCTATTGTACTTTCAAATCATCATTACCACTCATCTGCTCGTCTCCTTCATTATTGTCTTGTCTTGCTCCTTTGGACCAGCCTCTAAGGCCCAAGACTGGATTTTCTACCTCAAAACTTTCTCCTTCTTGAATCTATTTCCCACATATCAGCAGAATGATATTTTTCGCCACTGATCATGTCATTCCATAATTCAAAACTTTCTTAGGGTTTCCTATTGTATTATGGAAAGTTCACACTCCTCAACAAGGCATAAAAAAAGGCTTCAAATCTTAATTCTAATTACTCTCTAAAATTTAGTTTACCATACCACCTCCCTTGCATTCTTTGATAGACATTCCAAAATTATGGCCATTTCTAAATTTATACTTCTTGTCCTTCTCCCTTTGACCATTTCCCTTTCCATGCCACTTTAAACTAACCTTTCAAAATTTCCCAATTCAGAATGTATTTAGTTTGAAAACTCTATCTAATCATTTAAAGCTGAGAAAGGTAATTTTCTTACTTGACCTGAGGACCCTATTCTTCTCTTACTGAAACAGGAGTTTGAGAGGAAACTCAACTCTCCACTTGTTGGTAGGTGGAGCATATGCAAGCTGCAGGCCTCTTCAGTCAGGAAATCCCTTTTTGTGTTGGCAGCTAATCACAGCAAGGGATGCCTGCCAGTGCCAGCTCCAAGGGTCACAGCTGGCAAGGCCTGATTCTTATCCACTACCATTGAATGGCCCATTACAGCTCTCAGTGTGGCACCTCTAAATGGTGGGCTGTACCCTTCAGTGTTGCAATAGACCCCAGTGGCTGACTATCAACTCCTTTCCAGGTTTTTGTCTCACAAATTCAAAGAATGAAATTCATGGAACAATGGAAGGCAGAAGTGAAAGGAATGGGGATTATTCAAGTGTGAAGAATAGAAACAGAACTCTGGCAGGGGCAAGAGAGGACCCCCTTAGGGTTGCCAATTGAGCTTGCTAGTCCAAGGGTTTATATAGCACTTGGGTTGATACCATTGGTCCAAATTTATACTAATTTAGTTTTGGAAAAGTACTAATGCTATTGGTTAACCCTCAAGTCTAAACTTCCACTCAGCTTGGCAGGATGAGACAGGAAGATTACAAGTTGGAGGCCAGCCTCAGTAAGTGAGAGCCTAAGCAACTTAGTGGGACCCTGATTCAAAATAAAAATAAAAATGGCTGAAGAATGTGGTTCAGTAGTAAAGTGCCTCTGAGTTTAATGTCCAGTACCAAAACAAAATAAAACAAAAACAAACAAACAAAGGGCTTGGCTTCATTACCACAGTGTTTACCATGCTTTATTGTTACTATCTGGGAAGTTTTTTTTTTTAATTTTTTATTTGTTTTAATTAGTTACACATGACACTACAATGACCTTGACATATCGTATATTTGAATCAGATGGGATATAATTTCTCATTTTTCTTAGTGTACAGGTTGCAGAATCACATTGGTCATGCAGTCACGTATATACACACAGCAATAATAATGTCTATTTCATTCCACTATCCTTCCTTTCCCCCATCCCCTCCCCTCCTCTCCCAGCACTTCTCTCTACCCAATCTAAGGTGACGCTATTCTTTTTTTTTTTTTCTCATTTCTTCATACATGTATTTTGTATAACAGTGGAAAGTTTTTATACAACAAAGTCTATGTCTGTCTGATTGGCTATGCTGTGCCCACACTTCACAACACTGATAGTTCCTGAACCACACATTTTGTTGAATTGCATGGGCTTAGGGAAACCACAATAGATGATATCTGATTCCTGAGCCTTTAGGACAGATTTGTGGAGAAGAAAAAAATTAAAGGATGTGAACTCATCCTGGGGATGTGACTCAGAGGTAGAGTGCTTACCTAGCGTGCATGAAACCCTAGGTTTAATACCTCAGCACTGAAAAAAAGAAAAATGTGATCTTGACAAGCACTTTTATCTGTATTTGATTCCTACCTGTATTTGAGGCATGTAGACATGGTTCAAAATATTCATTTGTGATGTCTTCTCTGACATGTTAATTCAAATCTTTCCTTCCTCTGAATCAGTGTTTTTTACAAGGTTCTCATTTCTCAGTACTATCTCAAGTCGGGTCAGATCATCCAAGAAACGTTCATTTGGTCAACCAAAAAAACATGGAAGTCATTTTCATTGAGTTAGATTGATTGATTGATTGATTGATTGATTGATTGATTTCATTTATTTATTTTCATCTGAGATTATAACTAATCTGACAAATCTGAGTGTCTCTGATTGGCACCTCATGCTCTGATAAAAATGTATTGTACTTGATGAGTAAATTGAATGCAGAAGGAAAATAGTGGCTTTTGATCTTTGCTGAACATTCACATTATGTAGGAATCTCTAAGTTCCACTCAGATCAACTATATTTAAATCTTTAAGTATGGAATCCAGATTTTTGTATTTGTTTAAAGCTCTTTTTCTTTACCAAAAAAAAGTTCTGTAAAGGCTTCAAACTATTGATATAAATGAATGGTAGGCATTTCCATAGGAGGTCAAGTAGTCAATAATTTAGGCTTTATCGTGCATATGATATCCATCACAACAAATCTATTCTATTGTAAGAACCTGTGTATATAGAGATAATACATAAACAAATGGTAGTAGTTGTGTGCCAATAAAACTTTACTTATAAAACTATACAGTGGACAGACTTGACACTCAGGTTATAGTTGGTCAACCTCTGAATTGGATAATTCTGTATACTCACCCAAGCAAAATGACTTTATTTGTATTGTTACAACTTGCATTTTGTTATAGATGGACATATGCTTTTTTCATTTTAAAAAATTAATTTACAGAAAATAAGACCTACTAAAATTTGACAGAGAACCTTTATATTATGATTCCATCATAGAATTTCTACTTTTAAGTATTACAATGTATAAAAATGTACTATATTATTATGAATTTTTATGGCATCCTTTTTTTAAAAAAAAAAAGTAACTGACACTCTTTTCACTTATCCAAATTATTTATTGGGAAAGAATATTGAAAGGAATATCAGTGTTCTCTCTTTTATTTATGTATTCCAAATGACAACAGTAAAACGCAGCTGTTGCTGGGGTGGAGATGGCAATGAAAACTCAAGCAGAACTGAAACAGCTCATTACCTGCAGAATCATGTCCACACAGGCATCTCAGAAGACTGATTGCAGCAATACCAATAGACTGTGAACTACATTGTTGTATTACAGCCCAGGTTCATAAAGTTTTATAATGCAGATGAAGAAAAATATAAAATAATGCTGCGGATGGGATATACAGAAATTCCATTTGCCTATAAGTAGTTTCTGCCTATAGGAAAGGAGTTCCAGATTGGTTCCTAAGACTGAAATGTAAATGACAATTGTTAAATATTTCTATAGGCGTCAAACAGGTTAATCCAAGGTAACCATGTTGTGAAATAACTACTTTGTATAATTATTTGTATAATAATCAGTTGTTTTCAGCTTTTGAAAGTTTACATTACAGCATAATGAGATCAGATTTCATCTGATTTATTTCTGGAAGAACAGGAACTAAAATTACTTCACTATCATTAATCAGTCCCGAAAGCAATTTGATGTGAAATTTTTTGTGAATGCAAGTGACCACTACACAACTTTAATAGAAGCAACCTTGAAACAATGTATGTTCAAGTGTAGACTCTGACAACTAGAGAACTTATGCTTAATGATTCTTCAATGAATACAAAATTTGAGAATTACAACTTTAAAGTTATAACAGGACACTATTGTGTAAAAAAAAAATTAGTCCAAAAATCCAAATTATAAGTCTTGCACTGTTATTGACTGAGACATCTTAGACAAGTTATTTAATCTTCTAGATCCCTTACAACAGTGAAACTTTGTGAATTCTATCCTAAAATTATACACAAAATAAATAGATCTGCTTATGGCACAGTTGGATTTTCATTATTTAGACTTGTAAGTGGTTGGTAAGAAAAATTTAAAAAATAATAATAATAACATATTTCTGGCTATAATTTCTATTTTATTTTTTTCAATGGTTAACAGTTTCAAACTCCCTTTTCTCCCTCTTAATATACTGAATATAAGTAAAGTAATAAATGTTACCTTACCAAATATGTAGCCTAGGATTTGTAAATGCAAGTCATATAAAAATAAGATCCCTTGTAGCCCAATCACTGTACAAAGGTTAACACTAGTAAATCTCAACTAAAAAGCTAAGAATAATTTAAAAGCAACTAAAATATTTACTGGTCTCTGAAACTGAATTAATATCTAGTAAATTTTCATGAAACCCATATTCTTCAATTTCAAATAAGTAAATCTTAGCAACTTTCATTCTACCTTCTCTTCTGTGATATCTCTTCTCACCAATTTCCTGAATACTTTATTCAAAAAAGCTATAGTAACAGATACCACAAAAATGAACACTTTTCCTTTGAAGAGGGGGTATGATAATAAACATTAATAATTTGATATCTGTCCATCCCCAGAGTATATTAGAATTGAGTTCTTACTATGGGTGAATAGAAGCTACTTTAAATCAATTCTGAGAGTGGCTACATTTTTAATTTTAAGCAATATACTCAAACTATTATTATTTTAGTTACTAAATGGAGACATTATCCATTTATTATTTTCTACTATAAAAAGAAGTAGATTGAAATTCCACTGTTTCCTACTCATGATCTATTGATTCTTCTTATTTATTTTCACATTTTCGATGTTTATAAATTTGCATTCAATTCTTTAACCATAGTTTCCACTTTCACTTCTCCCAGGTTGTGTTATTTAAACAGTTTCGATGACCTCCACCAGTTCATCCTTCCTAAACTCTTTATGTTGAGCCATTTCTGGATTTCATTATCAAGCACATCAAATAAGTTCTTGAAACCAAATGAAATACAGATCTACCTTGAAATGTATAGTCCTGGTAATATGAAACAATGAAAAGGAAACCTGGAGATATTTTATTGAACTATGAAAAGTGCCTAAAGGGAGCCGAGAGCAAGTAATAAACATCTATTTAAACAGAAAGTTCCTTTTCTTTCTACCCCTGCAGCTGTTGCCAGTGTCATGGAGGTGGTTAGGGGGTCAGAGAATGCTCACAACTCACGCAATAGGTTAGAAAGCAGATCAAACTTTTTGAGAGAGTGGGCAAAAGAAAAATGACACAATGAAATAAAAACGAGAATCCCATTAAATTACTTAAGAGCAATATGGGATGCTAAAAAGCAGTTAGACCAAACATCCAAAATTGTGAGGAAAATTACTCTCAATCCAGAATAATATATCCAGCCAAACTATCAATCAAGCATATAGGGGAAATAAAAACATTTTTACATAAAGAAGTGTTTAACCATGACCAAATGTTTCAGTAATAAATCAAACCTGAAAGCATTAGGCAGACCCTTGAATATTGACGTAACCCTTTCTTACAAGCCAACAGAATAAAAAAGCAGCAACATCCAGTTCATAGCATCTATGACCTTGAGGTTTATACACACTACATGGCTTCACTGACCACAAAACAAGCACAGCTTAGACTAAATACATTCACTCATATAAATGCATGCAAAAGTCTTATGTATTTTTCCAATATTGTTTACTGATTTAGTAAAAATCAAAGTAATTTAAACCAAATCTAAGTGATCTTTCTTGCCAGTCTGGAAAATAGATAATCCCTATAGAACCTGGCCCTATCTCAAAGGGTCTCAAAATATTTACCTTCCATTTTAGAAAATGAGAAAATGTGTTCCAGCAAAATGAAGATGTTAACCCAGGAATATGAGGAAATGAGATTCATAGCATAGGATACCTATCAGAGGAGAGATACTCAGGAAAGCAACAGATGACATCTGAAATCATTTATTCCAGATCCAAGCAAATGATGAGAGGTCTGGGAAAAAGTTTTCAAGAAACTGAAATAGAACTGGTAGATTATTTAATATGTTGGTATGTTTGGAAAGATGATCTTTAGTATTTATTATATTGTGATAGAAAATTTAGAGAAATTTTTGATCATAGGTATGATCTCAGTCATTAAATAAATTTAAAAATTGGACAATTATAAACCAAAATAAAATTAAATTGATGAATGGGATTAGCAGAAAGTATGAGTCTGAGCACTATAAAAATGATAATTTTCAAAGACCTCAATAAATACTAAAAAGAGACTCTCTAAAATTGATATTTTAAGACCACATACACAAATGAAAGAGATTAAATAGTAAAAGTTACTGCTCAAGTGCTAAAAAATACTACCTCTGTGGATTGAGTCAGCATTTGAGAGGCAGTCGAGGAAGAGATTAGTGGTTTTCCACATAAGCACTTTGAAATCATTTGATAGTTTATGTTCCCAGTGCTTTTACAATTTTTTTAAAATCTTAATTTTAAAACAATGCATGTACAATGAAGTTTGTGATTCTTAAACTACAAAATATTTTTGTTTTGGCTAGAATTTTGTAGAAAGTAGATCTTGAAGCTGAGACTAAAAGGGAAATGCTTGATTTGGGGAGCAAGAACAGGAGATGAGAGTGAGGGGAAAAAAAGGAATTGAAGCAATGTAGTATGAAACCAACAGGATATAGTACACCAATACCAGTGACCATGTCAACCATGAGACACAAAGAGGCAGGGCTCTTTCCCACCCTCAAAACATGGAACACCTTCCAAAGGGCTACAAGGAGGCACTTCAGACTCTAACCTAGTATTTATCTCACTCCTTCACTGTTTCACTCACTATATCTTTTATTCCTTCTGCCTGCCATCATACTTTCTAATAGACAAAAGCTTACTTTCTCAGGTTAAGAAACTTACCAAAACAAAGATAGAAAAGATTTAAAGAACAATGAAGGAACCCACATAAATACATTTATCTCATATTAGATAAAATCACCATAAACTTATATTGGAGAAAAGAGAGCCTTTTCAATAAATGGTGCTGGGAAAACTGGAAATCCATATGCAGCAAAATGAAATTAAACCTCTATCTCTCACCTGGCAAAAAACTCAACTCAAAGTGGACCAAGGACCTAGGATTTAGACCACTACGCCTATTAGACTATTAGACTATTACACCTAATAGAAGAAAAGGTAGGCCTAAATCTTCATCATGTCAGATTAGGCCCTGACTTCCTTAATAAGAGACTTAGAGTGCAAGAAATCAATAAATGGGATGAATTCAAACTAAAAAGCTTCTTCTCAGCAAAGGAAACAATCAGTGAGGCGAATAGAGCCTACAGAATGGGAGCAAATTTTTACCACACACACATCAGATAGAGTAATAATCTCTAAGTTATATAAATAACTCAAAAATCTTAACACCCAAAATAAAAAAACAAATAACCCAATCAATAAATGGGCTAAGGAACTGAACAGACACTTCTCAGAAGATGCTAGACAATCAATCAACAAATATATTTAAAAATGTTTAACATGTCTAATAATTACAGAAATGCAAATCAAAACTACTCTAAGATTTCAATTCACTCCAGTCAGAATGGCAGCTATTTAGAATACAAACAACAATAAGTGTTAGCGAGGATGTGGGGAAAAAGGTACACTCATACATTGCTGGTGGGACTGCAAATTGGTGCAACCAATATGGAAAGCAGTATGGAGATTTCTTGGAAAACTTGGAATGCAACCTCCATTGGACCCAGCTAGCCCACTCCTCAGTCTATACCCAAAGGACTTTAAAACAGCATGCTACAGGTACACAGCCACATCAGTGTTTTTAGCAGCTCAATTCATAGTAGCTAAATTGTGGAACCAACCTAGATGCTCTTCAGTAGATGAGTGGATAAAGAAAATGTGTGTGTATATACACACACACACACACACACACACACACACACACACAATGAAATATTACTCAGCATTAAAAGAGAATAAAATCGTGGCATTTACAAGTAAATGGATAAAGTTGAAGAATATTATGCTAAGTGAAGTAAGCCAATCCCCCCCAAAAAAATGTTTTCTCTGATATGTGGATGCTGATCCATAAAGGGGATTGGGGGAGAGGGGAGAATGGGAGGAATGGAGGAACTTTAGATAGGGCAAAGGGGAGGGAAGGGAAAGGAGGAGGAATGGGCATAATAAAGAATGTGAAATAAGATGGTCATTATTACCCTAAGTATATGTATGAAGACATGAATGATGTGAGTTTATATTGTGTACAATGAGACACATGAAAAATTGTGCTCTATTTGTGTACTATGAATTGAAATGCATTCTACTGTCATGTATAACAAATTAAAATATTTTTTTTTTAAAAAAAAGAACAGTGCAGGGAGTACATAAACTGGAGTTCAAACCAGAGGTTATAGAAGGAGTACAGCAAGACAGAGGGATTACTGGTGCAAGACATTGCTGAGAGTTTACATGAATTTCTTAAATTCCAGCAGAGTTCAAACCTCCTGAACAATGGACAAGCTTGAACATGTGAACTTAGTATGTATCTCCTTACGGTGTAGAGACCCTCCATGATAGTAAAGAGAAAGTCCTTTGCTTTCCTTCCCAGAGATTTTTTCTTACATTTCCTTATAAATCAAGGAATGCCTTCCATCACTACTCCAGATTTGCTTATATTTAAAAATAACGAAAGATTTTATCCAGAATAGAAAATGGGGACATTGCCAACTGCCATAATAAAAAAAGCTCAGTGTCCTAAGTTTAGGGTTTTTTTCTTTTATGGTGAAGACCACTGCCCATGCAGATCAATGGCTAGCATTTGCCAATTTAAAACACTTGACATGCTGAGGGATGTTATTGTTCTGGCTGCTGCTGCTTGTTTTAAGCAAAAATTAAGGGCTTGTGATATAGCTGAGTGGTAGATCGCCTGGCTAGCATGAGCAAGGCCCTGGGTTCAGTCCCCAGTACCACAAATAACAATCATAATGATAAAAGCAATAACAATGATATCTCTGAGCCATTAAGTCTTGTGTTCTGTGGGCAGGGTGTGAATGTATATTTGTGCTTCTGTATATATGAAACTTTGCAGACTAATTCATTATTGTACAAATAACATAAATATCAGATTTTTCAGGTTCTGACCTAACAAGTTGCAGGCATCCATCTTCTTATGTTTAAAAGGGCCTTGATCCTTCTATTTAAAGAAACTATTTTGAGCCTAGAAAGCTTTTCCTCACATAGAAAATCTACTTAACTAAAAGCTAAATTTGGGTTTAGCTGCTGTTGGCAACTGATCTGTGTTTTTATAAGACTCAGACTTCTCTGAGACTTTAAAAATTGACAATTATGTCACTGAAATGACAGAATGAAAAGAGTCCAGTCTTCTAGGTCAGATATTTGTGTATTTGAATCATATTTTAGTATGAATAACTACACAATCTTGGACAAACCAAACTGGATATTCCATAAATTACTGGATATTTTTCAAATTCACAAACACACACAAAAGTTCAAATTAATTTATTTGATACTATTCATAGAAAACTTCTTAGGACTTTCATTAATGATTATTCAATCATTGTTAAAATTTGGTGGGATTTTGGTTTGGTTTGGTTGGTTTGGTCTTGGATTTCTTTTGCAGGCAGAGTAACCAAGATCTAAAAGGAAGCTAAATGCTTTGATAATATTAATGCAGATCACATTTCTATTTTAAAATATTGAAAACAGTGATAAAACAATCTGAATTCAATGTATTGTTCACAGAAACAACTTTAAATAATGAACTCAACTGCTTCCCATTTTATGATACCGTCAAACCTGTTTCCAAGAGGAGGCTAAATCATTAGTTTAAAACATTTTAATTAAAAATAGAGAATGATTTCAACAACTGTGTATGTTTGCATGTATTAGTATTATGCAGCAAATTGATTTTTCAATTTACAGACTCTTATGATCCTGAATACTAAAAACGGGGAAGTATGTTAACCATTAATTCACAGTACACTTTTCACCTAAAGTATATATTATTTTAATTCCTTTCAAGTAACATTTCTTATGCTATTAGAAAAATAGCATAAGCAGAATTTTTCCTTGTATCATAGGACAGATAATATAAGTTGAACTTCTCAAAAACAGTAAAGCAATCAATACTAAAGTAAATAAAATTCTTGATAATATTTAGTTTGTGAACCATAGTCTGGATCAAAAAAAAAAGTTTCTTTAAAGAAAATGTTCCTTGTTTTATTATTCTCAAAGTTTTATCACTATTTGATAATAATTTAACATATTATTATTTTTTAAATTAGTGTGATATATTTTTGAAGTTGTTAAAACAATGATTACCTAATAGAAACTCAGAAGATTTCCCAGCATTGATTTGACATCATTATAGATTGGGGTTGGGGGAGCAAAATGACTTCTTGATTTATTCCCAGAAAACAATAAAGCTTTCTCATCAATTCAAATCTATCAATGATGTAATTCTGTATAAGATTTTTTCACTTTATTATCTGAGGGGAAAGTCATAATGTTTATGGACCATATGGCTACGGAAACATGTTTTTCATTAGAAATCAATTGTCTCTTCTTTTGGTATTTGTGGTTATAGATCAGCAAAACAAGTGTTAACAAATTAGAGACCACTCTGGAAAGCATGTTCTATGTCTCAGAATTATACATCTTTCCTCATTGTTCAAGGATCTTCTGTTATGGGGAAGCAAACTACTAGGATAGCTTCAAAAAATGTGTTTTCCATTTCATAGATCTTTAGTGGAAATTATAAAGTACCTTTATGTGACTTTCTGGTAGAAATGTTTCATTATAATAAGAGAGAATGACAGTCTTTTCTTCAACTTAATGATGTTACATTTTATGAGGTTTCAAGTCAATGGAATTATCTTTGATGCCAGATGTTACTTATGAAGCAATGGGTGATCTATCTTAATCACAGATTAGTCATCTATGAAAGTATGATGTCTTTCCAATGATGTTCCCCATAATAAGAACTAAGACACTAAGAAATAAATGCAACCCATGATAAATAGCCATCCTGGATCAGAAACTACTTTCTTTAATACATAAAAGAGGAAAAAAATGCAGCAGGAATATATATGGTATAAACCAATTTTGCCTCTGATCTTCAGAAGGAAGCAAGCACTCCACATCTCCCTGATAGATGAATTCCTAAATGCTTGCATATAAATTAGGTAAAAACTTTAATCCTAAATATTACTCCCACAAAATCAACTGATTCATACATTGGAAATGTTTTTGCTCTCTTCAAAGTACCACATTTTCTCATATTTACTGAATCCACTTTAAATATTTTCTAAGGCAAATATGAAAAGAATAAAAAATACAGAACTGCAGGTGGCTCCAAATTTATAAAGGACTGGAATCTGAATTTGCTTATACAGTAATGATTTGAAATTTGTTAATATTTTTATTCTACATATACAATCTTCAAATTCCCAACTGACTCATAAAAGGCTAATTGCTAAGGGCAGTACTTGTTTTAGTTAGCTTTTGCATTGTTATGACCAAAATACTTGACAAGAATAACTTAGAGGAGGAAAAGTTTATTTGGGGCACATGATTTCAGAGGCTGCTGTCCACAGAAGGTCGACTCCATTGCCCTGGGTCCAAAATGAAGCAGCACATTATAGAACATGGGCCCAATGGAGGAAAGCTGCTCAGTTCATGGTGGATTCAGGAAGCAGAGCAAGAGAGAAGGAGCCACAGGAAGAATCTAGGGTACACTCCCAGTGACCCACCTCTTCCATCAATTTTTCAGCTGCCTACAGGCATCATCCAATCAGTCCAAACTAGAATGGACTGATTCAGTTACAACTCCCACAATCTAATCATTTTACCTTGATGGTTTCAACAAGAACTGATAATGGGGGGGAGGGGAAACAAGAGCTGCAAAAAGAAACACACGAGAAGGAAGGGAAGGTCAGGACCAGTGGTTCAGGCTCAACATCAAGGCAAAGAATCTGATAGAACAAGGCTGATCCATCCCAGAAAAGTGGTCAAGTTTTGAAAAACCTACCTTGGTAAAAAGAATGGAAGGTAAAAGTGCCACCATCAACAGAGTGCCACCACTGGAGCCTGTGTAGAGATCTGAGCCAGCATGTTTCTCATCTCAGCAGGGACAAGGTTGTATTTCTCTATGACATTTAAGTTTTCCAACATGCTAAAAGCAATGGGCCTCAGAGGATTTGAAAGCAGCACAAAAAAAAAAAAAAGTTAATTTGGAGAAGGGAGGCTATATCAGACTGAGGACATTACAGAATTTTAAATAGGTTTTACATGATGTAATAATGATTCACTTTAATGACTAATTACATTGTAAAACTTAAAACTTTTCCTTTCCATTTGAGTCTTTGTAAAACTAGCACTGTATTCTGAACAATTTGGGTTGAGTGCATTATAACACCCAATAAACAGTGAATGCAGGATGACTTATTCTTGCCATTAAGTGGAGGTTACTTATTCTGAAATGAGGAACAAAAATGAGGGGCTAGAATTAAGGACTATAAAAAAGAAAATAGAGGTCAAAGTCTATGCATGTGTGTAAAAAGGAAATGCTTGAAATAAACTAAGCTTTTGAAAGTGAAAGGTAGAGAAATTTGGCAGCATGTAAATAGTTTCCTTTAAAATTAATGTACTAGCTTTTTCACACATGGACATGCTGACTGGTATTTCCATATGAACTCTTTCACTGAGAACATTCATTTAGGCCAAATACAATGCTTTTATAATTTTGGTTTGAAGAAATTAGAGAGTTACCATAATAGAAGATTTTGAGGGCCAAAATTCCAAAGAAGGAGGAAGCATAAGACTCAGCCTCGTATTTGGCATGACTTTTCTCCCAGTAAACATTTTCTGATTTATATGCTTTGAGCAAGATTCAAGCTGCAGAGAAGCAGAAAGCTGTGGCTGAGAAGCTAAGCAGATGTGGGATAATTCCACAGGCATGAGCACAACATTGATCTTCTTCCAGTTGGGATTCCTGAATGACTATAATAGATGCAGACATGAGAGATAATCATGTACTATATATATAGTACTGCCTTTATAAAAACTAAATTAACATTACCTAAAGCTTCCCTAATAGTTCACACTTTTCCAGAAGTAATCATAAAATGTCCGCTGAGAAAAATAATATTATTCGGAACCTCAAATATTACCAAAATTTATTAAGCATGATATCTAGCATTTAATCATTATAGCTATAATGTAAGACCACAATATTAAAAAGCAGAGGAAAAAGTGTATAATAGAAATATTCCCAAAAAAGAGATATACATTAGAATTAGCAAATGAAGAATTTTAAAATATCTGTTAATATTATACTTAAGAAAATGGAAGTTGAATAAATAAGTGGAAATATAGAACCTATTAAAAAGAAACAAACAAAAATTCTAAAACTAAAAAATTTTTGAACTGAAATTGAAGACACAAACTGATTTAATAGCACTTTGTATATAGCTAAAGTGAATACTAGTGAACAGGAAATAGATTACTAGAAAACATCTACACTGAAATGTGAAGAGAAAAAGATTAAATATGGAAAAATGATTAAAATAGAAATTTGGAATATGATAAAAAGGTCTGACAAGTGCAATTAAAAATCCAAAGAGCTATATTTGAAAAAGTAGGCCACACATTTTTAAAAGTTAACAAGATACTGAAGTTCAAATTTTAAAATTAGTATTAATTCAATTTTCTTGATATTTAAAGTATCTTGCATTCTTTAGATGAAATTGTTTTTTTTAAATTGTGCCTCCACCATAATAATAATAAAAGCAATCATCTCAATTCTATGTATTTTACACATACTAACTCACTTAATTATCACCACAACACCACTCTCTAATTTCTTCAAACCAAAATTATAAAAGCAACACCACAGTTAGATGTTATTAATTTTATTCATAGTTGGGTAACTGTAGCTCACCATAATTAAGTAATTTTTTCACAATCACAAATCTAGAATGTGCCAAACCAGGATTTAAACCCTGAAATTATCCTGCAGTCCACCTCCTGGCCATTATGTATACATTAACATGAATGATTAATGGAAGATAAGAAAATGTTGATCAAATGTCTTTCCAATAAATTTAAATATCTTAATTTGCATATTAAATTTTCAATGCATTTATCAGAAAACTGCCAGAAGTCTTAAAAGAATATGTTAAAATATTTTAAATGATGAAATATAGTTATAGTTAATTATTTAGAGACAGTTCAGAGCTCATCTGCAAATGGCAAGAAGATAGACAGATTGGAGTGCTCAGTTCTGCCCTTGACCCTGTAAGCTATTATGGAGTCCTTTCTTATTGATAAGGTAGTTTGATTTTCTTTATTTTCACTAAAGGTAAAAATGCATAAGACAGAGGAAGAACTTTAAATAAATAATTTTATACCTTTAGATCTTTGTTACTTTCCACTAAAAGTCAAGATAAATAATAAAAGAAAAATAATCAAATAATAATTATATCCAATTATCAAACACTTATAATTTGCCAATCACATTATAACAACTATATTATTTAACAATTAAAACACATAGATAACACAACTCAGTTGAGAAAGCTGATTTAGCAGTAAAGTGAGCTGACAGATTAGGGACTTATCAATTGGACCATACTAGCACCAAGCTAACGTTTTCCAGCATCAAATAAGTTAAAGCAATGAGAAAGTTACCTGAACCTTAATTAAATATAATCTCTATTCACACAAGTAATAAGTTAATGATTAATTTAGTTATATTTCAAAGCAACAAAATAATAAATTCAATATATTTAACAGTTAAAATTTATTGAGTATTTACTGCTAGGACTAGAAACTTTGCCATTTCACATAATTCCTATCATTTAATCATTGCAATGATAATGTAGATAAGTGTTATTACCCATATTTTACAGATTAAAAAGTCAAGATACAGAGATATTAAGCAATTTCTCTCATCATTATGGATATAGATACAGTCAGATTCATTGCTGTGAGTGTAATTTTCTTTTAGGAGATGTGTTTATATTAATTGGGGCACAACTAATCTCCTGTAAGAGAGATAAATAAATACAACAAATTAACAAGATGAAAGTTCATTTCTCAATCACATGCAATTTAGTCTTCCACCCTCCTCAACAAACCATTTCATCTCCAGGTCCCAGGAATCTATTCTGATGCTCAGCTTTGCCCAGAAAAAAAGAACTGTGGATGTCTTCTTAAAGGCAGATCCTAGGATGTGTGCATGCATATCCATGCGTGTTATGTTTAAGAGCAGTCATGAAAACATTGTGAGCATATTTCTTTTGGCAATAGACAAGACCAGGCCCATGTACAGAATATGAATAATATTTTTGCTACATGCAGTGTAAGATAGACAAGCATGATATATTTTTGTATGGTTTATTATTGAAAATATAATAACTGAGAGTAATATTTTTCTTTTGTAGTGTACACTATATAAAATGTACTTGGATTAACCTTAATAGAATTTTTGTGTCTAATAAGGAAAAATAATGCTCTACAATTAAAATAAACAAATAAATAAATAAAACAGATTATATAGGGAATGCCAGTTCCACACATTGTCTTATCTAGTTGGTAATCAATAAAATACTTATACTATCATTGATTCACTTTTGGAAAAAGAGGTGAAAGTTTATGATCATATTTTATCAACTTAGTATACCATTTTTCAGAATTGTGCATGAAAAAAATTGGCAATAAATAGGTAACTAAGCATTTAAGTATACTGGAGAAGGTATTTATCAAGTTCCAAATAGGGTATGAGATGAAACCATTACTTCATGACACCAATCACTCTTGGGAAGATCACAGAAATGATTATATGCAGCTTGTTCCAGTGTCACATCTCAGTGATATGTTTATTACTTTCAAGAGCCTGAAGCCATCATTTCAGCATCAAAATATTCCAAATTTTATTATTGAAAACAAAAGTATTTCTATTAGAACACTGAAAGATTTCATCTTCCTTATCATTTTTTTTCCTTTTTCATTTTTTGAAGAAAGAAATTGATTTTTTTTAAAAAAAATCTGAGAGCACTTTTATGAACACCATCCAAATGTTTCAACTGAACATATTTTGTAGAGTTGGAAGTGGGTGAATGTGAAGTTGGAATGGATATAGTTCTGAGGCTTATTTTTTAAAAAGAACATTTTTTCTTTCTCTCTCTTCTCCCTTCTCCTCATCCCTAACAAGATTAGGAAGACAGTGTTACTTTTTCTTCCCCTAGTTAAGTTCCTTTGAACACATCCCCTACAAAAAAGAGATGCCTGCTCCTGTCCCTCCTGTTGGGGAGACAGGAGTCCCCTGTGTTTATCCTTTGCTAGCAAAGTGATAAACCTTCTTTTTCCTTTTTCTCAAAACCCTGTCCTTGGCATCTGGGACAAGCACTTTCTGTTGCAGGAAGTTTGATTCAAATATGCAGAATGACCTAACAATTAAAGCCATTTATAATACCTTCTGGTGATTTTAAGGTTTTCTTCTTTATTGAAAATCAGAACAAAACCAATCTATGGCTCAAAGAAACTCTTATAAAGCTTAATAGCACCACCTTAGTAAAAGCTTGCAAACATTACCCTTTCAATATGGAGTTAGTATGATTGTCAGTTTAAATTATTATTCAAATTTTTAAAAAAGTTATGATTAATCTGAAGCTAATGATTTATATCTATGCAAAATATTTTTAAACAGTTTTGTACATTCTAAAAGTTAAGAAAAACTGTTTTAAATTTTACTACAATTATTCCCACGATATTATTCAAGGAAGATTTCCAGTATGAAGGAAATTTCTATTTGATTGGCATCTACTTCAATATCTAAATAAGCAGAAATTACGGAAATACAAAAGAGCAGAAAGTTACATGGTGAATTTCAGAACAGTGTAAATTTGAATATAATTTTATTTTATTCCTAAGCTGTCAACTCCATCAATTTTAATCAATGTCTACTTTTCAAGTATATTACTATAATGTCAGGTTTTGAATTTGAAATTTCTAATTATATGAACTCTCTTGTTTTCTCTATTGACATTTACACTATTTTTATTGATTCCTTCATTGATTCTCTAACCAGCTTTATATCCTTTCAAGAGTGAGTTAGGAAAAAGAGTCACAATTTAACTGTGTCCATTTTTTAATATGAAAAATAGCTATACTTTATTATCATATATAGTCGCATGTCATAGAGAGAAATAACAGAATGTATTCTACAAAAAAAAAAAAACTGTACATTCTGCTGTTTTTAAAAGGGATTTTTTTTTCATTTACAAGACCAAGCTGGTGATTTCTTTTATATTCTTATCTATATTGTGTTTTAGTACTGCCTGGACCCACATAACAATCAGAAAAATGACAAAAGAAGCAGCATCTTCTTTGTCTCCCCCTACTAGATTCCTGTATTTTCAAAGCAGGCATGCAGCAGAGATCCAAGGCTACACAACAAGATGAATTGAGCAGAAGAAGATCATTAGAAGGAACAATGTGGCACTCATCATTTTGTGCTGTCACAACACCATCTGTGTTGCACCAGACCAGAGTAACTTTGACATGACAAATAAACCTCTTAGGGGAAATGGGAATTCTATTAATTGTTCCACTGTCTAGCCAAACACTAGTGATATACACTTTTCTAATGCAGTACCATACATAATTGTAATTATTGAATTAATAATAGCAATGAATTATTATTTTTAAAATAACATTTATTTTTTTCTAGATGAAAAATAAGATGTGAAGTCTTGCAATCTCACTAAAGTGCTATAAATACACGCAGTCTTTTAATGCTATCTATATTTCACCTGAGGGACCGATTCCAGAAATATTGTTTTTTTTCACCATGTTAATAATTACTGTTCAGTGTCCTCATCATAGTCAGTTCCTTCAACCTCAAAAAAAATGGTAACGTTATTGGTTCAAGTAACTTTAGACCTGTAGACACTGACATTTTCCTGAACATTCTATTATTAGCAACCACAGTAATGGCAAATTACATTTATTGCAGGTTTAATGTCTATTACTCTGCTAACTACCTATGTGTATTATCTCATTTAAGCTTCCCAATAGTCCTATGATCCTTTTATTAAGCCTACTTTCTAGAAGTCAACAAACATTCTTGGCAAAGAATGAAATAACAAATATTTTAGGTTTTCCCAATCTTACAGTCTCTGCCACAAGTACTCAATTGCTGTTGTATTGCAAAAGCTTCACATGTAATACATAATCAAATAAGTGTGTTGTATTCCAATACTTAAAAAAATAAAATAAAAAAAGAAGACAGTAGGCTGAATTTTGCCTGTGAGGCATTGTTTGTCCACCCCTGCTCCAAATAATAAAATTATTGTTTAGCAAAGTTCAATAACTCTATCAAGGTCACAAATAGTGATGCCAACTTTTGAAAAAGACTCTCTGGATCTGACCTCCTAGCCACGATGATCTAGTGTTACATAATCTCTTGCATCCTGTGATGAACAGAAAGACTGAGAAAATGTAAAAAATGTCATGCATTACCAACTGGCCCTAGGATCTCTCTTAGGGAATATATTTGTTTTAAAGGAGTCTTGATAAGTCACTTGAGGCAAGTTGGGAACAAAACGACAATTTTCAGCAGGCCTCAAAATAAAACATTTCAGCAGACACTTTGAGGCGCAGCAAAAGAGAAGAGAGAATGGCTTAGTATGTGATGGGTAATTGTAGCCAGAAAAAAAAAAAAAAAATATATATATATATATATATATATATATATGTGTGTGTGTGTGTGTGTGTGTATGAATATATATATACATATATATATATATATATATATATATATATATATATGATTTTTTAAATGAAAAGAATTGGTAATTTCTTAAATTCTATCATTTAGGCTACAAGTAATAGAAAGCACAGCTCCAAAAGGCTTAAAAATACAGAAAAACATCTTCCCACTTAATGTAAATCAAAAGGCAGGAGAGGCTCCAGGTGAGGTGCAGCTGCAGCTGCAGCTTCAGCTCTGCTCTGCTCTGCTTTCCTTGCCTCTCCCCCCCTTCCTGTCAGTTCTATTATTAGAAAGGCTTTCTCCACAGTAGCAAGATGTCTGCCAGCTTAACCATGGCAGCAAGCTTCAATGTTTGTGTATTGTGCAGTAGATGAGGAAAGAACCATGTCTCTTAAATGGGGGAAATATTTCTTCCCATCCTTCTGCAACTGAATTCGTCGAAATCTCTTGAGTCAGTCATTGAGTACTGCAAAATTCTCAAGTGCGTGAGGTATATTTTCAAATTCCTGAACCACTCTCTGGACAGGAGGATGGATTTCCCAACATTGGCCTACTAGACTGCACAGCCCTGTAGCCTCAAGCATGACCATTTCAGAGTCATGTGGGTCATAGGGGATAGACAGCTATCTGAGCAAAAGTGGGATTCTTTCAAGAATATAGGAGAGACTGGGTAGAGATAAGGAAATTGTACATCTCTAACTCATATAATAAAATACTAATAGAACTCTGGGAAAAGACTGACAAAAAAAAAAGGAAACAAATAAATAACAAGCAAAATAACAAAAAGGCTTGTCATTGACATGGAGCTGACCTGTTTTAGAAACGATCACACTATGCTGTAGGTTGACAAACACTGATGCTTTACTTTATGCCATGCAATGTGACAGACCTAGGGTATAAAGAAAAATTTACAGTCACTTGTGGGAGACAGCACACAAATAGACAATTTGAAACAATCTCGTAGTAGATTAATAGTGGCATACCTGGGATGCAACAGCCAACGGCGGTACTCCAGACTGGAGAAGTCAGAGAAGACTTGTGGAAGTGATGGCACCATTCTTCTTTATCAATTTCATAAATGGAAATTAAGGGTATATGACAGACATAATAATATAAAGATGAATATTTTACAAAAGTATAACTATGTAGTTATGGATTAAGAATCTTTAGGGGGCTGAGGCTGTAGCTCAGTGGCAGAGCACTTGCCTAGCATGTATAAGGCACTAGGTTGGTCCTTAGCACCACATAAAAATGAAACAAATAAAATAAAGGCATACTGTCCATTTACAACTACAAAAAAAAAATTTAAAAAGAAACTTTCACAATATCACAACATTTCTTTAAAAATGTTATATGAGGTAATGGTAATTCTAGATGTGATATGTGCAGAAACTATACACAAACATACAAAGACATTTCACAACACAGACATTTAGCAGCCTAGAGAGCATGCATATTCACATTCATTGGCATTACCTTACAAATCTAGAAATCAAGCCTAGGTAGTGGTAAAACTATGTGGTGAACACAAATAGAATTTTGATTTGTACAGGAGAAATATATTTGGAAAATTGCTGCAGCGTCCTTTAAATGTGTAATTTATTTTGAAATGAGAACATGTTTTATCTACAGGGTATTCATTTTCTTAATAACTGAATCTGGCATAACTTGCTGAGAAGACAGCTTGCACTTGCACTTAAGAGAAGCACTCGTGGTTATAGGTAGTTGAGCATTTTAGAAGGGAAATCGCTTAATCTACTCAATTTGGAGCTTTAGAAGCAATACATTAATGGGTAAAGGAAAGAAGATCCAAAGCATAAACCATTTTAAATTATCTTTTCCCTAGATAAAAATTATAAAACCATGGCTTTCAAGCCTACATTAAAATTTTAACAATATACTGGTCTTTTTCTTGAAAAAACTTTAAGATTGGGTTTCTCAACTGCAGCACTATGGCTATTTGGGGGCTGCATAATTCTTTGATACTGGGGGTGTCCTGTGCATTGTGGGTGTTCAGTAGCATTCCTAACCCTATCCAGTAGAACTTTTTAGTAGTGACAAGCAAAAAAATGTCTTCTGACATTGTCAAATAGCCCTAAGGGGACAAAATTTCCCCTACTTGAGAAACACTGTCTTAAGGAATAATTTTAACATCAATCTATAATTTAATAATGCCATATAATAATTAAACACTTTGATGTTTAAATAATAATTAATGAAAAAAAAAGAAGACTGCTTTCAAATTTCCAGTACAGAAGATTTCAAAATCTATACAAACAGTTGAAGGGTCTAAGAACATGAAGCTAATCAATTTGTGTTGATTCCAAAATTGACAGAGACATTGAGAAGACACAATTCTGGTTTTGGTCTTTTGATCTCCACCTGAAGAAAAGACCTGGATCACCCAAAAATTATGGAAAATAGGTAGTGAACCCTAACAAAGTTTAAGATTTAGGATCAACTAAAAAGTGGAGATAACTAGATGATTTAGATCTTAAAAGCAAAGTTTAAAAGCAGTGTTTGTCAGTGGGTCAAAGGCTCAGCAGGTGCCAGGACCATGTCTTCTCCACTGTTTGTTCATTTAATCCCAATTAAGGAACAAGATAGTATAGAAAAGACAGAAACCTTGCTGGATGGAAGAATCCTAAGAATTTTTTTAAACCATTTTATAAGAAAATGACATTAGGGAAAAGTTTATCTTCTCTTAAGCATCATTCAAATATTTTCCACCTATAAATTCATATATATTTATTTCTGTACTTAAGATGTTTAATATATTGTCTGCCTCATACTAGACTCAAAATAAAATTTTTGTGTTTTATTTATTTTTATTGGTTCTTTTTAGTTATGCATAACAATCGGATTCATTTTGACATAATTATAAACACATGGAATACAATTTGCTCTAATTCAGTCCTTAGTACTTTTCTTTCCTCCTCTTTTCCCTCCTCCCTTCCCTTCCTTCTACTCTATTGATCTTTCTGCTGTTTACTGTTAGCTTGTTTTAATTAATGTCTTGTGAATGCACATGGTGGTGAGATTCACTGTGGCATATTCATATATGCACATAGGAAAGTTAGGTCAGATTCAGTTCGCTGTCAAATAGATTTTTTAAATAAAGAATTGAATATTGGACAAATGATTGTTTCTTCCATTACCATAGCAACCAACATTCCATAAGAATAAAGTATAGTTTTAAAGTCCCACTTTCAGAGATACTTATCATTTGTTTGCTTTTTTGCCTTCCATGATATTCAACATTCCCAAAAAGTAACACCTTCAACTTTCTAAAACCTTCAACTTCATGACTTAATAATAGCTACAATAGCACTTTTAATACCCTGATACTTATAAGTAACCTAAAGCAAATGTTTGGTAAAGAAAAATAGCCTTTTATAGATCTACGGGCCCAAAATGAATATCATAGAGAAAAAAAAGTACAAGATACAATAGAGAATATTTCAAAATCCTGATTTAGGAAATAAAAGAATAGTTGTGTATTAATTCAAAATAATCCAGCCTTGAGTAACTGAGTCTTTATGCATTCTTCTAGGTTCATCATTAAGACTATCCAAAACAGGCTTTATATTTTAAGGACTACACTACAACAAAATTCTCTTAAATCTTCTTTGTGTTTTAAGATTGCATAAGTTTAAATGTTAGGACTCCTTGGTATTAGGTCTCTACACATAATGATTAATATCCAGAACTCAGAAATCTCACAGATTCTGAGGTCATTCTATAGCAGGAAATCAAAACCTGAGGCTTCATCAAAGGGACATAGAAACATTTTCATTTTCATGTTTATATATGGCATAAAGAAAGATTAGTAGTTTTCAGTTGTCTGTATGTCATAATCATCTATAGAACTTTAAAAAATACCACTGTCCAGATGCCATTGTCAGAAATTCCATTTACTTGGTCTGGGTTAAGGCCAGAACCTCAATTTTTTTAGGAGTACACATATAATTCTAATATGCAAATCCTGAGATATAGGCTTAATTCAAGGTCAAACAAATAATATCAAGAATTAGAAAAAGGAGTTAAAAAGTCATCATTCATTACCTTATATATTTATTATTTGTTAAATATAGTTCATTAGCTGCATCATTCTCCAAAATTACCAAACCTCTGTCAGTTTATATCACTTTGCAACAGTACAAACTTCTGAACCAGAATTTTGGTTGATGCATAGCAACATGAACTAAAAATATCTTTTCTTTCCTCTTACTAAACACTTTATTATCATTGCCAAAATTTTGATGCATTTTTCAAGATTAAAAAATATACCATTTTAATGAAAAGTGATATGGTTCTTTCAAAGAGAAGATTTTACAACTTCAAAATTAATGGCACATATAGAAATAGAGAAGTTCTTGATAGTTTTTGATAGAACTATCAGAGAAAAATTATCTTACCTTCAAGTTGAAAAATTGAAATGAGGCAGCCAAGAGATGCCAGAAATTATGTATTCTGTCACATGAAGAAATCTACCTCATGAAAACAAATCCAATCAATAACTAACCAAAGAAGTGTAATAAGAACTGTAAACAGATAATCTCATTGAAATACACTTAAGTCTTAAGAAATCAGAAAATGCTTGTATTTTTTCTACAATTAATTTTTAAAAATTAATTGTTTTAATAAGTTATACATAGCAGTAGAATGCATTTATGCACTTTAATATATCATACATAAATGGGGTACAATTTCTCATTTTTCTGATTGTGCATGTTGTAGAATCACATTAGTCATGCAGTCATATATGTACATAAGGTAATAATGTGTTTCATTCTACTCTACTTCCTATCCCTAAATCCACTCCCCTCCCTTGTTTTTGTTTCATACTTATCTCAGGGTTTGGTCCATATTAGGTTCTCAATCAAATCTTGCTAAACAAATGAATCAATTCTCTGATTTCAGTCTGTGAGATCCTGGAGGTTTCCCTGATTCCTGTAGCAATCCCTGCTGAGACAATATGTACTTCTAGTCGGTTTTTTCATGCTGTGATAAAAGACCCAACCAGAGCAATTATAGAGGAAGAAAAGATAATTTGAGAGCTCACAGTTTCAGAGGTCTTAGTCCATAGACGGCCGGCTCCATTTCTCAGGGTTTGAGGTGAGGCTGAATATCATGGCAGAAGAGTGCGGCAGAGGGAAGCAGCTCACAGGACAATCAGAAAGCAGAGAGAGAGGCTCCATGCTCCAGATACAAAATTTATATCCCATAGCCATGCCTCCAATGAACCACTTCTTCCAGCCACACCCCACCTGCCTCCAGTTACCACTCAGTTAATCCCATCCCATCAGGGAGTAATTCACTGATTAGGTTAAGGCTATGACCCATTTTCTCCTCCAAACATTCTTACATTGTCTCACCTGAGCTTTTGGTGGACACCTGACATCAAGCTAGAGCACCCACACTTAACAGATGTCAGAATGAGGAGCAAACAGTTTATTTTGAGCAAACACTTTTGACATAACCAGGAGTCCCCCAGGCAGCCCTCAGAACAGGTACCAGCTTGACTCTCTTATGTCTAAAAACCATACTATATGTATATAATTTGACTGAGGTTAAATTTGTCTCTTGCAAAGAAATCATATTAATAAATGCAAACAAACTTATACCAGAAAAGAAGAGCAAAAGTTTAAAAGCCTTATAATGCAGAAGTGGCTGTTCCAGTGTCATTCCAGATGACATCCCAGAAAAATGATTGCTAAAATCCAGGAAAGCAATTCATTTGGATGCTTTGTTGTTTTAAATATGTGCCTGCCTAAACTTAATATTTAATAATAAATAGATATTCAAATATTAGAATATTTCTCTAGGGTACAATAAGTTTTTTCATAAGAAGTGAAAACTTTCATTTAAGTTTTTTGTCTTAGAAATAAAGGCCACTTTAAGTAGAAGCACCTTTGTAAGATTTTCTGCCATATGGCCATTGAGTTATAACTTTTAAAACTCATATCTAAAGCATCCTAAAGAATTATTAAATTTGATTCCTCTGCTTTGCCCAAAGTTTAGGATGCTGCACCCCTGGCCTCTTCTCACTATAACTGAAATCACAAAAGTTGTGTGAGGAAAGGAGAAAAGAAATCATGATTATGATGGTTAGTGGAGAAGAAAACAGGAAGGAGTAAAAATGAAGAAATTAAGTAGATTGCAATGTTTAAGAAATAGAAACTTTTCCTTTTTCCATGAATGCCAAAATATAAATGCTTTTAAAAAACACATATCGGAGTAGGGGCAGAGCAGAACCGCAGCCCGCGCCTGGAACAGGCCCAGCGACCCGCTGTCGTGGTAGACACGTCACCCCAATTGGAGTAAGGGCACAGCAGAGCAGCCGCTCGCGCCTGCAAGGTAGGCAGACCTGCGACCGACCGGCAGAACAGGCCCAGCGGCCCATCAGCGTGGTAGACAGATCACCCCAATTGGAGGAGGAGCACAGCCGCGGCCCACCCCTTTTCAACTATACAAGAGCAATATAAATACATAGGAGGAAAATTCAATAACACAACAGTTTCACCAAGCAGAAAGAAACGCGAGCAGTATGAAAAGACAAGGAAAGAAAGGACCACAAGCAATGCAGGTCAACTCAACTTTAGAAGAGGTAATAGCTGAAGCAGATGAAATGTCAGATAAAGAATTCAGGATATACATGCTTCAGATGATCTGGAGTCTCAGGGAAGACAGTAGACAGCAAAATCAGACAATGAAAGATCACTTCGACAATGAATTACACAAACAAATCCAAGAAACAAAAGATCAACTATACAGGGAGATAGAGGTTATAAAAAACAAACAAACAGAAATCCTAGAAATGCAGGAAGCAATAAACCAACATAAAAACTCAATTGAGAATACTGCCAGCAGACTAGAACACTTAGAAGATAGAACATCAGACAATGAAGACGAAGTATTTCAACTTGAAAAGAACATAGACATCTTAGCAAGACTGTTAAGAAACCATGAGCAGAACATCCAAGAAATGTGGGAAAACATAAAGAGACCAAACTTAAGAGTCATTGGGATACAGGAAGGTATAGAGGTCCAAACCAAAGGAATGAGCAATCTATTCAATGAAATAACACGAGAAAACTTCCCAGACTTGAAGAATGAGACAGAACCCCAAATCCTAGAAGCCTACAGGACGCCGAATGTGCAAAATCATAAGAGATCCACACCTAGACACATTGTAATGAAGATGCCCAACATAGAGAATAAGGAGAGAATTTTAAAAGCTACAAGAGAAAGGAAGCAGATTACATTTAGGGGTAAACCAATCAGGATAACAGCTGATCTTTCAACACAGACTCTGAAAGCTAGAAGATCCTGGAATAACATACTTCAAACACTGAAAGAAAATGGGTTCCAACTAAGAATTGTGTATCCAGCGAAATTAAGCTTCAGGATGGAAGATGAAATTAAAACCTTCCACGATAAACAAAAGCTAAAAGAATTTGCAGCTAGAAAACCATCTCTTCAAAACATCCTCGGCAAAATATTACAGGAAGAGGAAATGGAAAATATCAATGAAAACCAACAGCGGGAGGTAGTACAGTAAAGGGGGGAAAATAATCAAAGAGGAAAACAAACAATGTTTAGTAACATAAATAAACAAATATGGCTGGAAGAACAACTCATATCTCAATAATAACCCTAAATGTTAATGGATTAAACTCACCAATTAAGAGACACAGTCTAGTCGAATGGATCACAAAACAAGACCCAACAATATGCTGCCTTCAGGAGACGCATTTGATAGGAAAAGACATAAATAGACTGAAGGTGAAAGGTTGGGAAAAATCATATCACTCATATGGACTTCGGAAACAAGCAGGAGTGTCCATACTCATATCAAATAAAATAGATTTCAAGACAAAGTTAATCAAAAGGGATAAAGAGGGACACCACATACTGCTCAAGGGAACCATACACCAACAAGACATAACAATCATAAATATATATGCCTCAAACAATGGTGCAGCTATGTTCATCAAACAAACTCTTCTCAAGTTCAAGAGTCTAATAGACCACCATACAATAATCATGGGAGACTTCAACACACCTCTCTCACCACTGGACAGATCTTCCAAACAAAAGTTGAATAAGGAAAATATAGAACTCAATAACACAATTAATAACCTAGAATTAATTGACATATATGGAATATACCACCCAACATCAAGCAGTTACACTTTTTTCTCAGCAGCACATGGATCCTTCTCAAAAATAGACCATATATTATGTCACAGGGCAACTCTTAGACAATATAAAGGAGTAGAGATAATACCATGCATCTTATCTGATCACAATGGAACGAAACTGAAAATCAACGATAAAAGAAGGAAGGAAAAGTCATGCATCACTTGGAGAATGAACAATAGGTTACTGAATGATCAATGGGTTATAGAAAACATCAAGGAGGAAATTAAAAAATTCTTAGAGATAAATGAAAACACAGACACAACATATCGGAATCTATGGGACACACTGAAAGCAGTTCTAAGAGGAAATGTTATTGTTTGGAGTTCATTCCTTAAAAAAAAGAAAAAACCAACAAATAAATGATCTAATACTTCATCTCAAAATCCTAGAAAAAGAAGAGCAAAACAACAGCAAAAGAAGTAGAAGGCAAGAAATAATTAAAATCAGAGCTGAAATTAATGAAATCGAAACAAAAGAAACAATTGAAAAAATTGACAAAACTAAAAGTTGGTTCTTTGAAAAAATAAATAAAATTGACAGACCCTTAGCCATGCTAACGAAGAGAAGAAGAGAGAGAACTCAAATTACTAGCATACGGAATGAAAAAGGCAATATCACAACAGACACTTCAGAAATACAGAAGATTATCAGAAATTATTTGAATCCTTATACTCCAATAAAATAGAAGATAGTGAAGGCATCGATAAATTTCTTAAGTCATATGATCTGCCCAGATTGAGTCAGGAGGATATTGACAACCTAAACAGACCAATATCAATTGAGGAAATAGAAGAAACCATCAAAAGACTACCAACTAAGAAAAGCTCAGGACTGGATGGGTGTACAGCAGAGTTTTACAAAACCTTTAAAGAGGTACTAATACCAATACTTTTCAAGCTATTTCAGGAAATAGAAAAAGAGGGAGAACTTCCAAATTCATTCTATGAGGCCAACATCACCCTGATTCCTAAACCAGACAAAGACACTTCAAAGAAAGAAAACTACAGACCAATATCTCTAATGAACCTAGATGCAAAAATCCTCAATAAAATTCGGGCGAATCGGATACAAAAACATATCAAAAAGATTGTGCACCCTGATCAGGTAGGATTCATCCCTGGGATGCAAGGCTGGTTCAATATACAGAAATCAATAAATGTTAGTCACCACATCAAGAGGCTTAAAAATAAGAAACATATGATCATCTCGATAGATGCAGAAAAAGCATTCAACAAAGTACAGCATCCCTTTATGTTCAAAACTCTAGAAAAACTAGGGATAACAGGAACATACCTCAATATTGTAAAAGCAATTTATGCTAAGCCTCAGGCTAGCATAATTCTGAATGAGAAAAATTGAAGGCATTCCCTCTAAAATCTGGAACAAGACAGGGATGCCCTCTCTCACCACTTCTGTTCAACATTGTTCTCGAAACACTGGCCAGAGCAATTAGACAGATGAAAGAAATTAAAGGCCTAAAAATAGGAAAAGAAGAACTCAAATTATCACTATTTGCAGATGACATGATTCTATACCTAGCAGACCCAAAAGGGTCTACAAAGAAACTATTGGAGCTAATAAATGAATTCAGCAAAGTGGCAGGATATAAAATCAACACGCATAAATCAAAGGCATTCCTGTATATCAGCGACAAATCCTCTGAAATGGAAATGAGGAAAACCACTCCATTCACAATATCCTCAAAAAAAATAAAATACTTGGGAATCAACCTAACAAAAGAGGTGAAAGACTTATACAATGAAAACTACAGAACCCTAAAGAGAGAAATAGAAGAAGATCTTAGAAGATGGAAAAATATACCCTGTTCATGGATAGGTAGAATTAACATCATCAAAATGGCGATAATACCAAAAGTTCTCTATAGATTTAACGCAATGCCAATCAAAATCCCAACGGCATTTCTTGTAGAAATAGAGAAAGCAATCATGAAATTCACTTGGAAAAATAAAAGACCCAGAATAGCAAAAACAATGCTAAGCAGGAAGTGTGAATCAGGCGGTATAGCGATACCAGACTTCAAACTATACTACAGAGCAATAGTAACAAAAACGGCATGGTACTGGTACCAAAACAGGCGGGTGGACCAATGGTACAGAATAGAGGACACAGAAACCAATCCACAAAATTACAACTATCTTATATTTGATAAAGGGGCTAAAAGCATGCAATGGAGGAAGGATAGCATCTTCAACAAATGGTGCTGGGAAAACTGGAAATCCATATGCAACAAAATGAAACTGAATCCCTTTCTCTCACCATGCACAAAAGTTAACTCAAAATGGATCAAGGAGCTTGATATCAAATCAGAGACACGGCGTCTGATAGAAGAAAAAGTTGGCTACGATATACATACTGTGGGGTCGGGCTCCAAATTCCTCAATAGGACACCCATAGCACAAGAGTTAATAACTAGAATCAACAAATGGGACTTACTCAAACTAAAAAGTTTTTTCTCAGCAAAAGTAACAATAAGAGAGGTAAATAGGGAGCCTACATCCTGGGAACAAATCTTTACTCCTCACACTTCAGACAGAACCCTAATATCCAGAGTATATAAAGAACTCAAAAAATTAGACAATAAGATAACAAATAACCCAATCAACAAATGGGCCAAGGACCTGAACAGACACTTCTCAGAGGAGGACATACAATCAATCAACAAGTACATGAAAAAATGCTCACCATCTCTAGCAGTCAGAGAAATGCAAATCAAAACCACCCTAAGATACCATCTCACTCCAGTCAGATTGGCAGCCATTAGGAAGTGAAACAACAACAAGTGCTGGCAAGGATGTGGGGAAACGGGTACACTTGTACATTGCTGGTGGGACTGCAAATTGGTGCGGCCAATTTGGAAAGCAGTATGGAGATTTCTTGGAAAGCTGGGAATGGAACCACCATTTGACCCAGCTATTCCCCTTCTCGGTCTATTCCCTAAAGACCTAAAAAGAGCATACTACAGGGACACTGCTACATTGATGTTCATAGCAGCACAATTCACAATAGCAAGACTATGGAACCAACCTAGATGCCCTTCAATAGACGAATGGATAAAAAAAATGTGGCATTTATACACCATGGAGTATTACTCTGCATTAAAAAATGACAAAATCATAGAATTTGCAGGGAAATGGGTGGCATTAGAGCAGATTATGCTAAGTGAAGCTAGCCAATCCCTTAAAAACAAATGCCAAATGTCTTCTTTGATATAAGGAGAGTAACTAAGAACAGAGTAGGGATGAAGAGCATGAGAAGAAGATTAACATTAAACAGGGATGAGAGGTGGGAGGGAAAGGGAGAGAGAAGGGATATTGCATGTAAATGGAAGGAGACCCTCAGGGGTATACAAAATTACATACAAGAGGAAGTGAGGGGAAAGGGAAAAAAAATACAAGGGGGAGAAATGGATTACAGTAGAGTGGTAGAGAGAGAAGGGGGGAGGGGATGGGGGAGGGGGGATTGTAGAGGATAGGAAAGGCAGCAGAATACAACAGACACTAGTATGGCAATATGTAAATCAATGGATGTGTAACCGATGTGATTCTGCAATCTGTATACGGGGTAAAAATGGGAGTTCATAACCCACTTGAATCGAAGTGTGAAATATGATATATCAAGAACTATGTAATGTTTTGAACAACCAACAATAAAAATTAAAAAATTAAAAATAAAAAAAAAATAAAAAACACATATCTTGCATTAAATCAAGCAATGCTAGATAGAAATAATCTACCTGAACCAGTTGAAGAACAATAATCTTTAGTGTGAAAAACTTATTGGTAATATTAAAATTGAACAAAACACATTTAGAAGAAAATACTAAAATAAAACCAGATATACACCAACATTGTCATTTCTTTTAAATGTATCAAACAAATTACTTCAAGTGATACTACTCTTAACTGATATTTAAATAATCTTTTTAACATTCTTGATAAAATACTGGTAAGACTATTATATATGGCCTTAGAGTTCAATATAACCAGTATAGTTCAAAATATATTTATTTTAAAACAATTATATATGTTTGTAAAAAATAATAGAATTAAGTGGCTTAGCAGTCCAATAGAAAACAGCGCTTGAACCCCTACAGCCATGGAGGGATTTATTTTAATTAATAATTAAAAGTAGAAATTACACAAAGATTTACAAAAACTATGCCAAAGAGACTGCCTTATAGTTTTGCTAGGTCAGTCACTTGAAAGTGAATGTTTATTGACAGTCTACTAATTGGTCAATAAATATGGCTAAATAGCTAGGAATATACAATTCATGACTTCTCTGTTTCTCCATTTAAGTGAAATTCAAACAGACTGAGATGGCTCCTATTGAACCATCACTAAATTTGGGTGTGTGTGCTTTTGGCGTATTTGTTTATTTTGGTTTGAGAGGTATCATGAAGGAATTTAACTGAAGAGAATTTATATTGGTATTCTTAAATTTATAAGACTGGCACACATTGTAGACATATAAACTTAAAATTTCTCAAATCTTCTTTTTGCATATTTTGTGGTTCTATTACTGGTCTTCAAAGTAAAGAATGTTAAGATATTTAAAGTGGTTATGAGACAACATTTCCAAAGGAGATAGTTCCCATTCTGCATAATCTCAGTGTTCCTCCATGTTAGGGACTGAATGAAATCCTTCCCAAAATTCACAAGCTGAAGTCCCAACACTCAATGTGTCTATATTTGGATATAGTGCTTTAATGGGGGTAATCATTATAGAGTGGGTTCTTAATCTAAAAGGTCTAGTATTCTTATAAGAGGAGGAAGAGACAGCAGAGATCAGTCTTCCATGTTCACACAGAGGGAAAGCCATATGTGAACACAGAGAAGACAGCTGTCTACAAGCTGAGAAGAAATTTTAGACTCCACAAAACCCAAAACTGTGATAAATACATTTCTGCTGTTTAAGCCATCCAGTTTATTGTACTTTGCTATGGCAGCCAGAGCTGACTATTGTACATGTTCTACTTCTGGCTTACTTGGTCAACAGTACATAGGTATTGGCACCTGTTATCCTTTGGTGATATCAACTTGTTCATTTAACAAACATTTATTTATACTGCATGCTAGGAATTGTTTCAATACAAAGCTATTTTTCTCCAAAAGACTCAGAAATCAAATGTTCTTTCTCCTGGATAAGAAGTACTAGAACTAGCCTACCTTCTTTCCACAATGCTCCCTTCTTTATAACCAACAAATAAAAGTGAGCAATATCCTGATCTCACCAAAGCAAATCCAAGTTTTACTTCTGATATTTTATGAAAGAGAAAGAAATGAAACTAACCTTTGTGCAATACTATAATAAAGAAGTTTTTTGGTTTTGTTTTGGTGGTGGTACTTCTGACTTTCATGTGCATTGTGCTGGGGAACAACCCTGGGCCTCATAAATGTTGGGCAAAGTTTTCTATCACTCTGCTACATCCTCAGACTTGTATGTACATTATTTTATTTAGCAAATATATAAGTAAGTCATCTTTAGGACTTGTAATAGTTTAAGATTATTCTATAGGTTTCTAGTTCAAATTTCCAGTAATAAAAATGTTTTAAATATACTACTTAGGCTTCAAATGATTTCTACTACCACATTTCTATAAACGCTGCCATACATGTTGATATCCCATCCTACATGAGCTGGGGCTTGACTTTTCAATACCTTACATAAAAATTGAATTAACATCAGTATCCAGTGGTCCAAATGATAGACAATAAAGATGTATAACTAAATATAATAGTGACAAATCTTAAACCTATATAACCTCTAATCATACATATCATCGACAGAATGGAAAAAATTTTCAGCAGCCTTCCTGCATTTTAACTTCATAACACCTAGCACTTTCTCTTTAATTGGGATAATAAATAACATAGTGGTATGTTTCTGATCCACCACAAAAGTAAATCTGGGTTTTCTATGATCAATTTCCTATGTGGGACTTGGGTGTGTTCCATTCCATGGGCATACAACCATGATTTTAAAATATATAGTTAATACAAATATGTCATCTACATGACACACAATTTAAATAGGTTATGTGTGGGACAAATATTTAGTTCATAGGACAGTGATTGTAGCAAGAAACAGAAACAGCACCAAATTAACATATTTTCAATATATATCTATCTACAAGTTTAATTTGGAGTCCTAAAATACACATCCCATGAATGCCAAGCATTATTTTAGGTTTTGCCAAATTTCTAGAACTCTCAAAATTTCACAACAAGCTCTGAATTCCAAGTGATATTTCTCTTTCCCTTAGTTTGTTTGGGTTGCAAAGGAAATGACATTTTCCAGCATATTTCCACTTAAATTAGCGTTTTCTGCTTTGAAAACAAAATTTCTCATCTTGGAAAAACTCAGGATTTCTCTCTCTGAAGAACTCCCAGAGAAGCAGTAACTGTTCTTGAACACTTCTGTGATGGGGTACTTAGTCCAAAGGTAGAACTGAACAAATATGAGCGAGGACAACACAACTCACATGACGTGGTAGGTCCTTAAATAGCAGAACTCTACTTAAACTTCTGATTTTTTTTATAGTTGGTCAATAAAGGGATTGGGCTGGTAAAAAGATTGCAATGCAGTTTTATTTTATAAGAGTGTGTGTGTGTGTGTGTGTGTGTGTGTGTGTGTGTGAATTTCCCATGGATACTTTCATCTCAATATTTTAGGGAGTGGATAAGTTTAAAACCAAAGAGATGGAGGGAAAAAAATAACCACAAGCTTTTTAAAGCTTTAAGCATATGATAATTTTCAAAAAATGTTTCACAATCATGCTTTTGTTTGAAATGGTAATTATATTAGTTAGCTCTGGTTACTATAACATAATATCATAGACTGGGAGCTTGCTTTAAACAAGAGAAATTTATTTTTCACAGTTCTACAGCCTGGAAAGTTCAACATCAAGATTAGTATGGTCATTTTCTTGTAGGGTCAGTCTTCCTGGTTTGCAGATGTCCACCCTTCTCCTAACATGTTGAAGAGAGTAAGCATTCTGAAAACTTCTTATAAGAACACTAATCCAATTGAAGCACTTCTCACTCATATGACTCTATTTATTCTTAATTACCTTCATTAAGATCTTATCTCCAAATATAGTTATGTTGGGAGTTGAGGATTCAGCATATGGATCTGGGGAGTATATAAATCTTCAGTACAGAGTAATGTTCTAACTCCAGAGCCAAAGGACCTCTGAAGATTGGGTTTAATATGACTTAAATGGTGTCTGGGTAATTGTCTCCTAGGCAGTGAATTTTAGCCTAAATGCTTTTATTCTTTTCCTATAAGTCAAAGGAAGCACACACTGTTTTCTAATTGTCTAGATTATAGGAAATTTCCTGTTTTGCTCTGTAGTGATAGTAAAAATGTACAGCACAGTCTCAGGAAAATCCTTTTACGCAAAAACCTATAAGCAAAGGATATATGTTGAGAATTTTAGTATATTAATTTTTCAGGCCATTTAGGTTCCACACTGTGGGGAAAAAAAAGACCTGCAAAAGGAGCATACCAAATAGCAAATCTTTTCTGAGCTCTTATGTGAAACTATTACTATCCATTATAAGAGAGCCTTTCCATAATATCTATATGGCTATTTCCAATAGTTTGTAACACTAATAAACACCATCTATCCAATAACCGTATTGTTGCACATGAAGTTTTCCACACAGCCCTTTATTGCTAATATAGAATGAAAGAAATGTTGCTGCAGGTAAAGGAAATGGATGAAGCAGCAATATACACTACTTACAAAAGAAAGACAACTTCTCTTTCTAAAAATTTACTTAAAACTTTGGTAGTTCATATTCTCTGCTTTTCTTGATGAATATAAAAGCTAAAGAATAATGTCTTGTATTACATAATGTTACCCTAAGCTAGCTCCAGGACAGCAAACGTGACTGTACCTTATCTGGGTTCAAGACAAGATTAACTGGAGTACAAGGAGAACAACTATTTCTTAAGTTCTAGTTCTATCATTTGGTGACAATGTGTCCTTGACTTAGTTGTGAGACATCTCTCTCACAATCTCTCAGTTCAGGAGTGCAACAATCTGTTTAAATTTCTTTTTAGCCCACATAAAATGCATTAACTTTAGTTTATAGAATGCTTTATCCTATAACATGGCCAAAAATGTCATTATGATGAGTCAAAAGTTTAACTCATGCTATTGACTTGATTCTTTTAACAGAGAATATAGAAACTGTGTATGAAAAAAGTTGAAATTATTTTCCTCTATATTTCTGTATGTGAATAAGAATTAAGTTATTCAAAATCCCAGCTTTTCAGTGTGCTGACATATCTCCAGGGATTGCCTGGACATTTTAATTGCCTCTGTTATACAAGGCCCGCTCAGCTTTGTGTTTTCAGAAAATGCTATAATAGTTTTACCCAAATGTTTTTGAGGCCCCAGGGTTTCCCTATACAAGCACAAGTGGAAGTGCAAACTATAAGACCAGGTTTATATCAAAGATCATATTTTCTCTCCTGTACATACTCAGCTTTAAGTATGAGCTTCTATAAATACCACATTTTCCCTTTTGGAAAAAGCCTAAAAACTGGGGATTTGATAATATGTTAAAATCATATTCCATGAAACAAAATATTTTCCCCTAAGTCTCCAGATTTCTCCGATGTCACATTTCTCAACCTCATTATTCTCAATATTCGTTTTTCACTTTCTGAATGTATCCTGTGGTGAGACATGGCATTTTGTCCTTGAGAAGAGAGTGCAAGTTACTATATTTTCCTTCTTGGCCATCTCATGAGACAGGCAGTGAAATGCCAAGAATAATGTAAACTGTACAGGAAAATACCATGACGTACTACACCTAGAAATATCTCAGCTTAATAGGTGTTGTGCCATTAACGGTGAATTTTATGGAGGTAAGGAGATGTAAATCTGTCATGTAGACAAAGATTTACAATAATACCCACTTCAGTGGATGATTTTCATCACAGTTAGGATCGTCAAGCAACTTGCGTGTTTTCTCAAGTCTCTTAAGTTATGAAGGCCTCCTCATTTTAATCCAAGGTTGGTCTCTTGACCTTCCTGTAGTTGGTGCTGATGCTGTAGTTTGCCATCCTCCCTTCAGTTACCACTGATGTGATTTCAGTCTGTGTATGGAAATTTAGTTAAATAAAATTGATTTAAGACACTTGTCCTGAACAATTTAATTTTATAATGATTTTCTACCAACAATGCATGTTAATGTATTAAGAGTGTTAATATACATTCTTTATAATCAGATTTAGATATAGTTTAAATTTTCAAAATATTCATTCTCATGATATATTACTGTGAGAAATGATTTGCTTTTGTACTTTTATACATTGATTTCACAGTTGTAACAGAAAATTGGAAGATAATTTTGTTAGCTATTAATGTAAAGTCAACGGGAGGCAAATTCCCTTTACAATAAGCTACTGACAGAATTGGAGGGACAGCATTGTATTAGAAAAACAGCAACTAAAGACAACCAAATTTAATTTTAAAACTATTTTGACCAAGATGTACATATAGTTTTTAAAGCATTTTTGTGGTTATTAATTTGAATTTTTAACTAATATACTAGATAAAAATAGGATTTTAAAAAATAATACTCCACTTCTCTATTTCTATATATTTCGATACTAGAAAAGATGTGAGGAAAGTCATGAGTTATGATTATAATTCATAATTATATAATTTTTCTTAAATATATATGTTAAAATATTTTCAAGTGGACTTCAAGATTATTGACTCCTTTGGAGTACTAACTTTGCAACTTTACAAAAGCTACTCATTAGATAAAATTCACAAATTTAATGTAAAACCACATAGACATATTTGACATGACATATGTGTTCTGGAATATATATCGGGCAGAAAAAAAGAGCAAACTGAAAGTTATAGCTACAGCTGCTATCAATTGGACAGGATGCTTACAGTAGGGCATCAACATCACTGGGGTTGAAGGTCTGAATATCACTGATTTACTGGTATTCTCCCAAGATTGGGGATATTACTGTTTCAGTAGAGACGAATGTCCTCAGATTATTTTCCTTGCCATTAAAACTGCAATGCTTTCCATTTATGTAATCTACAGTTTCCTAGAAAATAAGGGAGGCAAGCAAACTATAGAGGCCATCCTGGAGAACAGCTAAGAATACCCAAAGAGAGTGATTTAGAAAGATGAGTAGAGCCTCAATAGAACTCTGAGCAAGGAGAGAGCTACAAGAGCATGAAGAAAAAAGTCTATGTCCTTCTTCAACCCAAACACAAAGGCAGGAGGAGACGGTGTCTCAGCTTATTCATTACTTGTCACTCATTACTCAAGTTGATTTTTTTAAAACTAAACACTAAACGTATTTATTATTGTCAGTATGTGATGCGAAGAATACAAAACATACTCACTTTTAAAAGATACTAGATAAACTTTCTCAACAGAAGAAAGTTGGTCAACTTTTCCAAATAGTAGTACATATAATACTATCTAAGAAGCAAGATATTCATAAAGACCACTATCTGGTGACTACATAAGAGTCAGCATAAAAGATACAGTTTTTCAAAGATTTTTGTGATGAGTATTAAAGTCTCATTTAATTTTAATTACTGAATTTTATTAAGGCTTTTTTATGTTCTTACACAGATAATAAATGACACAGTGTAACTGAAGAAGCTATGGTATTAATGTAAGTAATTAACATCTTGAACTTCAGTTTTCACTATCAGTTCAACCCATGAAGGAAAAAGGTTATCCATAATCACATAGAAGCTTGAGGCAATATTATTTCTAATCAATTTGTGATTTTCCAATGAGCATTTTGGCCCTGGTATCTGCCATACATAAATTTGTTTGGGGATATTTTGGAGAAAAAGTAAAGAGTAGGAACATTATGACAAATTCTGCTTATACTACTAGCTCTCTTGACAACTTAGAGACATCCTAAAAAGACATCAGGAAAACAATAGCATTTATAATAGTCTCAAATGAATTAAAATACTTGGGAATAAATCTAACCAAGGACATGAAAATCTTCTACAGTGAAAATTGTAGAACAGTGAAAAAAGATTGAAGAATGCATTAGAAGATAGAACCCTACCCCATGATCATGGATAGTCAGAAATAATTTTGTCAAAATATCCATGTTACGAAAAACTTTATACAGATTCAATGCATTACCTATTAAAATATCAATGGCATATTGATATTTTATGGAACTGGAAAAAATAATTCTAAAATTCACATGGAAGGACAAAAGACCCAGAATAGTCAAAGCAATACGGATTGATAAGAGTACTGCTGGTGGCATCAAAATATCTGATCTCAATTATATTATAGAGCTATTGTAACAAAAATGGCATCGTACTGGCAAAGAAACAGACATGAAGACCCATGTAATACAATAAAAGACACAGAGACAAATCCACATAGATAGAGTCACCTGATCTTTGACAAAGGTGCCAAAAACTTGCACTGAAGAAAAGACAACCTTTTAAACAAATGATGCTAGAAAACTAGATATCCTTATAGAAGAATGAAACCTGATACTTATCTCTCACCCAGTACAAAAATCTTCTCAGGGTGGATCAAAGACCAGAAACACTGCAATTTCTAGAGAAAAACATAGATTCGACACTCCAACGTTGGTGCAGGCACCAACTTCCTTAATAAGACACCTAAAGTGCAAGAAATAAAACCAAGAATCAATGAGTAGAATGATCTCAAATTTAAAAGTGTCTGTACAATAAAGGAAACTATTTAAAGCATGAAAAAGAGCGTATGGAATGAGAGAAAATCTTTGCCATTCACTCGTTCATAAGGAGTTAATATCCAGAATATATACAGAACTCAAACTTATCAGCCAGGCATGGTGGTACACATCTGTAATCCTAGTGACTCAGGAGGCTGAGGCAGGAGGATCACAAGTTCAAAACTAGCCTCAGCAACTTAGTGGGACCCTCAACATCAAGATCCTTTCTCAAAATAAAAACTAAAAACGGGCTGGGGATGTGGCTCACTGGTTAAGTGCCCCTGAGTTCAATCCTGGGTACCATAAATAAATAAATAGGCAATTGAAATAAACAGACATTTCTCAAAAGAAGAAATGCAAATGGCCAATGAATATATAAAAAGTTTTCAACATTCTTAGCAATTAGAGAAATACAAATCACTGGGATTTCATCTCACTCTAGTTTGAATGGCAACCATCAAGAATACAAATAACAAAAAATGTTGGCAAGGATACGGTGGAAAAGGTAGAGTCATGCATTGTTACTGGGACTGCAAATTAGTACAACCACTTTGAGAAGCAGTATAGAGATTCCTCAAAAGACTGAGTGAATCCACCATTTGTCCCAAATTTCTCATGCCTTGGTATTTATCCAAAAGAATTAAAATCAGCATACTATAGTGATACATTCATACCCATGTTTATAGCAGCACATTTCACAATAGCCAAGTTCTAGAACCAAATTAGGTGCCTCTCAATAGATGACTGGATAAAGAAAATGTTACACACACACACACACACACACACACACACACACACACACACACACACAATGGAGTTTTACCCAACCATAAAGAAGAATGAAATTATGTCATTTGCTGGTAAACAGATTGAAATAATCCAGACTCAGAAAGTCAAGGTTAAATGTTCTCTCTCATATGTGGAAGTTAGGGGAAAACAGGGAATGAAAAAGAAAAGAAAAGGGGCTGAGCTTGTATCTCAGTGATAGAGCACTTGCCTAGCACATGTGAGGCCCTGGGTTCAATCCTTAGAACCACATAAATAAATAAATAAGTATATAAATAAACAAACAAACAAATAAAATAAAGGGTATTGTGTCCATCCACAATATATATATATTGTAGGTAGATATATATATATATATATATATATATATATATATATACACATGTATATTATACATGTATATATTATATTATACATGTATATATTACAAATATGTATTATATTATATATGTATGTATGTGATATATATATCACATACATATGTATAGAGAGAGAGAGAAAGAGAGAGAACAAAGGAATATTTCAGGAAACTAGAAGAGTAAATAGTGAAGTAAAGGCAGGGGAAAGAAAAGAGGAGAAACTTCAGAATGAAATGACCATACTATGTTATATGCATATATGAATATATCATAATGAATTCTACTTTTATGTATAACTATACTGCACCAGCTTAAAAAAAACGCAAAATTATATAGAAAAATTAACTTGGTCTCCCTTTACACTGTGTACATAATTTTGATTTTAACCACCAATTATTCAAATTTTTAAGTGTTCAGTGAAGAAAAATAAATATTCATGGCATGTATATATAGAGAGAATTTATTTCACATTTAAATAGAAACAAAAGTGATAAAAGGGAGCCAAAAAAGCACCAAGAGAAAAATATTACATGTTGAAATAAGAGAACAAAATGCTTTTTGGTACACATTTTTTGAAAGATTTACAGTCATTTATTTGCATTTTAAAGTTTTTGAAAAGTTATTCTATAAAGAAACCTGTTTCACACTGTCTAACCCAAGAAATTTCTAATTCATTAATCATTAAACCCCCTTTTTAAAATTTAAGACATTTTGAAATGCTGCTCTAATTAATGGCAGTTAGTCTTTATATTGATAAAGCCATTGAGAGAGAGCTTAATTCAGAAAATACCTGCAGTTGATTCAAATATGTAATACACACTCCTAAATATTTTATTAGACCTATTTGATTTAGTTAGAATATTTCGCTTTTGACTTTGCATGTTTATATAAATCTTACTTCATTTCTATATAATCCCAAATATGCAGTGGTAAAGCAAAACGTTCAGAAAGACATCAATAGAGGAAAATGGATAAAGAAACCACAATACTTCTCCTTAATTACTATTCTTTCAAACCACCAATTTATCTACAGCAGGAAGTAACACCACATAATTAGCAAGGTAACCAAGGTATATTTTGCTTATTGCTAACAATGCCACTTCCAGAGGTAGAAAACCTCTCATCATTATTCATGTTTCTCCCATCCCAGCATACACACAAGATCCCATTTACACATTAAGGAACTAATATAATTGATACGATGCCATTTTGAAATCACAATTATTGTACTGAAATTTCATTCTGAATTTGATTTTAATCAAAGCACCTCCCTTATACGTCAAATTATCAAACAAAAGAAGACCTAAAAGCATGGCCACAAGGAGTCTAGAAATTGTCTACAGAGCATGTACCATCTGAGATTATGTGAAATGTGAAATGGCATACAAACATTTTTTACAAAAGCAATTATTAGGATACCTAATAACTTACACAGGTATTTCACATTTATGTTCAGAAGCATCTGAAATATAAACAAGGGAGTCAGGTAGATGGACACTCCCAAATTATGACAAAGTTCTCTGGGGAATGTGAAGATTAGGAACCATGTGGGGATTAGAGGTCTAGATCTTGAGAGTATATAAAATGGAGCTCTGGAACTTGACTCCATGTATTGAAAGATTAGAAAATTCCATCCAGGAGCAATGAAAAAAAGTGGTAATTTATAGACGCTTTCCAGGGCTCTGAGTAAGAAATGTTGATATTGATGCTTAGGGCAGTAATGATGACAATAAAAATATTAATGATAAAATCTCCTCTGGAGTTTACCATCACCCAATTATAAAAATGTCAAACTAAAAACAATTAAATAGTCGAAGGGCCTTTTTACACTCTGCCCAGCAGGAAAAAAAAAAGTAGAAAACCTCATTGGAAATACACCTTCAATTTAGATTTTAAATTTCTACATGTGAGGTACAGTTCAAAATCAAATCACATCAAACATATAATGAAGACCATCATGAGTAAATCAGTAGAAACAAAAGCAAAATTATGTATAACTACAATAATACAATAATAAAAATAAATGAAATAATAATTTAAAAGTTAAATAAGCAAATACAGCAAACAATAACTTTAGATTTTCCCCAGTGACATCAAAGTTTGTAAATGTAAGATACAGAATATAAAATAACCACCTATGAAATATATTTTTAAAAAAGTAATCCTCTTTTTATTTCTTAGCTCCATTATGTCCAAATATTTTTTGATGAACAAGATTCATCACAAGATATACAACGCAACTCAACAAGCATACTATATTCTACTTGGGTCTAACAATTTCTCTCCTGACTGACCTCCTAAACCATCCCACTTCAGACACACAATGAGCACTTTCCAGAAAGTACCTTCAGGCACAAAGACAAATATTTCATCTTGCTTGCTTATGTTTCTTCTTCTTGCTTTTTTTTTTTTATTCACAGTACTGTGCTGCCATCTGTCCCATGTCTGAAAATACCTTTTTCGTATATTATGTTTGGTTTTCTAGTTGTTTATGGAGGAAGAAAACTGTGGCACCATTACTCAAACTCAGCCAGAAGTGGGAGTTAGCAGCTTGTTTTAGTTATGATGCTGGATCTCCTGCCACAGCCTCTCCTGGTTATGGAACACTCCTACAATTCCTTAGAACTCCTGGCACGTGGGTACCAATGGTGAACAAGCCATCGCACATGTTGTTGACATTGGAAATTTTAATTTCCAAATATTTGGGGGCTTCTTAGTTATTTAAAATTTTTATTCATTTTTAACTTAATTCCATTGTAGTCAGAGAATTTAATCTTTATGATTTTCATCATTTGTAGTAAGTTTAGATTTGAGTAGTATTTTACCTTTAAAATCATTGTAGTATTTCTCTGAGGAAATCTGGGGCTGGAGGGAGTGGTAAATAAAGACTACAAAATGAGCCAAACTGTAGCTCCAAATAGTTTCCAGTTAGTTGACTCAACAGAATTACACCATTTCTTTAGTGCAAATTATGAAGCAGAGTTTTAGAGAGAACTCAAATCAGCAAGCATCCAAATCACTTCTTTACACAAAAATGTTTAAAGAGCTTCTCCCAAACTTAGTCATTAGTCATTTTGAGATATGAGAGAGAGCTAAAAGTAATATTTTATGAATGGTATAATTGCATCGGTTCCTTGATACCCTCACATGAACTACATCTTCACTTTTTCTTGTAGTAGCTTCTTTTAGCCATTTACTCCCATTCATGATAGTGTTCTCTGCTTTAATCTTGTGCTTACCCCTAAAACAAGAAGTACCATCAGACTTTTCAATTTCTCTCATTTTCTGCATTTCCTACATGTCATAGAATTGTTTAGGAAAAAGACTACAGATTTATCTTTACAGTGTACCCAAGGAAATGCACTCAAACTTAGTCCTAATTTGCTTTCACAGTATGAAACTAAAGTCTACCTCCAAAGTAATTTAAGCAGTGTACCCAAAGTTAACAGCTTTCATAGTCTGTCTTGTGCAATGGTGTCTTCCTCTACTGGCATGTGCAAATTTTATCCTGGTTCGAGACAAGCAGATCAGACAAAACTAAAGAAAACTATTTGTATTTCTACTTCACCATATTCCATATCAATATATTGAATTGACTAAATCAGCCTTTCAAAACTTTTTGCCTATGCATGTTTTAATAAGAAATATTTTAATTTCTCATTCCAATTTTCAGTAAGAATACAGATCAGAGTCATAAATAAAGTGATATGTTCATGTAATCACAAACACACACACACACACACACACCTCTTTTTCCCCCCTTGGACATTAGCATTGGCAGCAATTAAATGTGTTTGTTAATATAAATAAGCTGATTTTGGTCTACTACCTAGGTCTTTGAGTTGAATTTTGTGCAAGGTGAGAGATGGAGGTTAAATTTCATTCTAATACACAATGACTTCCAGTTTCCTCAGTACCATTTGTTGAAGAGGCTATTTTTTCTCAATGTATGTTTTTGGTGCCTTTCTCTACTATGAGATAACTGTATTTATGTGGGTTAGACTCTGTATCTTCTATTCCATTCCATTGGTCTTCATGCCTGCTTTGGTGCCAACACTGTGCTGTTTTTGTTACTATAGCTTTGTAGTATAATTTAAGGTCTGGTCTTGTGATGCCTCCTGCTTGGCTTTTTTTATAGGCCCAACTCTTCAACATGTTGGCTTGGGAAGTGACTTCCTTAACAAGACTCCAAAAGCACAAGAAAGAAAATCAAAAATTAACAAATGGGATGGCATCAAACTACAAAGCTTCTTATAGCAAAGGAAACAATCAAGAGCCTGAAGAGAGAGCCTACAGAGTGGGAGAAAATCTTTGCCACCCACACCTCAGATAGGGTGTTAATTTCCAGGATATACAAAGAAGTCAAAAAACTTAACACCTAAAAACTAATAACACAGGAGTTGTTCCATTTCCCCACGTGCTTCCACTTCACGCTGGGCTCCCGGTGCAGCCAAGGCTTTGAACAGAAGCTCTCTGATCCAGGATTCTCCAGTGCTCTGATAGTTTTTCACCATGCATCCGAAGAAGGTGGATAATCGAATCCAGATTCTCATTGAGAATGGGGTAGCTGAGCGATAAAGGTCTCTCTTTGTTGTAGTTGGGGATCATGGAAAAGATCAGGTGGCAATCCTCCATCACATGTTGTCCAAAGCAACTGTGAAGGTTCAGCCTTCAGTGCTGTGGTGCTATAAGAAAGAATTGGGGTTTAGCAGCCACCGGAAGAAGAGAATGCGACAGCTGCAGAAGAAAATTAAGAATGGGACCTTGAACATAAAGCAAGATGACCCCTTTGAGCTCTTTGTAGCGGCCACAAACATTCGCTATTGCTACTATAATGAGACCCACAAGATCTTGGGCAATACCTTCGGCATGTGTGTCCTCCAGGATTTTGAAGCCTTAACTCCAAACTTGTTGGCCAGGACTGTAGAAACAGTGGAAGGTGGCGGACTGGTGGTTATCCTGCTCTGGACCATGAACTCACTCAAGCAGTTGTACACGATAACCATGGATGTGCATTCCAGGTACAGGACTGAGGCCCATCAGGATGTCATGGGATGATTTAATGAGAGGTTTATCCTCTCTCTGGCCTCTTGTAAGAAGTGCTTTGTCATCTATGACCAGCTTAACATCCTGCCCATCTCCTCCCACATGGCCATCATCATCGAGGCCTTACCTCCATAGGCTCCGGGTGAGAATCTCAGTCCTTCTGCTCTGGAGCTGCAGGAGTTGAAAGAGAGCTTGCAGGACACCCAGCCTATGGGTGTGTTGGTGGACTGCTACAAGACTCTAGACCAAGCCAAAGACGTCTTGAAATTCATCGAGAAGATCTCAGAGAAGACCCTGAGGAGTACTGTTGCCCTCACTGTTGCCCGTGGACAGGGAAAATCTGCAACCCTGGGATTGGCTATTGCTGGGGCGGTTGCATTTGGGTACTCCAATATTTTTGTTACCTCTCCAAGCCCTGATAATCTCCACATACTGTTTGAATTTGTATTTAAAGGATTTGATGCTCTGCAGTATCAGGAACATCTGGATTATGAGATTATTCAGTCTCTAAACCCTGAGTTCAATAAAGCAGTGATCAGAGTGAATGTCTTCCGGGAACACAGGCAGACCATTCAGTATATACACCCTGCAGATGTTGTGAAACTGGGCCAGGCTGAGCTCTTTGTGATAGATGAAGCTGCCACCATCCCGTTGCCCCTGGTGAAGAGCCTGCTCTGGCCCTACCTTGTTTTCATGGCATCCACCATCAATGGCTATGAGGGCATTGGCCGGTCACTGTCCCTCAAGTTAATTCAACAGCTCCGTCAGCAGAGTGCCCAGAGCCAGGTCAACACCACCGCTGAGAACAAGACCACGACAACAGCCAGACTGGCATCAGCACGAACACTGCACGAGGTTTCCCTCCAGGAGTCAATCCGATATGCCCCAGGACACTGTGAAAAAGTGGCTGAATGATTTGCTGTGCCTGGATTGCCTCAACATCGTCTCTGGCTGCCCCTTACCTGAAGCCTATGAGCTGTACTATGTTAACAGGGATACCCTCTTCTGCTATCACAAGGCCTCTATAAAGTTTTCCTCCAGCGGCTTATGGCCCTCTACATGGCTTCACATTACAAGAACCCTCCCAATGATCTCCAGATGCTCTCTGATGCGCCTGCTCATCACCTCTTCTGCCTTCTGCCTCCCGTGCCCCCCACCCAGAATGCCCTTCCCGAAGTGCTTGTGGTTTTCCAGGTGTGCCTTGAGGGGGAGATTTCTCATCAGTCCATCTTGAATAGCCTGTCTCGAGGCAAGAAGGCTTCAGGGACAATGTCAGAACAGTTCCAAGATCCAGACTTCGGTGGCCTTTCTGGTGGAAGGGTCGTTCGTATTGCTGTTCACCTGGATTATCAAGGGATGGGCTATGGCAGCCGAGCTCTGCAGCTGCTGCAGATGTACTACGAAGGCAGGTTCCTTTGTCTGGAGGAAAAAGTCCTCGAGACATCCCAAGAAATCCACACGGTAAACAGTGAGGCTGTCAGCTTGTTGGAGGAAGTTGTCACTCCCCGGAAGGACCTGCCTCCCTTACTCCTCAAACTGAACGAGAGGACCGCTGAGCGCCTGGATTACCTGGGTGTGTCCTATGGCCTGATCCCTAGGCTCCTCAAGTTTTGGAAATGAGCTGGATTTGTTCCCAGCTATTTGAGACAGACCCCAAATGACCTGACTGGAGAACACTCTTGCATCATGCTAAAGACTTTGACTGATGAGGACGAGGCTGACCAGGGAGCCTGGCTGTCAACCTTTTGGAAAGATTTCCGAAGGTGATTCCTTGCCTTGTTGTCCTACCAGTTCAGCACCTTCTCTCCTTCCCTGGCTCTGAACATCATTCAGAACAGGAATGCAGGAAAGCCAGCCCAACCTGCCCTAGGCCATGGGGAGTTGGAGGCACTCTTCCTCCCCTATGACCTGAAGCGACTAGAGATGTATTCACGGAACATGGTTGACTATCACCTCATCATGGACCTGATCCTGGCCATCTCCCGCTTGTATTTCCTGGGGAACCTGGCCCTGTCTGCTGCCCAGTGGGATCTTCTCTTGGGGATTGGCCTACAGCATAAGTCTGTGTACCAGCTGGAAAAGGAGATTGAGCTGCCCTCGGGCCAATTAATGGGACTTTTCAACCGGATCATCTGCAAAGTGGTGAAGCTGTTTAATGAGGTGCAGGAAAAGGCCATTGAAGGGCAGACGGTGGCAGTGAAGGATGTGATCATGGATCCCACGATGAAGACCCTGAGTAATGACACAAGAAAGACACAAGAAAGAAGTGGGAAAGCTGAAGAACATGGACCTCTCAGTACATAATCTGTGGGGATGATGACGAGTGGAATGAAGTTTTGCACAAAGCTGGGCAGAATGCCTATATCGTCAGCCTGAAGAGTGACAAGAAAAGGAAGTTGGAAACCAAAAAGGAACCTAAAGAGAACAAGAAGTTGAAGAAAAACAGAGATCTAAAGAACAAAAAAGATATGAAACTGAAGCGGAAGAAATAGTGAAGAAAAACTTGGGTCTCAGTGGCCACCTGTGAGGAGGTACCTGACTTCCTGAGCCATCTCTGGGTGGCAGCCTGGACGATTAGAAACAATTGGGGCCCCAACAAATGCACAGGTGGGCTGTGATGAAGTCTGTAGACCTGACTGTGCCCCTCTGTGGGCCCTACTGACTGAAGACCAAGTGACTCCCACACAGTTCTGCTTCCAGCGTGGTAGCTGGGCCGCCTCTGGCACCACCAGGGGTATGTCTCTCTCAGCCTCCTTCCTGGCCCTCCTTTCCCATAGGTTTGGATTTCACTGTGGCCAGCTTCTCAGCCTGGTTCCCACATGTGGGAAAGCCATGCTGACTATCCCTTCCCAGGCCCTTAAGTATACAGCTTCCTGGTGATGTTCAGAAGGATGCTCAGTGGCTGCTGGGTCTCATCTTGAACTTGTCCCAGTGCCCTGAGGCCTGGAAAAATGGACTCTAGTGCACCCAGTGGCCGCTGTTGTGTGCACCAGGGTTTGTGGATGCCGTATCCTATTCTACTCCTGGCTTAGGCCTGCTGCCCTCAGAGTCTCAGAAGAGCTCGAGCCCTTAATTTAAGTTGTATGTGACATCTGAGTCCTCAAGACCTGTTATATCATCATTTGGGAAAAAATGTTGGGCAAGGCCCTTTTGCTAGCAGAGTTGAGGGGAAGGATAGTGAATCTATTTTTAATAAATAACATCCTAGCAAGACTAAAAAAAAACTAATAACCCAATCAATAAATAAGCAAAGGAACTAAACAGATACTTTCAAAAGAATATGAACAGTCAACAAATATATGAAACAAATGTTCAACATCATTGGCAATTAAAGAAATGAAAAGTAAAACTACACTGTGATTTTATCTTATTCCAATTAGAATGGCAATTATCAAGAATATGAGTAACAATAAATGCTGGTGAGGATATGGAGAAAAGTGTATACTCGTACATTGTTGGTGAGTCTATAAATTAGTGCAAGCACTCTGGAAAGCAGTATGGAGATTCCTCAAAAAAACTAAGAATGGAACCACCATTTGACCCAGTTATCCCACTCCTCAGTATACAGAAAGAATTTAAAATCAGCATACTAGAGAGATGAAGCCACATCTATGTTTATAGCCACACAATTCACAGTAGCTAAGCTATGGAGCCAATCTAAATGCCCACCAATGGATGAATGGATAAAGAAATTGTGGTATATATACAAAATGAAACATTACTCAGCTATAAAGAAGAATGACTTTATGACATTTACCAGTAAATGAATAGATATGGACAGTATCATGTTAAGTGAAATAAGCCAATCCCAAGAAATCAAAGGTCAAATGTTTTCACTGATATGTGGAAGCTAACCCACAATAAAGAGGAGTGGGGAGAAAAAAAGTTCAGAGAATTACACAAAGGGGGACAGGTAGGAGAGAGAGATAGGAATAGGAAAGACAGTGAAATCTAACATATGTTTCCTTTGTACAATAAATGAATACACCAAGTGAATTCCACCATCATGTATATCCCCAAGATTAGAACACTAATAGGAACATGATATATTCTGCATATCTATAATTGTATCAAAATAGACTCTACTGTCATGTATAATTAAAAAGAACCAACAAAAAATACAAAAAAAAGAGCTGATTTTAGTGGTTCAAATCTTCAGTACCTTTTCCTATGAGATAAGCAAAGCCTGAAATTTTATACACACACACACACATAGAAACAGATAGATCAATGTCCTGGTTAACACATATTTGTAGCACATAAGAGTTACACCAGCAAGAAACACATGTAATCTACTTGCCAGTTTTAGGGGAGGTTGGCCTTATGACTACATTCATATATAGTTGATTTCTTTCCTGTTGACATGGATCTCTTCAGGTGCAAGAGACTTGAAGAGCCTGTCCATGCATGAGAAGGGTACATGTGTTTCATTTCATGCAATCAGGTAGCTTGTTCTAGGGTCTAAGTCCTCTTATTACCCTTTTCTCTCTTGTTTCATTTCTTTCAAATTTTTGTTCAATTAACTTATCAGAGAAAACTTTCCCTGACCATTCTACATGAGCAAATCACCTTCACATCCACATTTACACAGACCTTCAGTATCCCACTATTACCATGATGACCCTCCATCCCAAGTATACTGCTTTATTTTCCTCTAAAATGTCATATCAGTATCTAACTTGTTATACTTACGTGTTATTACTCCCCTCAATAGAACAAAAGCACCATTGCAATAAGAACATTTTTCTTATTTGTTCACTGCCAAATCATTAGTTGCCAAAATGCCTACCATGAAGTAGATAAATACTTCATGGTTAAATGAAAAATTAAATAAAGGCTGGATTTTTTTCTAACTAAAACTTATTGTTACAGATTAATGAATTGAAACTACAATAGGTGTTTCCAAAGCATACTCTTTCACTGGCCTAATGAAAGCTACTAACCCACCAGGTATGGTCATTCCTCAACATAGGCATGTTTCAGTTCTGAAACAGCACTCCCTGATGCTACATCTTGTTCTGTAATCATGAGATATGTCCCTGGTGGTTTATTTACCTTTACTCTTTCCACACTCTTTTAGTCACAACTGAAATACAAAATCTTAAATAAACTCCTTAAATAAACTGTTCCTCATCTTCATAACTATACATCTAGATATAGATTTATCTAAAGATAAATTATATATATATATATATTATTATATACAAATTATATTATATTATATATATATATATATATATATATATATATATATATATATTATAAAAATTATCTAAGTTTTGCAATCCCATGCAGGAGATGTTATAGAAAACAAACATCATTCCCAGTCCTATATCTCATCTTTACTGTACCTTTCTTATAATATTCTTTCTCAAAGTATGTTCTCTGAGTTAAAAGCATCAACTCTATCTGGAACCTATTTGAAATTCAGATCTTGGTCTTTGCTCTAGATTTATGGATTGGAAACTCTAAACTCTAGGGGTGGAGCCAATTTGTTTTAGCCACCTCTAAATATCATTATGATAAGTTTTAAAATCACTGCCTTTGATTTTTTTTTTTTTTTTCTGTGGCGTGGTGCTGGGAATTGTATTTAGGGCCTCCTGCATGACTGGCAAATGTTCTGCCACTAAGGTACAACCCCATTCTCTACTGCCTTTGATTTGAATTCAACAAATTTATTAACTATGTCCTTTCATTGAATGTGCAATAACCTTATTATAACTTTATTACTTTGAAAATTGTGCTTTTTTCTCTCTCATATGTTTATCTTCTTGGTCTTTCATTTTCAAATCTGTTCCAATTCTCTGAAACACTTGGTATGGCTGTTGCAATCTTCCTTGAGGTAGTTCCCCAATTATTCTGACACTTGGGTCCCACTTCAGAGATTATGATTTAATTGCTCTAGGTGTGCCATGGCCATTAGAATTTTTAAATGAGGATTTCTAACATACAGCCATTGTTAAGAGCACTGATCTATTCTGATTTAGTCACAAATGAGTCTGAATTTTCATTTTCTGGATCTTAATATTATAACAATGTTTCCCATCCATCTCTGCTGATTTAAATTATTTAAGTTCTTAAAAGTACAAATGCCTAGATTCCTCCTAATCAGAACTTATAGAGAAAGCCATGGGAAGTAGTATTTTTAATAAGTTCCCAGAGTGATTCTTCTCATTATAGAAATTTAGGAAAGAGTGATATAACATAACTAGATAAATATGTATGATTCTTTCCACTTCTAATTGTGGGACAAGAATACTGTTTAGATAGGTGCAATGCAACCCCTTAGTTTTAACATATTTTAATTTTTTACTCATCAATTATAATGTCATACACCAAATGATTTTCCTATTTAGTATCCCTAGAGGAGAAAGTATGTGACTTGGATTATGCTTTAGGGAAAAAAAAGAAGAAGAAATTCAAAGCAGTTTTTGGCAAGAATAAAACCTAGATTTTTTTGTTGACCTTGAAAGGAGATTATTTGCTTACTCACTTAGGAAGAATGACCAAGTTCTATATCCTATGGGAAAAATTCTCACTGATACTACTCTAACATTTTTTAATTAAAATGAAATAAAACTTTATTTAGAGATTATAATCTTATAATTATTATAATTAATAATTAATTATAAGTAATAATTAATTAATATAATAATTAATTGTTATATTAATTAATTATTACAAAACTAGCATTTGTGAGGTTAAGTAACTATTTTGCAAGAAAGATTACAAAATCCAAATTAAATCACTAAGAAATTTAATTTGTCAAAATTACCATAAAACTTGCAGTGTCTCTTTGGAATTAATGAGACAGAATTCTGGGTGATAGTGACATTACAGGATAACTTTATGTATTTCTAATGCAATCAATGGCTTTTATCAATTAAATACACCGCTTTTAGTATTTAGCTTGTAACAGTTATCTTGCTAAGTGACAAGTAATATATTCATTAGGTTATGTGATTTAATTTATTATCATAAAATTTATTCTACTTGATAGATGCTTAAAATAGCTGAACTCATTTCACTAGATTTAGGACTCATTCAGAGAATACAGTTGGTATGTTTTGCTTGAAACTTCAGTGCTAATTGAGATTATTTGGCTCAGGCAAAATACATCTGTAGCCAGGCTTAAAGATCATGACTACCTGAGGAACATCAGATATTTTCTTCTTGAATTATTCAACACCTATAACTGTACCAATCTGCACACATTTACATAACAAGGAGAGCTCAGAAAGTGAGCTCTCAACTTTATATCTGTTCTAACCATCAAACTTTAATACATGATGAATCAACCAAAACAATAGTTTATCAAAATGACTTTATGAAAAATCTAAAGTGTGAATGAATTATTATTACATGAGAGTCTTTGTGGGGGGCACTGGGATTGAACTGAAGGGCATTCGACCACTGAGTCACAATGCCAGCCCTATTTTGTATTTTATTTAGAGACAGGGTCTCACTGACTTTCCAAGTGCCTTGATAAATTACTGAGTTTGGCTTTGAACATGTGATTCTCCTGCCTCAGTCTCCCAAGCTGCTGGGATTACAGGTGTGCACCAACATACCCGGTTACATAAGAACATTTTTAAACAAATGAGAAGCAAAACAGCTTAACACTATTTTAAACTGAGCTGAAGTGCCCCTGGAATCATTATAAAATCTGGTCCTGCTTGCCCTAGTGAGGTCACCAAAGGTGCCTCAAGTCTTTCACCACCTTCCCAACTAATGCACACACTTCCACCCAAACTTTCCTCACCCATTCCCTACTCTCCCTTCTGTCTTCACAATGACAGTGAATCTAATGAACTATGAGGCCATAACTAAATCCAATGTGTTTGCTATATTAATCATCCTAGGATCTTGTCAAAATGCAAATTCTGACTCAGTAGATAGGTTGGTATTGTGATTTTGCATTCTATCTTGCTCCCAGGAGACACTAAGATCCTGCTGGCCAACAGTTTACACTTGGAGTAGAACTAGGCTAAAAAATAGCTTTTTTGAAGATAGAGCAGTGTCTTTCCAGTCCAGTCAAGTCCAAGAACTCAGTGTTTCAGAAAAATGTGGATTGCTAGGCTTCATTCCTGACCTACCGAGTCTGAATCTGTGAGGGCTAAACCCAGGAATCCTCAGCTTTAATAATCTCTGCAGGTGATCACCATACATCCCAAAGCTCAACTGCAGGTTCATTTTCAACTGTTCACAGCTGCTCACTTTGTGAATTGCTCACTACAGAAGATGCCCTAATGCAAAGGAGCCAACCACAGAGTGGAAACAGCAAATAAAATGACAAATTAGGTGAGAAACAATTTTGAAAGAGTAGGATGTTCAAATCATCAACGAAGCCACATCTTCATTCCAAACGAAAAACAGCCCTTTAGTTTCTCTGGTGCAGAGCACCTTGAAGAGAAACGTTTTCATTTCTTGTGCATAAAATTCTTTTTTCCCATAATATGTGAATCTCTGAGTTATCTCACTTGACCATCTCCAGCTTGCCAATCTTCCATTTTGACATTGCTTCCATTTGCCATTACGTGGCACCACATGGCAGGTGTTAAGTCATCTCTGGTAATTACATGCTTCAGTAGAAACTTAGATCCTGCATGCTCAGGAGAGTGTAAAAGCTGTCATGAAAATTTAAAAATAGTCTAAAGCTGGTGACCTCTCAAAAGATCTGCATGCAGCTTTCAGCAGGAACATTTCAACAGAAATGTACATGCCCCAAATTGAGCAGTTTCCTCCTAAAAATGTAAAGATTAAATGTATCCTGGTTACTATTTTATAAAAACATCTCCCAAAAAAGAAATCCATAAATGAAATTACTTTCTGAAAGAACAGCTGCTGAAAATACCCGACAAGCATGTAAAGATGAACCTCACATAGCATTTACCCTCCATTCATATGGCACCCTCTTCCCAAAAAGAAGGCGCGGCTAATATCAATTTCATTCACTTGCACAGCTTAGAAGTTTGCTGCTTTGTAGATAGGCATATTGAGTATATTGAGATATTTCTGAGAGGAAATGATATTCTGAGTGGCATTTCTTTCAGACATTAGTTTGTGTTCTTCAAATGAACTCAATTTTAAACATGGTATGTTTTGTTGCTCAAAGCAGAATCTGGAAGTAAGTCAAGTTTTTACAAATCCTGTACAGAGATACACAATTTAAAACTTTGACATTTTCAGAAATGGGTTAGGATTCAAGTCAAGTTTAGTTTATTCTAAATTACTCTGCCTAACCCTAGGGAAAATCTAATAGAGGAAAAATTCTTTGACATCAGGAAAGAGAAATAGTCATTGCTCAGTCTTCATGAAGATATGTACAGCAAAAACAAAAGGAAGAAAAAGGTTAAAAGAAAAGGAAAAAATATATCTGACTACAGCAACTCCAGTAAATTAAATAGTTGAACAGCAAATCTTCTTAGTATATTTAGTCCCAACTAAATAGCTTTTTAACTTCTGTGTATTTCAACTTTTTAATCCATTTTATAAATGAACTGTTTTCTTTTAATGTATGTCAATAAATGAAAATCCAATTCCATTTCTACAAAAAAAATAGTGAATCCAATTATAAGATACAAAATTAGGCATGGTTGAGGATGGAATTATAAACAAGAAACTGTACTCACAAAATGATCATCAAATAGTGCTTGGAGATGGGTATAGTGTTGTTAATAATATAAGCCCACAAACATATATATTAATAATCAGGTTATAGTTGATGAAAGACAGTAGAGAATGTTAATGTGGCTCAGAGGAGTAACTTCGTCAGATTTGAAACATTGAGAACTGCTTCCTGAAGTAGATGCTTTATGGATGGAACCCTGATGCTTGTGTAAGATTTTATAAGGGTGAATTAGGAAACCAGGATCTTGAAGAAAATATAATAGAAATACAAAATTTGAAATGCAGAGAATTTGTTTGGGTTTGACTTCTTTGGGTCCACATAAGGAAAAAATTGAGATGTTGCCAATGAAATGTTGGGGTGGATATTATAGTGGCATTTTAGCAAGCAGAGGATTTTTTTTTAATTGATTTGACCATGGAAAAATCTTTCAATGTATTACAGTACATAAATGGCATAAATAATTTCTAATATGAATGGTGTGAGAAGACTTATAAGAAGTTATTATGAAGGACTGACTTGGACAGAAATAAACAATGAGGAATCAGATAGGTATTGAAGAATTACAAACTATTGAGATAGAAACTACAGAGATGGGCAATTTAGTAGAGAAATTAGCAGGAGATGTGGGAAAGTAAACTCAGAACTGCTGCTACAGTTTCAAGTTTAGTTAACTAAGATAATAGACTGTTTTCTCTAAAACTATGAAAAATTACATAGTAAAAATATATTTTTTTTCTATTTCAATTCATATTTAAAAATTTTTCCTCATGTGGCCACTTGCTTTGCTTTGACCATCTACATAATGTTTTAATTGTCTACTTCTTTAGAAAGCATGCATGTAGTTTTTTAAAGATGCTATGAATTGATTCATTTAAAGCACATAAATAAATTAAAAATAAGGCAATATCATGATAGATGTTATTTTTACATTTATTGGTTAAGTTATTCAAATCACTGATTTGTACTTTTTAATTATAAATGTACAAATCAACCAAAAATATACATGGTATTAAACTTGCTTCTCTGATTTTGCTTTAACAAATAAGACCAAAAAAATAGGAACTGAGCTGATACACAAGCAGAATATATAAGAGATCAATATTCCTTAAAAAAGTCTAGACTAAATTTAGTTATATAACTTCAGTTCTGAGGCAGTACTAGATATATAGTAATCTACATTATCATTGGGTGGGTGTGTGTGTGTGTGTGTGTGTGTGTGTGTGTGTTGCTAGGGATTGAACCCAGGGCCTTGTGTATATGAAGCAAGCACTCTACTAACTGAGCTATATCCCTGGCCCTACATTATCATTTTATATATGAGGATTTTATCATTGAAATTACCAGTTTATAGGAATAAGTAATATTGTACAGTAATTATAATATTTAAAAGTAATAATAATAAGTTTTTCCTAAAATATTTATGCACTGTCAAGCAGTGTTTAGAACTAGAGGCATCACCACTGGAAAGGAAGCAGTCACACCCTGAAGGAAGTTATTGTCTATAAGAATTTCTAGAAAAGCCATTCAACTCCACTTGGTTTAGGAACTCAAGACACAGTGCTATGATGGATGAAGGAGAGCACCTAAGCCAAGTTTGATGGATCAGAGAAGACATATCAACTGACAGAAACAAATAACTGTCGACCAAAAGAAACAAGCATAAATGGAAGCATTTACTAGGCAGAAGAGAAAGCAGGGAGGAGACATGGAGGCAAGAATCCTGGTTATTCATGACTGGAGTGCTGAACCATGGATAGGGTAAAACAGGAGGTTGTAAAGGTGAGAAGAGGAGGGCAATGGGGAAAAGGCAGATGGGGAAAGGTCTGTGTGTCTATTAGAGTTTGATATTTAACTCAGAAGAAAAGGAGTCACTGCATTTTCAAATAGTAAAGGGACATAATAAGATGCATGTAGTATAAAATCACTCCAGGTGTTATGCACAGAAACAAATACTAGGTTGAAAAGAGAGATAGGCTTTGAGGACAATATAAAATATAGAGAAATATGGGCAGTTAATTAAGGTAATTAACTGTGGATAAAAAATAAGATAATACTAGGAGGAAATTTTGGTGAATAATTAAATGTGACTGATAAAGGAAAGGGGAAAGTCTAACAGAAAGTTAATATAAGGTGATATCAGACTCCTTTAATTGGCTAAATAGAGAGATAATGGTGAAATTCACTAAAATGGGGAGTGTAGGAAAAGACTAAATCTGGAAAGAAAGAATAAATTAATCTTTATGTATATTGAATTAAAGGTGCCTGTTGGCCACCCAAATGGAGACATTTTTAAAGCCACTGGATATACAGATTTGAAACAAAGAAGAAATATCTGGCTTTTAGATTGATTTTCAGCATATATACATGGCAACTGAAATAAAGAGGGTGATGACATTGTTCTAGGAGAGTATTTACAAGGAAAAAAAGGGATGAAGATAGAGCCTTGAATAACCAAAATTTCATAAAAATAGAAAAGTCAGGGAAGAAACAGGAAAATGAGAATAAAATGTGATGAAAGCTAAAAGAAATTTTTGTTTGCAAAGAGAAAGTGTTAATGTTACTGAGGAATCAAAAGTGATAGCAAAAAAAAATATGTTTGTTGGACTCAAAGAAGAATGTTGTGGGCAAACATGTCAATAATGTTCCTGTGGATTAGTAGGAGCAAGCTAGTCTGCAGTGAAGTAGAGAAGATGAATTCAAGAAAGCAATTATAGATAACAACTCTTTGAGATAAAGCTAAGGAGACATGTAAAGGAGGACAAGAAATAGACACAGGACTGTCTTAGAGAAGGGGATACCTGGCCTGGTTAACTACTTACTAGAGTCAAGATCATAGAAAGAGGTTAAAAACACAGTGGAATCAAAACACTCTTGTGTGAAATAGTTAACTTTAAGGAGAGGTAATATTTTTCTTTATAGAAAAAAGAAAATGAGTTCAATTTTTTTTAGTCACATGTTCTCGTTTTTGTTACTATAAAACAGACCACTATAGATGTAGAGGTTTACCATAAACAGATGTATTCTCTTACAGTCCCAGGAGTCTGGACACTGGGTGTCTGAGTTGTCTTCTCAGGCCTGACAGTGAAATCAATGTGTTGGCTGGTGTATGTTCTCATCTGAGATTCCGGCTCTTCCTCCATGCTTATTGTTTGCTGGTAGAATTCAGTTCTTTGCAGCTATAAACCTGAGGTCCCTGTTCTATTGCTGGCTGTTCTGCTTTGCCCTGTCTATGTGATGGCATTTTGCTTCTTCAGGGCCAAGAGAACATCACTGCTGCTCCAAGTCTCTCTAATTATCAGGAAGGACTCAGATTCTCCTAATGGCTCATCAGACTCAAGTAATGACTCAACTGAAGAATGTTCATTTCTGATTAAGTCAAGGTCACCTGATCTGCAGTCTTAATCCCATCAGTAAGATTCTTCCACTTTTGTCATATAACAACCTTGTCACAGGAGTGACAGTAACAACCTTCTGTTTACACTAAAGGGGAATAGACTACACAAGTTACATACTACAGGGAATGGAGAATTTCAAGGAATACCAGGATTCTGCCTGGCATGCAAAAAAAAAAAAAAAAAAATTGCCTGAATTTAAATATTTTTCTTTTCTTTCCCAAAGAGAGATTTGTCTACTATTCACTTAATATTTGGATTCTCAATAATTAAATTCTCTATGAAAACTCCCCCCTCCTTTCTTTTATGTATTTATTCATGCTCTTTTGTTTTGGGGTATCAAGGATTGAAACCAGGGGTGCTCTACCCCTAAGCCCTTTTTATTTATTTATTTTTTTGAGACAGAGTCTCACTAAGTTGCTCAGGGCCTTGCCAAGCTGCTGAGTCTGGCTTTGAAGTTGAGATCCCCCTGCCTCAGTTTCTGGGATTATAGACATGTGCCACCACTCCTGGCCTTGTTTAGTTTTCTGATGGTGGAGATCCAACCTAGAGTCGTAAGCATGCTAGGCAAGTGCTGTACCACTGAGGGGTACCCCTAGTTCTCTCTCCTTTCTTAAAGACACAGTCTTTGGAGAACTTTTGCTTCAGGTTTATACCAATTGCTGCCCCACTTTTGAGCAATATAAGTCTGATACTTGAGGCAGCTCTAACTCTCCCCATTCTCTAAAGGTTATAGCTTCTATAAGTACATGTGAAGTCTGACACCATCACAATCTATTGCTCTTTGCATTCTGTATTTCTTTCTGAAACTAGTAGAGATCAAGCACTTGCAAATTAACCTAATAGGTTAGAATTATGACCTGTTCACAACAGAAACTGATTTCACCCTGGTGCATAAACAAAATAATTTTCAAAACATTGGTGGTTGGGCTGGGAATATAGCTCAATGGTAGAACTCCTGCTTAGCTTAAACAAGACCACAGGTTTGATCCCCAGCTAACACAAAAGCAAACAAAATTTTAAAAACATAATGGCACAAATAAATTCTTATATACTTTATTATCAGAGTCTTATAAAAATTCAACTTTAATAAAATTCAAATGTCAAAATGGAGAAACAATTCAGTTAATTTCCTTTTTTGTATGCAATGCATAGTAGATATTATAATATCTACCAAAAAATAGGGAAAGAAAACTACATAACACAGAATCAACTTCAGCAAATATCCAAGAAAATTAGATTCAAATATTGTCCAATCATAGTAGAATATAGTGCCATAATCAATTAACTGTGCTTCCATGGTTATGGAAGCAGGACTGGAAAAAAAAAAACCATAAATATAAGTAAGAAATATTTGCCATACGTTGTATAGGAAAAAATATAGGATAGATTGGAGAAGAGAGAATAATGATAGCTATTAGTGGTTGAACCCCCATGTTTTTATAGACATTATAATAAAATTTTATGTATGTTATCATAGATCTTAACAATTATCTTGCTGAGTAAGTATTCGTATCATCTTTTTATCTTTTTTTAAAATTTTTATCTGCACAAATGTAAGACCACATGATAATTTAATGTATGTATACAGAGTGTAATATGATCACTTTTAAAATATCTTACAAAAGGGAGAGACATAAAGGTTAAGAAACTTACCCAGGGACAAAGAAGGAAGTGAGGGAACATCCATATGTCCTCAAGTTTAGCTAAATTCATGCCCAGACAGGTTTTCATCACTGTAACCACAATACCTTACAAGAACAACTTAGAGGAGGAAACATTTATTTGGGAGTCATGGTTTCATAGGTTCTGTCCATGGTCAGCCTACTCCATTGCTCTGGGCCTGAGGGGAGGCAGAACATGATAGCACAGGAGCAGAAAGACAGAGAGGAAACAGCCAGGGACAGATATAATCCAAGACCATGCCCCCAGTGATTTACTTCATTCAGCCACACCCCACCTGCTTACAGTTACATCAGCTTTTGGGGAAACATTCCAGATCCAAATCATAACAATCGCATTATCTGTGGTAGGAATAAATGCCAGTGAAGTGCCTGATGTCATAAGTCTCCAGAGCACTGGAGCAATACTTGCAACAAGACCTTTAGATGCTTGTGGTTGCTTACGATCTTGCATTTTTTTACAAAGTACATAAAATATAAATTGAATATGTCCTATAACTCTTCATATGATGAGATTAGGTCCTTTAAACTAGTTTATTTTTATAATATTTCTTCGTAACAGTTTTTTTTAAAGCTTACCCATAAAAATCTTTTGCATCCGAAGTTTCATGGCTGATTAAATTCTTGGATTTAGTCATTTCTTTTCTTCTTGTTAAAAACAAAACAAAACAAAACAAAAAGACCTCAATTAAATAATTCTCTGAATAAATAATTCTCAATACCTCCATTGCTCAGCTTGCTTCCTACGTCTCAGCTTGTACAAATGTGTACTACTCTTCCTGGAAAACAAATTACTTGGGCACAAGAAAGAAACACACTACTTCAGTAACATAGATATGAGTACAGGGAGCAATTCTATAGCTGTTGCATTATTATATATTGATCTAATTGCTGTTTCCTCTAGTGTTTCTCTCCTTCCCCATTGAGAAGCCAAAGTACGAGACTTCTGCCTGCATGTCCAGAGCCAAAAACTCATTATGATAGCAGCCCTGCAAGGCAGTGCTGGGAACCAAACTGTGAAATTGTGATTCCTCCAGTGGAGTGTGGGCAGGGATATGTACTGCTAGTTTTCTAATGGATTAAACCACACAATCACAAAAAATAGTTAGAACACCCTGGAGATTGATTGTGTGTGTGTGTGTGTGTGTGTGTGTGTGTGTTCATTTTCATGCTATTAAAGAGAAAACTAATCAGAGAAATGTATAAAAATAAACATTTCTTTGACTAAGCAACATCTGCTCTAACATTTGCTTTTCTAGACATTTGATATGTATCTGGACTTCTCTTTTATGTTTTTATTTTCCTGAGGAATATATTTTGACAAGGGAAGAAAGTGGTGGGATTCGTCAGCTGATTTTTGCAGCATCTTTTATAATTCAGAACTTTTGTTGCCCCCCCACTAATCGGTTTTGGAATCAAGTTTTCAGAAAAAGATATCCTCCCCTCTAAATTTGCATTCAAAAATTAGACCAGAAAAAATGATGAATAGTTTCAAATAAGGATTATTTTTTATATTGAGCCTTGGTATATACAAGTGGAATTGTGAAGCTCAAGAATAATTTGATATAAACTCCAAGCCTGGCCGATTTAGTGAATAAAACTGCAACTTTCAACTTAAAAACTCATCTCAAACTATGATTGCCTAATATAAATAAATTCACAAAAATTGGCCCTAATTTCTTGTTTTAATTATGTTCTTATAGCTCAGAAGGCACACTTACATATAAAGTGACTTAAAAGTAAATAATACATCTATAATTCTTAAGCCAGGCAATACTATTATGGTTTGGTATCAGCCATGAGATGTTAGAAAGATTAGCATAACTCAAAGGAGCATGTATGAAATGCTCCTATACATTTAAGCGTGAGAAGTAATCAAGAGAACAACCACGACAAATCTGAAACATTCTTTCCTAATTATTTTCCCCTCTTTTTGCCATGCATCTTTCTGAGTTAGATTCTGTCTTAAAAAATCTTATTTCCCTTTTCTCACTCCTTTATCTTCTCTTAGTCTCTAGAAAAGAGGATGAAAAATTACCAGAGGGTGTTTGTTGGTTATATGCCAATATAAACAAGGTAAAGCTGCTTTGGGTAATGAGTTTGGACCGCCTCTTCCATCATATAAGTTAATTTCCAAAATAGATGGTTGGTGATCAGATAACCTAGTCTTAGAATAATGGACAGATATTTAAGTGTGAGCCTTTAACATTTGAGAACAGAAATCCTCTTAGGAGTTTTCTGTAGTGGTCCTGCTGCTACTTCAAAGGGAGAACGGTTGTTTAAGGGGGCTGCTCTACTTCCCTATTATACTATTCTTAAAAATTCATTCCCCCTATCAAGTATTATGAGCCCATTTTTTCCTTTTTAAAGATTTCTAATGATATTCTATTCAAAAATAAATAATCTTAAATATTTGTGGATCTCTCAAAAGATTTTTTTTTTTTTAAGAAAGATTATGGCAGGTGTGTTGGCTTTCTGTCACTGTGACAAAACAGTGACAGAGATAAATCCACTTAAGAATAGGAAATGTTTTGACTCATGGCTTCAGATATTTTAGTCCCTGGTTACTTGGCTCCATAGCCTTTGGACCTGTGGCAACATAGTCTATCCTAGCTGCACCAAGTGGCAGAGAAGCTGTTTACTTTATGGTAGTGAGGAATCAAAGAGAGAAACTGAGCCATGGTCCCAATATCCTCCTCAAGGGCACTCCTCTAATGACCTAACTATCTCCAAATAGGCCTCATCTCTTAAAGATTCTGCTACTTCCTAATAGTGTAATGAGCTGGGAACAAACCCTTTTATATCTTGGTCTTAGAGGGTCAGCTGAGGTCCAAACTATGGCATCAGGTAAAATAAGATCTAGCATTATTCACTATTGTCAAATATTTGTAAGCATCATTGAGTCAGTGGAGATCATTGCAAAAAGAAAATAAGAGGAATCCATGATAAAAATAAAATTTTTTTGTTATACCTACATGCATACAGACATATACATCTATGTATCGTAAATGCTACATCATAAGTGCAAAGGGAAGAAATATTTTTAAATTATTGAATAACTGATTAAAATTTGGAGAAACAATATGTATCATGCAATATTTAACTCCATATGTATAAATAAGGTAGGTAAAAGATTGTCAGACTACATTATTATTTAAAAAAAGATGATGATTTCATTATACTAATTAGAAATAGATTCAAATATGTGAAAATTTTATGTACCAAAGATTCTATTATAGTGCATACAGAGCTCATTAAAAGTGGTAGAAAATAATAGTAAAATGAAAAAAAAAGTATAATGAACAGTTGAAGTTGAAATTAGTAAGTTAAAAAATCTTCATAGAAATGTTTAACTCTATTAATTATCAAAAGAACACAATGAAGTAAGAGTTATGTGTATTTTTATCCTATAAAGAAGGAATTTGGTAATCAAGCAGATACATAACTTATACATGGTAATAAATGAGTTTTCATTTGCAATATTATTTTTCAGTGCATTTCAAGACATATAAAATTATCATACCCTTTTGACTAAACTATCCCCTTTTGGTGAACAGATAAAGGAAATTATTCCAAACAAAAAAATACATATATATATTCATTATAGCATATTTAAAGCCATTAAAAATGTGAAGATTCTATAACAACATACAACAACATTCTCATGCTAAGAAGAAACAATTGCATCTACTAATTGTAACAACATATAAAATCATTCCTAGAAAAGAACTACATGAGAAAAAAAGTACAAAAGGAGTTTGTACTTTGTTAAATCTTAATCCATGTGTCAATTTTAATGAGTTTTATTTTTATTTCAGTAAGTCTTACAGACTGGTCTACCAATACCAAAAAATAAAAAAATTAAGCAAAAATTCCTAAGAAGGAATAACAAAAGCTATAGTAGTCCCCTGTTCTAGTCTGCTTTTTCATCACTGTGACCAAAAGACCTGACAAGAACAATTAGAGGAGGAAAAGTTTGTTCAGCTCATGTTTTCAGAGTTCTCAGTCCCTAGATGGCTGATTCCACATCTCTGGGACTGAGATGAGGCAGAACATCACCATGGAAGAGGGTTGGGAGGAAAGTAGCTCAGGACAGGGCAACAAGGAAGCAGAACAAAGAGCTTCACTCTCCTGGACCAAGGCACAGTCCCAGTGACCCCACCTCCTCAAGTCATGCCCTACCTATCTGCAGTTACCATCATTACTGCACATCCATGGATTAATGCACTGATAAGGTTGAGGCTGTCACAACTCAACCATTTAACTTCTGAACTTTCTTGCATTTTCCCACACATGAGCTTTTGGGGGATACCTCACATCTAAGCCAAATCATACTCCAACAGTCAACCTCTCACTCTTCCGTTTTTAACTGGGACGTATGGCCACCAGAATAGATGATATTGCCATTCCCTTCGAGCCACATGTGGCTGTGTGACTTAGTCCTGAGCAGTGTGCTATAAATCAGAGTAATGTGTGGCTCTTTCTGGATACTTACCTTAAGAGGCAGCTGTCACATGACTGTCTCCTTACTTTATGGCTATTTTCTCCTCCTGTTACCTAGATTGTGGAAACCAACTTTAACAAGGGACACATCCTAATTTGACAGAGCATTGTGAATTGAAGGCAAAGCCTGAGTCCTTCAAGACAACACTTTGCAGTGTTGTAATTCCAAAGTGAGCAATTAACTATCTTGTGTAAGTTGTTGTTACTTTTAGTTTTCTGTTAACTCAGAAGTATATGTGCCAACTCACTACAAATGGGTTATTCCTAAAGCCAGTCAGTTGCAATATTTAAGCCATAATCAGATTAAAATAACTAGCTGAGAACAAAGAAGGGACAATAATTTGAGAGCAGTTGGACATGAAAAGATTGCCAGAATTGACCCAAAGGGAATATAATTGGTTGACAAGATCTAGGCATGCTACTACCACTGTGTTAGGCACTCTCAATGGCAACCATGTTGTCCCAAGAGGATAAAAATTAGTTCTTAGAGGTTGAAAAAAAAGTTTAGATATTGTAATGACTTGTAGCTCTCCAATAGGTCACAGCAAATGATGAGACATTCATGTATCTGTAATATTAAGATTTCTTGCCCATGGAGGTTAGCTTTTAGAAATAAAAGGGTATATATAAAGAATCTTTGGTGTGTATGTATGAGAAGGGTGATAATGAAAAAAGGAAAACAAGATTGAGAAATATTGTTCAATATGAAAAATCCTCTCTTTCCCATTCCTACTGAACAGAACCTACTTTGTGCTTTTAAACTCTATAATTTCCCTAATTATGCACTTGTCATCTTGTTTTATTCGTGATCATTATTTTCTTCTACTTCACTACTAGATTTTTTACTTATCACAGAAAAAGAAAAAAAATGATGATTTTTCATTCTTCATCTGTTACACATTTCCTGGCACATGTTAATATCACAAGAAATGAGTATCCCGGGGGCATTTTTCATTTGAGTCTGCAGTTCCAGCAATTCAATGGACACTATCCTTCCTCTGCTTGAATGTCAATAAACTAAGGCAAAGGGTAGCAATTTTACTCCACTGAGAATACAAAGCACTTCTCAAACACTATGTAGGACAACTTGGTAAAAGAATCCAGCTTAGTTGCAGGAACACCTCCTCCCACTTGTTTGTACTAATTTAGATTTTTCTGGGGAAAAAAATGTTAAACCTTCTTTATATTCATTAGTACTTAGCATTTTTCTTTTGAATTTCAAACAAGCTGACTTGAGATCTGATGATATAACAATAGAGCATAGTTTGATATTTGTAATTTACATAAACATCTCTGAAAAGGCCATAGCTAAAAAGAATCTAAACTTCCAATTTATGGGAAATATCATTATGAACTAAAAAATATATATAAATATTAATTATGAACTCAAGTCTGTTTACCTGTGGTTCTTTCTGTTAATGTGCCTCAACTATGTGGAATAATTTAAGTAAAATTTATGGAGTAGCTACTCCATATAAAGTAGTACAGTACACAAGATCTGTAGGAAATATGGAATGAAATAAAGCAGCAACCCCAGTTTTCAAATTTTGCATCCTATTTTGGAAACTATCATGCAAAGTAATATAGATGAAGTATCATGAGATACACAGAGAGAGAAAGAGAGAGAGATGTTTGGAAATTTGGAAGAAGGACATAAAATTTATGCAAATAAGATCTCATGGGTAGTTTGGCTTCTGACATGATGCTTAAAAAAGAGGAATGGAATTATAGTAGAGGATGGTGCAACATCAAAGCGTTACAGACAGTGAACAGCACAGAATCAAAGGCACATAAAATTCAGAGAACAGTACCTGATCTATGTTTGATTTGGTTGCACATTAAATTTGAGAGCCTTTGTGTAGACTATGTGTGGAAAAGTGAAAGAAAGGACAATGGCAAGGTAGTTTGCAGCCATTTCCAGGGAAACTATTATGCTTCAGGAAATTCTACTTTTAGTCAGCAGGGACTGTTGGCAGTTTTTGAGGACATGAGTTAAAGCTATATTTTAAGTAAATTAACATATGTTTGTAGGGTAATTTACAAAAGTGTTCACAAGCAGGGAGAACAATACTTCACTCTTTCTGGAGTCTATAAAGAGCTAATGAAGAGATGAATTAGGATTGCAGGAAGAGGTGCAAAATTGAGGACAGATGAACATTTCAGAAGTAGAATCTGCAAGATCTGACAACAGTCCTATTCTGTTAGGGCTGTTACATCAACATACTTTAGGCTGATCATTTATAACTACAGAAATTTGCTGCTCAGTTCTGGAGGCTGGAAAGCTCAAGAACAAGGTACCAGAAAATTTAATGTTGGATGAGGGCCCATTCCTCTTAAATACAACATTCCATGTGTCCTCATATGTTTGGAAGAGAAGAGGCAAACAAGTTCCTTCAGACCTCCACAATCTCATTGGCAAGGAAGGATTCCACCCTCATGACCTAGCCATCTCCCAAAGGTCACACCTCTGATACCATTACCTTAGGGATTCAGTTTCAACAAATGATCTTGGGAGACAGGGGACGGAAATATTTAGATCACAAAAACTCTGAATGTCAGGAATAAGAGAATGACACCTAATAGGGAAAATTATTCCGAAGCTTTGATGCTGAGCAGCTGAAGAGAAATAACTTGGAGAAACATGTGACATTAACAGAAAGGGAGAATAATGTGATCACGATAATTTAGGACACTGAGGAGGGGATAAAGTCAGGCTAGGGAATACTGAACATGATCTACCAACAAGCATCAGAGTGACAGGTATTTGGAAATGCAGTGTCTGTAGTTGAGAGAAGATTGAAGCTGAAAATATAGTACTTGAAATCATAAATTCAGAGATGATTATTGAAGTTGTGAAAATATTTTAGAAATGTTATGAAGATAGAAATTTTAAAAATCAAGGGAAAAGATTTGAAATGTTTAATTTTTAAGTGAGATAGGAGAGAACAAATAAGAGAGAGATAAAGGTCCAACAGCATATTAGGGGAGTAGCACATGCTACCAAGAAAAAAGAAATCCACTTTTCCAAGAAGATTCATCAGTACAGCAAGGTTGTGAAGAGGTCAAGAAGAAGGGTATTTTAATATGATAACATCAGTTTGGGTAATCAAGGGTTCCTTAGTATTTTAATTAAAGTCCTCTTACAAACTGATACCATCTTTTTTCCTAGTATTTCTAAGTATATAGAGTATTACTAGTGCATGGGTATATTATGGAACAAATACCAATGCAACAATCCTAAAGCAAGTATCCATTGTTTGGTATCCTTTCCATGCTTCTAGAAAACTAATTATACAAATCAGCAACTCTATTTTCTGTATATAATTTTAGAGGATTTGTACTGATAACTTATTATCTTGGAAGTAATTAATAAGCCAGGGAATTATTTAATTTTTACTTTTTTTATATGAAGTATAAGGTAAACTATTCCATATCCTGAGTAAAGTTATAAAAAAATATCAGCTCTGGGCTCACCAGTGTACCCACCTGTAATCCCAGTGACTGGGGAGACTGAGGCAGGAGGATTACAAATCTGAGACCAACCTCAGCAACTTAATGAGGCCCTAATGACTTAAGAGAGACCCTGTATCAAAAAATAGATAGATAGATAGATAGATAAATAAATTAAAGAACTTTTTAAAAAAAAAAAAAAGGATTGAAGAAGTGACTCAGTTTTAAATGCTCCTGGGTTCAACTCCTGATACCAAAATAAATGTTTTTAAATAAATCAATCAGCTGTGAACTTGGGAACATAGAAAGTAATAACTTCTCTGGCCTTAGTTCATTCTGCTTTATATAAACTGTAGGTCCTGCAAAAATCTTCAGTTCTAACTAACTGGCTGTATACATCCTGAGATATTTTTGAAGTATCTTTTAATGAATTAGATGGATCAGATGAAATAAGTGAAAATACAAAGAAAAAGAACAATATGAAGAACTACACATCTCCCTTACAGAGAAAGAAAGTTGTCTTAAGTTCAAAATTCTGCATTGGAGAGAGATATTGTGTTCTTTTGCCCCAGGGTGACAGATTGAAATAGCAAGAAGTACTTTTAATAAATATATTAGGCAAAAATGGAAATCTACTGGGAAATATACTAAAAATATTAACAAGAGACTATTGGAGCTCCACTGTTAAAAATTCGTACTTTGTCCTTTTAAAAGATGCTGCATACACATGATTAGTTCCTTCAAGGATTCCCTTATGCTTCTATGAAGCCAGTCTAAATTCACCGCTTGGTACCTAGGAGTCAGTTAGAGCAGTCACTGTCAGGAAAGGGGATAGTTGCCCAATCCTAGCCACAACAAGCCCTCATTATCAGGGCCTGCATTATAGAAATCTCCTAACCCACAGCAGGTTATGAATCCACTTTAAGTACATGTCAAAGATGGTTTCAAGGGGGGAATTTGGTGTTCATTCTCAAATATGTTCAGTAATTTCCAGAAAATTTTTAAACCCAAGCTGAAGTTTCCCTTAGCTTTTAGCTCTTAAAAGCAGAAGCCAATGAAGAGGCTAATTGAACCAACATTCATCATAGTAAATGCTTTGTGGTTAACCTTAAACACTTTGTTAAATTCAGTATCTGTCCCATTTCTAGACGAATTTGAAGTTGTTTATTGTCCTTAGTGACTGATAAATTATTTTTGCAAATAAATGAAGCCAGATAAAACTCTGTATTTTATTTTACTTCATATATTTTATTTATGTTTCACCAAGATTTAAGAGTAAAAAGTATTGTAAATAGTGAAAAGGATCACTGAAGGCTTTATTTAGAGTAATACAAAGCCAAACATTACAGACATAAAAAGAGACACTAAACATGTGATATTATGACACACACGCATACCTAGTCCTTAACATGAATGACAAAAAACCCTGGTATACAGGGGCAGTAGAAGAACCTTTTGTTCTAAGATTTTGTGCTAATATTTGGTGTTTGACCCCAATTTCTAACACAGGATTCCTGAGATTTGTGTAATTTCCTGAGTGACTGGAGTAACTGAAACAAAGCTTCTGAATCCATTGGTATTTCCTGGGAGCTAGAAGCACCTTTTGTTTTAATATGGTGACTCTTCGTGGGTTCCTGGATACCTCAGTATGGGTGCTGGTTGCCAGGAAACCACCCTTATGATGAGAAGGTTAGATCTTTCAGTCCCATCTCCTGACCCCCATGGAGAGAAAGGAACTAAAGTTTGAGTTGATTATCAATAGTTAATGATATAATCTATCTTGCCTACCTAATGAAGCCTCCATAAAACCCCAAAAGACACATTCAGAGAGCTTCTGGCTAGTTGAACTTGAAATGTGGCATGTCCAGAAAGGACACAGATACTTGGTACATTTTCCCCCATACCTCCCATATATTGCTTCCATCCAGCCATTTATCTATATCCTTTAACATAACCTTTAACAATATAATAAACTGATAAGTGTAAGTATCTCCTTAAGTTCTCTGAACTGTTACATCAAATTAATTCAATCTAAGTAGGAAGTCATGGGAGTTCCCAATTCATAGCCAGTTAGTTAGAAGTATAGGTAACAGCTTACTACTTGCAATTGGTATCTGAAGCATCAAAAATGGGGGGGTTCCTCCTTTAAACAGATTATTTAAAGTTACAGATGAATGAAATGTTTGTAAAATAAAACATTTGTTCTCAAAATTATATTCAAATAGAAAACTGTTTTCCCTAAAACATAATATAGTTTACCCAGTTTACTAATACAAACTTTCACAAAATGCGAACATAAAAAGGATGTAGGGGGAGCCAGATGTGGTATGGAAGTCTATACCCTATTAGTCTACTAGTGGACACATAAACTTGAAAATTTGGGGGGACAATTTGACAATAACAAAATCAGTGAGTATATTTGACTAATAATTCTGCTTTCCTAAGAAAATAGCTATGGCTATAGGAAACATTCTAGTACAAAAGGGTTTGTTGAAAACATATTCATAATGAAGAATAAGTACCTAAGGCACAAAAGTAAGTGTTTAATAAAAATAGCACATTATTTAAATTATGGCCCTGATGTTATATGCCTATATACCAGATTATGTAGTCCTCACTAATGTAGTGATGTATGGTAAATATATAATAAAAGAAAGAAAAATGTTCATATTAACTTTTTTTAAATATGCAAAAAAGATTATAGAGTTATTCCAGTTTTATAAATAACACTTATAATACATATTTTATTCATGTAGAGAGAGAAAGACTAATTCAGCAAGGAGTTGTGAGAGAAGCTACCAGTTTCCTTTATATTCTAAGTGAAATAATTTACCCAGGACTTCACTCTGTGATAATATATATGTATATCATATATATATAATATATTATATATATGATATTCTAAATCTATCATTTCTTAAATTATCTTAAAATAATTTCATAATTTTTTTTTCCTTTGCCTACCATTTGGTCACCCACTGGTGGAGTTCATATAAGAAGGCAACATAAATACCTCTCTCTCTAAACAGAAAGTAAGTACCATTTCTTAAGATACATATTCATTCTTTTATATTTTTAACAAGTGATTAATTACTTTTACATCACCTGAAATTCATGTATTTAAACATATTTTACGATTTCATCATATTTTCAATATATTGTATTTCTTAGCCTTATGAAATCAATCCTGTATCTGGCCAGTGGGAGGCAATTCAAAGTAAACATAATTATTTTTGACATGATTTTTAAAAGTTTCTACTAACTGCCTTGCAGCCTAGTGTAAAAATATTTTCCAAACTCGGCTTGTACCTCTTTGGCCCTCTGTGTAGAATCTGACATCCTACATATTGAAGCCATCATATTTCAAGACAGTGTGGTCACCAGATTTACACATTGCTACTGTATTGACATTGAGTCATTGATTTTAGGTCTTTTCAGTGGAGATTATATATATATATATATATATAGTATATAAATATATATAATGTATATATATATACATACATACATACACATACTTATACACATGCATGTAATATACATATATGCAGTCTCAAATAAATTAGTTTTAATTAACCTCTTCTACATTAAATTTATATCTCTTTTCTCTCATACCAAAATCTTTGTTTTCAAGTACAGAGGAGATGTCCTTGCTTTATCCCAAATTATATACAGACTAGAACAAGAATAGTAATATTAATAATACCACCACCAGTAATAAGTGTTAGAAATAATTTCAGCCTGGCATAGTGGCACACTCCTGTAATCCCAATGGCTCAGGGGGCAGGGGAAAGAGGATTGCAAATTCAGGCCAGTCTCCCCAACTTAGTGAGATCCTGTCTCAAAATTTAAAAAAAAAAAAAAAAAAAAAAAAAAAAAACCAGACTGGGAATGTTGCTCAGTGGTTAAACACCCCAGGGTTCAATTTCTGGTACTGAAGAAATTAAAAAGAGAACTAAGAATAAGATAGTTTTTTAAATTTTTACATAGCCTATTCCCTTCTTCATTTCCCACTATTAAGTTTGTATTATAATCTCCTTTTATGATGACTCTCCTTTATTTCTAGTTTTAGAAGTATGTATTTTTATCATCATTCCACATTTTAATATCACCCGTGTTTTGGTCATCTGAACCTTGCTCTCCAACAGATTCCTCTTGGACGTGCTCACAAGCACAATATTCTCTCAGTTTCTGAGTTCAAGTGTGTATCAGTTTGAGTCTGTTTTAGTTATAATTCTTCTCAATATAAGGCTCTTATTTTACATTTTTCTGTCCTTGAGGTATTAAACATGTCTATATATAGCTGTTTATTTCTTTTCTGGAATAAAAAATTGCCCTTGTTGTATGATGGTATAAGTTATATGCTTTTATTTTTTGTTCAGATGCCCAAAGGATACTTTTTCCCTTTTGATTCCAGGAGTTTCCCTGAAGTAAGGCTTGGTGTTAGTCTTACTGGGTGCTCATTCCATAGTATGTTAGTTTATGATGCACTCTTTCTCCCCTCCCCCCACATAGGAGATGAATTCATTGTCAGTTTGAATGTTTAAAATCATGTTTGGGACCATGGTGGAAATGAAACCAATGTCAGCCAAGGACAGGTTGTAGAGGAAGAAGTATAGGGGGATATGGAGGTGGGTGTCAGAGTGGACCACCAGGATGATGAGCAGGTTCATGGACAGGAACAGTCCAAAGAGGATTGGACTGTTCCTATGAGAAGGTCCTGCTCCTATGAGAAGCTCATGAGTAGAAGTTCAGAGACACAGGTTAAATTTTGATGATGAACTTTTTCAATAAGAAGTTTCACATGTTTTTTTTTTTTTTAACTTCATACAAGTTTTCTTTAATTATGCTTTTGAGTATTTATTCTTTTTTCTTACTTTGCTTTTTTTTTCTCCAGAAATTATCATCTATGTGGTGTGTCTTCTCTGCCTATCTTCAGTGTTCCATTTTTTTTAAGTTGGATTTAAAATTTTAATTTTAGTCTTTTATTTTCTTAAGGTAGTATTAGCTATGCTTACTTTATCCTTATATGATCATTCTTTATAACTAATTCTATCTTAAGTTCTCGCACATTATTTCTGGCTTTATTTGAATTCTGAAATATGTCATGCATTTATACCTTATGTCACATTTGAATGTTTTTAAACTTGTTTGGAAATAGCGGATTATAATTTTGATCTGTTTTACAGGCATGTAATTCTTCATGCTTATGTCTTTTGTACAGATGTTATTCTCCTCCTTATTTTCTTTGCATCTTTGAAACTTTGAATGAGATTTAACTCTGACACCTTTTTGTTGCTCATTTTTATGTAAAATTGTTTTCCTGAACTTTTAGAAGGGATCCTGGTTCAAAAGGTGTTTTCCAGCTTTACAGAGCTGTTGCTTCTAGTGTTTGTGTATAATATTCAAAAACCTGGTGGCTTGTCTTCTGAAACTTTTTGGTTCTGTTTCCTTTTCCCATTCTGACATCCTCTTTCCTCCCTGCTATTGTCCATATCTTGACCAATTTTGAATCTTCTCCTGGCAGCTTTGTGCTCTGCCCTAGAAGGAGATTCTTATAGGGAGGTGACCAGCGCCTCCTTAGGGAGGTTCTTCTTCCTGCCAAGGAGGGTGTAAGTCACCTAAGAAATTAAAATCTAGAATAATTAGTGAAGAACAAACAACAAAGTCAGAATTAGACTTAAAGAATGGAGCACCTGAAAGATCCAGTCCACACAGGAGTTATGGTTAGACAATTAGAAAATGGCTCCCGTAGTTTTTTTAAGGGGGTATATCAAGGGCAGGGATAAGGTTCCAGGGATGGAGTCTTGCTTTGTGATGTCTTGTAGCCAGCAAGTTGATTGGCATCTTGGTAGGCAGGTCACACCCATCTCAGAGGTGCTGTGGGGCTACAGCAGGTCACCCCATCTCTGACACTGTGTAGGGCCAGACAGAGCCTCTGAGTAGGGTTCACAATGTGTCTGGGCAGTCAGCCTGAGGAAATGTCCATTGGAAGTTCCCAGACACCAGATTCTCCTATTCATTAGGCTGTGGTGAGCAATATATTCCACACACAACCCATGGATGGCTCTGGACAGATTCTGGTTGATTGTTTTCAAAAGGTCACAGGGGCTAGAGAGCTCTACCTCCTCAGACCTTAATGTGGGCCCTTCCACAAACCACTTTGGCATAAGTAAGCCCCCTCCACTTGCAGCTGCTGTTCTGTAATTGACCCACTTCATGTTCCTAATGGCTATTTTACACATGACTATACCCAAGAACACTAGTCACCTCATTGCTCCTTTTTGCTGCTTCTGATAAAGTTGTTGGAATGGAGGTGTTGCATCTGTTGGGGATTTATCCCTGCTTATATTTTAGGATTCAAAGGAATATGGTGTGGCTGAGTTTTTCTATAAATGTCGACTGCTTGTATTTCTATTTTTGCTTTCCACTATCACTATATTCCCTGAATATTCCAGTATAGACTACTTTTAAAATCAGATAAAGGTACAGCTAAGGTATAGATACAAATGCAAATAAAGCTACAGTAGAGGTACAAGTACTGATATGGATACACACACAAATAAACATCAATATGCATAGATACAAATAACAAGCAGAATGAATTTTGAAATACATATTATCTGGTTGATGAGATCATGGATGATTTTTATTTTTTTATTACAGCTGTTTCTTTAAATTCACATAATAAAAACAAAAATACAAACTAGTGCTCACAAGTCTACAAGAATGGCTTATAACTGCTGAAGGGTATGTAGCAATTACCCCTTTCCGGATTCTACCAGCAACTAAGCCCCAATCACATCTAATCCAATTATCTCCCCGAATTCAACTAGTTGTACTTTAACCTCCTTTAAAGTAAAGGAAATGGCTCTGTTCATTTTCTCCAGCCCTATGGTTTTTCAAGTAAATTCCATGTTTTCAGTGTGAGTATTGAAGCCCACTTCTGTTATTCTTTTGAAAACCTCTTATGTCTCAACAATGCGTAGTTTTTGCTTTTCAAACATTCTTCAGTTTTTAGACAAATATTTTCAATAGAATATCACAAAAACTTACTTGGGAGCTATAAAGTCAAGAATTTGGCTCTCTTCCAGAGTTCTTTTTTGTTCTTTTTACCCTAGGGCAACCAATCTCACACTCAAGTTCTACTTTAATCATGAAAGCTACAGATTTCAAAGACCAAGAAGAAAAAAAAAAACAGAGTAATATTTCAAAATGTTACCGATTTTCATTTCTATATACAAGTCATTTTCTGAATGGTGGCTTTTACCACTGTTTATAGTTAATGCAATGTTGACTTTAACTTTTTGGTGGATATTAGTTAATTAACTGACTACTGACTAATTGTTTGGAAAATCAATCATTTGGTCAATATAAGACCACTTCATAGAAGTTAGAGTCTTTATTACAGCGTCTTCACACCTTCCTACCTCTCATCAATTGAATTTAATTGTTGCTGCTCTAAAGAGCAAACTGACAGAAGCAGAATTAACTACTAAAATAACACATTTTAAGGTTTTCCTTCTTCTCATGATATTTCAAAAGAATTTTTAAGATACAAAGTCTTGGGCTGGAGTCGTGGCTCAGTGGTAGAGCATTTGTCTAGCATGTGTGAGGCTCTGGGTTCAATCCTCAGCACCACATAAAAATAAATAAGTAAAATAAAGGTATTGTGTCCACCTACAACTAAAAAAAAAATTATTAAAAAAACAAAAAAGTCTCCAGAAAAAATAAATCTTTTTCCTCTTTGTGTTTTCCCACTACCAATTCCACCCAACCCACTTTTCCTATAAGTTTAATTATGTAATATAACTGGTATGAATCATTCAATAGGTTTTTGTAAGTGGATGTTCTGGAATTCTCAGCTGGAGAAAAAGGAACTGCAATGGTTTCAAAAAGTCTATAATGTCAATCTCAATAGACTTCTAAATGGAAGGCTAACAGCACTACAAATCAAATGTTTTTGTCATGCAGTTTTAATTGTTGACAGTTTTCAAAAGCCCCTATTCATATCATAGAAGACAATAACAATGCTAATGAAAATGAAGCAAGCCTAAAGTGGAGCCACTCATGCTACATTCCACATCACCAAACCAAGACTTAAGTTGTTGGCTTATAAGGTCTCAACAGAAAAATCAAAAGATAGATGATAGCCAAGTCCCCAAACAGGCCAGTTTTCAAAATCCAACAAAAGAGAAAAGATAGATAAGTTACAGCAACCAATCAAAAGAGGTCCAGTGAACCTGAAGTGGCTTAGTAAGGATCTCCCTGTGCTTTAACCTGTGCAAGGAACTTAGCCTGATAATAACTAATCAGCTTTTGGCACAGTGTGTTTCCTCATTTCTGCTAAATCTGCCTTACAAAAGACAGTCCTCTGCCACACCTGGCAGAGCTCCTTCTATTTTCTAGACTGGATGCTGCCTGATTCCTGAATCGCTAAATGGAATCCTTATAATGCTTTAAGCCAATTGCATATTTATACTCAATATATTGAATATTTTTAACAATGATAATACTTACTTTGTGTAGTAATTAACAATGCTTTGCATATATAGAAATCATTTGATTCTAGTAGTATATGCAATCTAAGTGATCACTGAATGTCTTATCACATGTCAGGCACTAAGTTGGGCATGGAGAGGAGAGAAAACTTCCTGTTTTCCTTAAGGTTCAATAATTAAGATTATGAAATATACTCACAATAGACAGATTAACAGTAGAAAAAGCATTTGCATTAATACATATGGGAGTCCCATAAGCAAATTCTTGAACAAGAGTTGGATTACTAACATTTTTCCAGCTAGCAGCAGGGACTTGGGACTTCTGGGTGGAGATGGGGACAAGTTATGGGAGACTGAGGAGAGGAAATGTGTGGTGAATAAGATTGTCTACTTATGCAGATAAAGAGTCTTTAGGTAATAAAATTTGTCTCAGAGGAACCCATCAGGAGAATAAGAAGTATTCTGTGACAAAGTCTGTCTGCATAGTTTCTCCCCTCCGGAGTTATCTTCCCTGGTTAATTGGATTCCCAGGGAGGGGGAAGCTGGTCCTTTTGGGAAAATGTATCTTTAGCATATAAGGGAGCTTCAGAGAAAATCCATACATTTGCTGTTCCTCAATGCTGTCAGACAGAGGTAATCAGCATACAAAAGTAGCATGATTGGGGGTGATGTTCTTGAGCTCATTGAAGTATAAGACAGAGCCAACAACCTGATGGAAAAGGAGACATATCACTACTCTTGAAAGAATGAGGAAACAGTGCCAGAAAGAATAAGAGATCTGACTAGATTGCAGATGGGAAAGTTGGTTGTGTTCACTGAGGGAGAATATGATTTCATATCAGCTACTAAAACTCCCATTAAACCATTTACTCTAATAACAGGTCTCTATATTTATATTTTTTTCATCTATATTAAAATCAAAAGTAATGCTTCTGGCTACAGAAAATCTGCTTTTGATGGAAGAAAATTTTCATGCAGATTTCTGTCTCTAGAATAAAAACATTTTTATGCCACAGTCAAATGAAAACAAATTCCCAGTTCTGAATTGGCAAACTTCTGTCTTTGCCGAATGTGAGTATGTCGGGGTATGAAGAAGCAGAGGAAGGAGAGCCTTTTATCCCTGTACTGGGTTTGCTAATCCGACACTATTCTGGTGCTCATTACCTATTCAGTGACTCACTGGCCTATCAGTCTACTGTAGAAATAAAAGCTGCATTTACTTTCCTTTCTTTAATCTCCCTGTTCTTAATTGCCATATTGACAAAAAAGAAACAGTTGTTTACTTTCCAAATTCTCTGGAGCACCAGCCAAATTAATCCTTTTAAGCAGTGTTTCTTCAGCTCCAGAAACAAGCAGCATGCAAAGTAGCAAGAGGCTCCCTTAAGAGTCAACAAATACAAGATGCCTCCACATTAACCTTCACAGGGAGCCCTGAAGGCCTTTGCTTCTACCTGGGAAAGAGCCAAAATGTCCATGGGGCAGGGGGTCCAACAGACTGCATTAAGGAGCAGGATAGTTAGGCAACTACCTGAGTGTCCATCTGTCAGCAAAAGCCTCAGAAATACAGTGCATCTCCTCCCCTAATGACATTCTCTCTTCTTTTTTTTTGAGAATAGGATCCTCATTTTGTTCTCAATAGCAATTTGTTCATTGAATCGTGATCTGTCTGGATTGATCTTAATGTTACCTTAATATTACCTTCTTCTTTTTCTCTTGGCTACTGTCTAAGATGGTATTTTGCATTATATAGCTAAAGGTGGCTTTTGAACCAATTCTGGAAAATAGTATGAAAGAAAATGTGAGAGTAGTGCTGGTAGGTGTTGGTACCACCCCTTCTTAGTCCTTCAGGTTTGTAACGTGTGCTATGATGCTCTGCCCACACCAGCAGGTGAAGAGAAAGGCATTCCAGAAGAACCAAGACCTCAAAGTCACATAGACATGATCAGGGCAGAGAGGGTGGGAAGAGATTCCAAGAAGAAAGACTACTCTATGTACACCCAGAGCCAAGAAGCATCATAGAAAGCTGAAGAACTACTGTACAGCAACAGATAGCATGACTGAAGCATGAGTCTGGGAGTGGCAAGAAACAATAGGAGAGATGGTGATCAGATCAGGATGGTATTATAAGTTATACTAAGGAGTTTATATTTTACACTAAAAGTACATCAAAGCAATTAAACACTTTTATTCAGAGACAGAACTAAATTAACATCTAAGAATGGGAGTGCATTGGATTTTAATATGGAAGGGAGAAACATAGAAAGCGCAGTTGTAATGATTTTAATGAGAGGTGATAGGGGCCAGAGCAAGGCTAGTGATGGTGGCAGCAAAGTGAATTGGATGGGCTGTACTGCTATTTAGAAGGCAGAAAGAACAGTAGCCTAAGAGCAAATGCATAAAGCAGGAAGGGACAAAATTCACTCCCCCGCCCCATTTCTGGTTCTGGCAGCTGGGTAGGTATAACAGATGCCAAGAATCTCAAAATCAAAATGTAGTCTCCATAGACTCCATGGGATGAGTTCCATAAACTAAAATCTTAAAATCATGTTATGTATTAAACATGAGGAAAAAGAAAAGTTATGAGGAAGGTTATGAGAGTTTGGCTTAGAAATAATTAAGAAAATACATAGACTATCACTGAGCAAATTTTTTAGAAATAAAACTTTCTGGCTTTTTCTTCTATGGTATGAAACAAGAAAATCTGAGTAATGAAGCATGAAAAATAGTGACAGAAAGGAATTGTAGAGTGTAGTCCAGTTTTCTGGGAGAAAATTTAAGAAAAATATATATGGGTGCTAAGTTCATATGACCAAAATTTGAAAGATAAAATAACAATATAGGAGGTAATGAAGCCAGATAATATTAGCATCTATGATTTTCATACTGTAGAGAAGGGAAGAAATTATTCTACTAATTTTTCAGTACAGTCAAGTCAATTTACTTGCCTCACTTTTGCTCTCTAAATATCCTTTTTGCCATATTACATAGCTCTACTATGAAACAGATTTTAATATTATTCAGTTTGATGATCAACTTGAGTACATTGTTCTTACACTCTATTTCTAATAAGTATTGCAATCATTCCAGCACCTGTTCAATAACAAATATCCATCAGACAATATTTTTAAACACTAGCTCACTGTGAACTTCCATTATTTGGCTGAGAAACAGTGATAGGTTACCATAACTAGACATCCTTTATATCACGACTTCAACATAACAGGGTCATTCAGATCAGAATGACATTACGAGAGCAATTGTACTGGTCTCTCCCCTGTTACAGTCATTATCTTTGGTCATTCTATTTAAATGCATCATTTAGTTTGACAGCAAATTGTATGACAGAATAAAAGGGACCTTGGGGTAAAAAAACATCCCTAAGTCAAACTGATTTAACATCACATAACTTCAAGGTTAACTCTGCACAATCAGTGGCTACCTTGCCATACCTGCTGTACCAAGAATGCTGGCATTGCTGAACCTGGTCACGTAACCTTGAGAGTTACAGAAACAAAGCAAGAGGTTGCTAATGTCTTTAAGGATGTATATCTAGAAAACTCAACAATTATTAAAGAAAAAAACTGTCATTTTCAAAAAATATATTTCAAAAATAGAAGTAAGAACCAGTGGTGTTTAGGGTTTTTAATGTCCTTAAGTGTAGGTATGAAGTTACATATACTTGAACTTATTGGCTTTTGTCACTGGCAAGCTATATAATTTTGAGGGGAAAATGATTCAATTGATTAGTGTCACTATCCTTATCTTTAAAACTGAGACTGTAAAACCTATTTACAGAGTTATTTTTAAGGATTAAGTAAAATTAAAAACTCTACACAACACTGAAAGTACCAACAAAAATAAGTGAGTAGTGTTTATTAATAATCTGATTGTTATGCAACTAATAAGGGAAATGATACCCCTTAGTCAACAATAATATTTAAGTACAAGATTAAGTTTAAGGAATGGATAATTACTTCTGTATTCTCTCTCACATGGTGCATAAATCTAGAAGTGTCTTCAATTAACATCAATTCTCATGTATTTCCATTTTCTCAGTTTTAAAATTTAAGTAAATAACACAAATATTTAAAAAAAGGAAAATGTCACATACATACATATGATTCCTTACAAATTGACTCCTGTGTCAGTAAGAAACTGTATCTTAAATTTCAAAAACACAGGGCCACTTAAGTTCTTCTATTAGGAATTTATCCCTTGATAATTAATAAAACATTGTTTTCAAAATAGCAAGAGGCTCCCTTAAGAGGCAACAAATACAAGATGCACTTAACATATCCATAAGTGTAAGATATGGATGTTTCATTGTAAGCACATGAGGTTTTCTACTGTCTTGTAGAAAACAGAATAGGATAGCCCAGAGTGACAAGACATTAGTAGAAGAGATTGGGTTAGATTGGTGCCTTAGTAAACATAGGATCACCACAGACTTGGAAATAGGGGGGAAAAGAATACATTCACACACATGCATGTACATATAGACCACATATACATTTATTCATGATAGATGGATAGATAGATTGATTGATTTCACAATTTTGCCTAAGGTTTCAAATTCTTAGGTTGGGATAAAGTCTTGATACTTGCTATAAAGGATCATTCTTGTGAAGTTGTGCACCGAGTTTGTTGAGAGCCAAGAAACCACCTTCCACAAGCGGCATCTCATAACTAAGGATGCCCCCAATGATCCAATAAGGAACACATGACTGAAGTGGCATCAACTGCAATTTCTTGTGAACCTGAATTTTTCTCTAATCTAGTTCAATTTAGTGGATTCAAAAATACAAGTATCTTTGAAGTAAACTCAGTCTTTTTCAGATTACACCTCAGTTCTGATTCTTCTTTGTCCCCAGGCTACTTTCTAAGTTGGTATATTGCAGGAGAGAATATCAAGCAAATTTTATTTATTGAGGGCCAGTTAGTATAATGTAAGCTTTATTGGCCAGATTGTCTCTATTACAATTGCTTAGCACTGCTGTTATAGCAGGAAGCAACCTTAGACAAGATGTAAATCAATGGGTGCCACTGTATTCCAATAAAACTTTATTTATAGATACTTAATATGAAGTTCAGTTTTCATATAATATTCAAGTGTTAAAAAGCATTGTGATTCATTTTCAACAATTTAAAAATATAAACAACTATTCTTAGCATACAGGATATACAAAAATAGGAGGCAGGCCCTGTCTGGCCTATGGATTGGAATTGCCTTGCCCTGGCATACTGTAAACTGAGTGGGAGTAGTGTACTGGTTCTTGGATTATGGGAGAGGGAGAGTTTATAACCTCAACCTAATCTTGGGGCATGATAGCTGGTGACCATTCACCCAGGGCTCACCTATTTGTTCTGTAGCCATACCCCTGTGATCTTAAAAGTTCTCTTAATGCAAACCCTTACCCCATCAGACCGACACAGCTTCCTCTCCAATCACTATTTCTGCAGATCCCATTGAATCTCTACCATATTCTCCATCTTTTCCTAATTCCTGTACAGTTCTGACCACATCAAGACCTTAAACTAGTGTCCATGTACTTTGGTACTGAAGGAAATAAGTACATATAAATGAGAATCTGTCTCTACCAGACCAACCACCTTCTGTCTTAATCATGCTAGGCTGTGGCATGTTGGCCAGAGCAGCTCTGGAATATCACCTTCCCAATAGAGAACAAAATGCTGACCACAGCTACAACCCCTCAACTTAGGTTTTCTGCCTACCTGCGCACTGAACTTCCCCTGACCCTGCGGCTTTGAAGCATTAAAAGGTAGATTACAAATTCTATTACCTTGTTTCCCAAACTCACATCCTCATTTCAGAGATAGCATTGGGTTTGTTGTTGTTGTTTTGTTTACTTTTTTGTTGTTGTTGTTGATGAACCTTTATTTTATTCATTTAATTATATGTGATGCTGAGAATTGAACCCAGTGCCTCACACATGGTAGGCAAGTGCTCTACCACTGAGCCACAACCCCAGCCCAGCACTGTTCTTTTCTTCTTAACTGATGTCAAAATAAGGGATAACTTGAGAAGAAAAATCATTTTATTAATAAAAAGATTACTTGAGCAAGTTAAAAATGTGATACCCTTAGTATATAGGATTTGATGGGTAGAAATGAGAATATTAAAAACATACTTGAATTTGTAAATATCACATTCAATATTAACCTTTAATGAACAGAAGTTTATTTCTCACAATTCTGGAGGCTGGGATGAACAAGATCAAGGTGATCTGGGAGGAGCCTTCTTGCTGTATCATAACATGGCAGAAGGCATCACAGGCCAAAATGAACAGGTTCTTGACAGGTGTAGTCCACAAGCAGATTGGTTTTCTTGTAGGCAAGGCACAATGAAGCACATCTATGAGTCTTTTTTAAACCCTTTAAAATATTTGTCCTGTGGGACTGAGGTCTAATCTCTCACAATTAATAGGAACTAAAGGACTTCTGTAATTCACTAGTGAAATTATTTTACATGTTAAAAAACTCTAGTTAAAATTTTCCTTCTATAGTTGATATTCTAAGTTTTTAATTTCTTAGCTCTTTCCCTTTTACTGAAAAATTTAAAAAGCACAGTAGCTGAAAGCTAAATTAGATTAAAATAGCTGAAATAATCTATTTTGTAAGTCTATTTTGTTTGGGGGGGAAATACATTCTGAAAGACCACATTGATCTGTATCTTATTTTATACTTTTTTTAAAAAAAAAAAACTATTCAATTCTAAGGTTACAGAATTTGAAAATTCTTTGATTCTAATTAATCAGAACATTTTCTTTAATTTAGTTCTGGAAACCGATAAAAAGTTATTAGCTGTCAGCAGCTTTAATGCCAATTTATTAGAGGCCCTGACTCGGTGCCTGCTGATAGTTATTGTGAAGGCTGAAAGGTTAACAAGAACGGGCTGCTACAAACCACCTTGCCAGGTGTTTTTCCCTGCAGTTAATGGACTTGAGCCAATTGAAATTATCACTCTAGAACAAGTCATAGACACTCTTAATCCTCAAACACAAACATGGATACAAGAAAAAAAAAAAGACTGGGATTTATATTGTTGCTTTTTACCATTGTCAAATTGGAACAATTAAAATGTACTATAATTAATCTCCTGTTTGTAAATGCAGGCCTGACAGCTCAAAAAAAGAAAGAAACCTTTTAAAATAATATGCATATATAACATGTTCCATTAAAATAATAATAGTCCCTTCAATGAAACAATGTCTTGTAAAACCTCTCACACTCTTTAAAGACAATATGGTTAAGGTCTACATACGTATTAGCATCTCTAAGTTCTTTTAATTGTTGGGTGTTTGAATCCAAATAGTTGTAATGACATAATCAGAATCAGCCAGAAGGAATTTGAGCCAGGTACCATGGGTATTTGAGAAATGCATGCTGTTTGGGGGGATTGAATATGTATTTATCCAGTGCAGAATGGATAAATACATATTCAAAGCAAACAGGTAGGAATTTGCTTTATCTTACAGATATTAAAGTCCACTGATTATCCCTAATTATTTTAGGACTTCAGTATATCTGAAGAAAGACAAAGGTAACTGAGAAAGAATTGAATGAATAAGGAATCCTAGGGCTTTCTGCTGTCAGATGAAAACAGAGGGATTCTCTCCCCTGTGCCAGTCTTTAAGAAGCACATGAAAATCTAGATAGCAGCATTTGAAATTCAATACTTAGATGAAAATGCAAAGAAAAGAAGTGCTTTAATTGTATAAAATCCAAAACTAAACAAGTGGGAACAAGAGAAATGAAAGTAGACTGGATGTAATAGAAGAGAAAATTGTTCACGCCTACCCTTACATTAATGTGCTCATCTAGTGCCAACATCTTGGTTTCTAAATACCATTCTCCCCATAAAGGAAATAGAGTTTCTTGAAGAAATGGCTTATGCAAGGAAAATCACATGGGAGTTTAAAGGTTCTTACACTGTCAGAAAGCAAGAAAGTACTCAATGATTATAAGGGACATGAAAATTTGTTTTTAAAAAAGCATAGGGACTAGCTTGAAATATCCAGCAGACCAAATTTGGGACATTTGAGCATTTAAGAAAAGAACATAATAAATTATTACATAATGGAATTTTTAAAGGTCAATAAAATATACAGAAAGTAGGGGAGGAAAAGCTCTTCTTAACAAAAGAATACCAGCTTAAAAAAATCTGGAGTGGAAGGATTCCCACATTCTGCAAGTGTCACCCAACAGATTATTTATGGATTCTGAAGAAAAAAGATACTTTTATAATAGTGGCAGCATCTTAACCAAGAATTTGAAGTGAGCATCATTCGTCATGGATCAGAATAGGATATGTACCTTCTGATAGGATGCAATAGGAAACCATAAAACCCACTAAGGCTACATAGCATTTCTGTAAAATAATATTTAACCTGAGACTGATGAGAAAAAACAAACCCAAATTGCAGAACATTTTACAAATCAATTGGTCTGGATTTATCAAACTTATCAAGCCATAAAAGATTTTTTAATGGCTATATATTAACTATGGAGACACAACAACTAAGTATGCAAAGTATGATTCTTAACCAGATACTAAAAAAATAAATAAGTTACCAGGTATGGGAGCTTTTGCCTATAATACCAACTATTCCAGAGGCTAAGGCAGGAGAATCATTTGAACCCATGAGTTCCAGACCAGCCTAAGCAATATACTAATATTTGATCTTCAAATAAGTAAGTAAATATCACATTTGCCCAACTACAAAAGGATGCATGTGGGACAATCAGAGAAATTTGAATAGAACTGTATATTAGATACTATTATTAACATGATATTTAATGTCTTAGAAATGCAAGTTGATATTATGTCCCTGTGAAAGGATGTTCCTATTATGAGAAAAATGATGAAATATTTAGGCTAAAATAATGTAATGTTTGCATCTTACTTTCAAATGTTTCAACAAAGTAAGAATAAATTTTAAAAACTATATATTGACAGAGATTTTAAAGCAAATGTGGCAAAATGGAAAATATTAGAACATTGGAGAGAAAGATATATTTATGCTTATTATACTATTTTTAACTTTAAGACTTAATTTCCTTAATATTGAAAAATAACATTCTTTTCTATATGGCTTAATTTTGTAAATCATTGTCCAGAAAATAGTCTGCACACAAACTTCAAAGAGATATAAAGGGTCTTGACTTCTGGAAAGGTAATCCTTGAACAGAGACCTGAAGAAAGTGAGAGTGTGAATCATAGAAATATTTTGGTCAGAACTCAAATGGAGGAGCTCACAGCAAATCTAAAGGCCCTGATGAGTTAGTTTGCTTACAGTGCATGATATTCCTGACTGAGAAAGAGTGTTAGGTGGCTTCATTATTATAATACCTAAGGTAAATCAATTTATAAAGAACAAATGTTGAGTAATACTCCATTGTTTATATATACCACATTTTCTTTATCCATTCATCTGTTGTAGGGCACCTAGCTTAGTTCCATAGCTTGACTATTGTGAACTGAGCTGCAATAAACATTAAAGTGTTTACTTCACTCCAGTATGCTGATTTTAAGTCTTTTATGTAGAAACCTAGGAGTGGGATATCAGGGTCAAATGGTGGTTCCATTCCAAGTATCCTAAGGAATCTCCATACTGCTTTCCAGAGTGATTGCACCAATTTGCAGTACCACTGGCAATGTGAAAGTGAACCTCTTTCCCCACATCCTCATCAACATTTGTTGTTGCTTGTATTCTTGATAATTGCCATTCTAAGTGGGGTAATATGAAACCTCAATGTAGTTTTGATTTGTATTTCTCTAATTGCTGAAGATATTAAACAGTTTTTCATATATTTTTTGACTATTTGTATTTCTTCTTCTGTGAAGTGCCTAATCAGTTCCTTAGCCCATTTATTGATTGGGTTATTTGTTGCTTTTGTTTTGTATTGTTTTGGTATTAAGTTTTTTGGGTTCTTTGTATATCCTGGAGATTAATGCTCTGTCTGAGGTGCTGGCAGTAAAGATTTTTTTCCCATTCTGTAGGCTCTCTATTCACATTCCTGATTGTTTCCTTTGCTATGAAGAAGCCTTTTAGTTTGATACCATCCACTTATTGATGATTCTTGATTTATTTCTTGTGCTTTACAAGTCCTATTGAGAAACTCAGTTCCTAACCCAACATGGTGTAAAGTTAGGCCTACTTTTTCCTTCTAGTAGGCACAGAATCTCTGGTCAATTCCTAAGTCTTTGATTCACTTTGAGTTGAGTTTTGAATTAAATTATGGTATTTGCTAGTAAATGAATGGAATTGAAGAATATCATGCTAGGTGAAGTAAGCCAGTCCAAAAAAAAAAACACAGACAGAATGTTCTCTGTGATATGTGGATGCTAGCCCACAACAAAGAAGGGGAAGAATAGAAGTTGATTGAACTAGACAAAGGGGAATAAAGGGAAGGCAGGGGGAACAGTAATAGGAAAGACAGTTAAATGAATCAGACATCTTTCCTATCCTCACATGCAAATATACAACCAATGTAACTCCACATCATGTAGAACCACAATGATGGGATCCTAATTGGAACAAGTTATGCTTATTCTATGTATGTATAATATTTCAATGTATGTATAATGTATCAAAATATACTTTACTTATCGCATAAAATAATAATCATAAATGGTAAAATTAAAATTTTTTTAAAAGAGCAGAGGTTTATTTTGGCTCCTAGTTTTTGGACATTCTAATCCATGTTTGGACACATTTTGTTTTAATCCTTAGTGAGGAGGAATAAGATTACAGCAAACACATATGATGAGAAAAGCCATTTATCTCAAGGACAGAACATGAAAGAGAGGGGAGGACACTGGGATCCCACAATCCCCTTTGAGGGCATGCCCCCAGTGACATAAAAACTCCCACTAGGACTTAACTCTTAAAGTTTCCACCATCTCCCAATAGTGTCAATCTGGAGACCAAGCCTATAACACATGGGCCTCTGGGAGATGGTCCAGATCCAGGGTATTATACGGAGTGTGTAAGAGAATGATGGAACAAGGGCCAGTTTTAGTCTGTGTGGGATCTTTACAGATATACCACAGGGAAACATGGACCTATGGAAAGAAAAAGGTCTCTCTTCTAGGAGATGCAGCTCATGCTGGACTTGGAGCAAGAAGCATTTTCCCAGTTGCCTTCAACTGGTATCTTCTGCAGACATAAACTGCACAATCATGTGCAGTGACTAAGTAGAACATGGTGGTGGGGTGGGGGATGTGCCAAAAAAGCAGGTCCATCCAAACAAATAAAGGAGAGGATTCTCATCTATGTGTTACTGTCCAGAGTTCTAGTGGGAAGAACAACATATACTTTATACACAATAAACAGATCACTTACAAGGTCAATTTCTACTTAAGCCATCTTCTACTTAACATTATCTACCAACACTTTTTAGTGCCATCATTTTTTACTTTCATAGTTTTGCTTTTCATTGAGTGTCAATCTACAATGCAGATGTGATACAAAGTACTTTATATGTAAAAAATGCAAAAATTGATGAAAGTGATGCAAGCAAAAAATTTCCCTAAATCACAAGAATAATGTTCAACAAATTAGGAAATGGCCAGGTAAAGACATTTAATAGTTGAAATTGAGAAGTTAACTAGGGTAACAAAATAATTTAAAAAATTTTTTGTTGTTTTTATGGGTTTTGTTTTGTTTTCTCTTTTTTGTTTCTTGTTTTCATATTTGGGTAGTTTGGTTGGTTGTTTGGGTGGTGATACTGGCGATTGAACTCAGAAATATTCTACCACTTAACTATATCCCTAACCCTTTTAATTTTTATTTTGATATGGGATCTCCCTAAGTTGCTGAGGTTAGCTTCAAATTTGGGATCCTCCTGCTTCAGCATCCCCAGTGGCTGGGATTATAGGCTACTAATCTTGGCACAATTTGTAAATTTAAAAGGAATAATATGAATTCTAAAAGATTTTGAGAGGGTTTGGACATCTGATGAATAATTTTGCAAAATGAAGATAAAAAATTTCTTTGTTCCTCTAGTAATTAAAAATTAATGTAAATGTTATTAAAAAATTAATTTATTTTCACTTATCGAAATAATATCTCAATTATATATTTTAATACTATTTACTATTAAAATTTGTTCTCCTTTTAAGTTGGATTGGTTTTATTTGGCATTTCTTAAAAACCAATGATTCTTCTATTGGAACTCCTGTTCTCTAGCTATAGCATATCACACCTGATTCCACCATCTCCACAAGGGATCAATTTACTACTCCCTAGCTAATCTGCTTCCAAAAGCACAAGCTATTTCCCTGGGTCTCAAAGACCTTCAATTAGAAAATATAGACATATCTGCAATAAACATAGTACTTGACATGTATTATAAAATAAGCACAATATATTAAGGTGTTCAGTAAAAGAATAGGTCATTTTTATTTGGAGAAATCAATCACTACTTTATAAAGGAAGAAGCATCCTAGAATAATGAGTAGGATTTCTAAGAACAAAAAGAATTGAAAACCTAATGAATGTCCACAAAAATAATGTATAGTCTACTTTGGTCTTGCATAGCATGCATAGAGAAGAAGCAGGATTTAAGACTGAACCTGGGACTTGGAAGTCTTGAATACCAAGCTAAATTCACTGGGCTTCAAACAATAAGGAGCAAGTATTTTAGTCAGTGTTAGCCTGTCTTCACTATTTTCCAATGAACTTGATGCTAAATATTAAAGTTTCATAAATTCAGTTTCTCCAGACCTCAAGGAGAAAGCAATTTAATTTTCTTTATAGCCATTTTTTATTTTGATTACCCTATATGTATTTTCTATATAGTTGTAGGTTATTTTCAATTATCTACAAAATATGGGTGCACAAGAAAGGATAACCAAAAATCTATTCAAAAATCACACTGTTGAATTGGAACCACAGCTTGATTCCCTGAAGAAAAATTGCTACATGGAGCGGGTTCATAAAGATGTCTCTCAGACAGCAAGCTAAATTCTCTTTAAGGAATTATCCTGTTACCGATGTGAATGTTTTTACCGTTCAGTCAGCTCAGGGTTTTGATCCAATGCCCTTTAACAAGAGTCTCTGTCAAGAGAACCATGATAAGCCAGATAAAAGAGGTACAAACACATTTTCTTTTTTGAGATAAAATTTGTTTTAATTTTTGTAGAATTCAAATTTAGAAGTAGCTGGTTCCACTAAATGTTTCCCTCTGTTACTGTATATAAGCAATGAAGTGTGAGGGAAAGGAATACAAAATCTAATGGTATTTTTTTTGACATTTTAAATACTGTGGGTGACAAAAACATTTTTTAAAAAATTAAATAAATACCATAGGTTTGTAAGAAGATGGCAGATTAGAGGAAGGGTGTACTTCCCAGCCATTTCTTAGTTCAAGATTTGAAAAGTGTGAAGCCTGCTCTTCAGCAAGGTCAGTAACTAAGGGAATTCACTGAAATTCAATATTGAACAGTTAAAGAAACCATGCAAACAGAGAGAGTCAGAAATTTCAACCATAAAATAAGAAATAATAAGTCAGACATGTGCCAGCTTGGCTGGTGGTGGTAGTGGTCATGGCTGCTGAGAGGAGAGGAAGTACAGGAAGAGAGAGAGAAAAATGTGCAACAACAACCAAAAAATGTCCTGGGGGAACCTGCAAAATAGAAAGGAAGGCTGATCTTAATAAACCCAATGTCAGTGCAGGAAGTTTTTGAATGAAAGATGACCAAAATCACTGTGCCCATGGGTGGAATGGCTGGCAGGAACCAGGGTTGCCAGCAGTATGAACCACTTTTTTGCCTTGCAGCCGCAAACAAAGACAGGAGAACAGGAACTCATAAAGGAAGTTGCCAGTCTGGCCAGCAGTGGCCTAGCATAGAATCCAGGGTATGGCTGGACCAGTGTGACTGAAACAATACAGAAAAAATTGTCCCTGGGCAATCCGGATACAGGATATCAAGGAGAGAGTGCTCCCTTTCTTTCTGGTGTTTCATAAGACCTATTGGGAAGATGCCAATAACAGGCAGACAGGAGTATTTGAACTCCAAGTCCTATCCTGAGTAATTTACATACATAGTGGCAAATGTGATACCTGTGGAGGGTTAGACTGCACACTCTGACAGTGAAATTTACAAAAAGTCTCTGAGACCTAGACATGCAGTAGAGATCAGCATCTCCCCAGCAAAAGAAAGTGGGATCAAATCTCAAATACTCTCCTATAGAGTCCCAAAGGTCGCAACAACTGAATCCCAATTAAATTCCAATTTAGAACTCTGTACTTGCCCCATTATTGGAGTACATCATTTGTCAGCACTTCCCAGACTATACCATCCTATGGGAGACAGGAAGCTGAGACCTACTACAATAATAAACATCTATCCATAATAAAACAAAGCAGATGGTCTTAACTCCCCAAATAAAAGACACAGATTGGTGGGATGGATTAAAAAACAAAATCCAACTATATACTGTTTGCAAGAGATTCATCTCATAGGCAAAGATACCAATAGGCTAAAAATGAAAATGATGGAAAAAATGTTCCATGCAAAGGAGTTTAAAAATAACCAGGATAGCTATTCTCACATCAGTAAAAACAGAGTTCAAGCAAAACTTAATCAAACAAAGAAAGCTAACTACATACTGGTAAAGGGAATAATCCAACAAGAAGATATAATTTTACTATGTACCTATGCCCCAAATGACAATTACATTTAAAAAAATACTTCTTGGCAGCAGAATAGAATAGAAATTATGATTGCTGTATGTATATAGGTGACTGACCAATGTGATTCTGCAATCTGTACAATCAGAAAAATGAGAAATTATACCCCAATTGATTCAAATATATGAATTTCCAAGATCATTGTAATGTCATGTGTAGCTAATAAAAAAACAATAAAAAAATACTTCTTGACATTAAGTCACAGATAGACCCTAATACAATAATATTGGGTGATTTTAACATACCCTTACAACCAATAGACAGGTCATCCATATAAAATCAATAAAGATAGGGTAAGTGTCTCATTTTTTGTGCAGTTCTGTTTGGTGCTTTATAAAGAAAAAGGCCAGGTTTAAAGATGGACTAATTATGCCAAATGCTAGTGTTTGGAGAAAATTTATTGAAAAGATTATTCAGCAGTCCCTCCTGTGAGTTGGAGGAGCCCTTCTAAAGGTATATAAGTATGCACATAAAGGCCTAGTAACCCTGAGTGCAAACTAGAATCCCCTGAGGAATGGAACCCTTTTTAATTTTCTTTTACTTTTATTTTTATGGATTTTTTTAAATAAATGAAAGTGGAATGCATTACAATTTCTATTACATGTATAGAGCAAATTTTTTCATATCTCTGGTTGTATATAAAGTATGTTCACATCAATTCGTGTCTTCATACATGTACTTTGGATAAAGATGTCCATTACATCCCACCATCCTTGCTAACCCCATGCCCCCTCCCTTCCCCTCCCACCCCTCTGCCCTATATAGAGTTCATCTATATCTTTCATGATCCCCCTCCCTACCTCACTATGAGTCAGTCACCTTATATCAGAAAAACCATTCGGCATTTGGATTTTTGGGATTGGCTAACTTCACTTAGCATTATGTTCTCCAATACCATCCATATACCTGAAAATGCCATGATTTTATTTTCTTTTATTGCTGAGTAATATTCTATTGTGTATATACGCCACATTTTTTTGATTCTTTCATCTACTGAAGGGAATCTAGGTTGGTTCCGTAATTTAGCTATTATGAATTGTGCTACTATAAACATTGATTTGGCTGTATCCCTATAGTGTGCTATTTTTTAAGTCCTTTGGGTATAGACCAAGGAGAGGGATAGCTGGGTCAGATGGTGATTCCATTCCCGTTTTTCCAAGAAATCTCCATACTGCTTTTCAAATTGGCTGCGCCAATTTGCAGTCCCACCAGCAATGTATGAGTGTACCTTTTTCCCCACATCCTCATCAAAACTTATTGCTGTTTGTCTTCATAATAGCTGCCATTCTGACTGGAGTGAGATGATATCTTAGAGTAGTTTTGATTTGCATTTCTCTAATCACTAGGGACTATGAAAACTTTTTCATATGTTTGTTGATTGATTGTATATACTCTTCTGAAAAGGTTCTGTTCATGTCCTTGGCCTATTTATTGATTGGGCTATTTTTGTTGTTGTTGTTTAGGTATGTAGCTTTTTGAGTTCTTTATATATTCTAGAGATTAGTGCTCTATCTTATGCGTGAGGGGTGAAAATTTGTTCCCAAGATGTACGTTCTCTATTCACCTCACAGACTGTTTCTTTTGCTAAGAAGAAATTTTTAGTTTGAATCCATCCATTTATTGATTCTTGGTTTTAATTTTTGTACTATAGGAGTCTTATTAAGGAAGTTGGGGTTTAATCCCACATGATGATGATTAGGGCCTACTTTTTCTTCTATTAGATGCAGAGTCTCTGGTTTAATTCCTAGTTCCTTGATCCACCTTGAGTTTTGTGCTTGGTGACAGATAGGAGTTTAATTTCATTTTGTTGCATATGGACTTCCGGTTTTCCCATCTCCATTTGTTGAAGATGCTATCTTTTCTCCAATGCATATTTTTGGCTCCTTTGTCTAATATAAGATAATTTTAATTTTGTGGGTTGGTCTTTGTGTCCTCTATTCTGTACCATTGGTCTTCCAGTTTGTTTTGGTGCCAATACCATGCTGTTCTTATTACTATTGCTCTCTAATATAGTTTAAGGTCTGGTATAGTGATGCCACCTGCTTCACTCTTCCTGCTAAGGATTGCTTTAGCTATTCTGGGTCTCTTATTTTTCCAGATGAGTTTTATGATTGGTTTTTCTATTTCTATGAGGAATGTCATTCAGATTTTAATCATAATTGCATTAAATCTGTATAGTGCTTTTGGTAGTATGGTCATTTGATAATATTAATTCTGCCTATCCAAGAGCAAGGTAGATATTTCTATCTTCTAAGGCCTTCTTTGATTTCCTTCTTTAGGGTTCTGTAGTTTTTATTGTATAGATCTTTCATCTCTTTCTTTGATTCCCAAGTATTTTTTTTTTATTTTTATTTTTTGAGGCTATTGTAAATGGGATAGTTTTCCTCATTTCCCTCTCAGAGGATTTGTCACTGTTATACAGAAATGCCTTTGATTTATGGGTGTTGATTCTATATCCTGCTACTCTGCTGAATTTATTTACTAGTTCTAGAAGTTTTCTGGTGGAGCTTTGTTGGGTCTTCTAGGTATAGAATAAAACTATCAGCAAATAGTGCTAATTAAAATTCTTCTTTTCCTAAACGTATCCCTTTAATTTCTTTCGTCTGTCTAATTGCCCTGGCCAGTGTTTCAAGAACTAAATTAAATAGAAGTAGAGAAAGAGAGCATCCTTGTCTTGTTCCAGTTTTTAGAGGAAATGGCTTAATTTTTTCTCGATTTAGAATGATGTTGGCCTGGGGCTTAGCATAGATATAGCCTTTACGATGTTGAGATATGTTCCTGTTATCCCTAGTTTTTCTAATGTTTTGAACATGAAAGGGTGCTGTATTTTGTCAAATGTTTTTTCTGCATCTATTGAGATGATCATATGATTATTATTTTGAGTCTATTGCTGTGATGAATTACATTTATTGATTTCCATATGTTGAACCAACCTTGCATCCCTGGGGTAAATCCCACTTGATTGTGGTGCACAATCTTTTTGATATGTTTTTGTAATCAGTTTGCCATAATTTTATTGAGAATTTTTGCATCTTTGTTCATTAGAGATACTGGTCTGAAGTTTTCTTTCTTTGTGTGTCTTTGCCTAGTTTTATGATCAGGGTGATATTGGCCTTAGAGAATGAGTTTGGAAGTGCTGCCTCTATTTCTATTTCCTGAAATAAATTGAAGATTATTGGTATTCTTCTTTAAAGGTCTTGTAGAACTTGGTTGTGTATCCCTCTGGTCCTGGGCTTTTCTTAGTTGGTAGGCTTCTGATGATGTCTTCTACTTCATCACTTGATATTGGTTTGTTTAAATTGTATATATCATCCAGATTCAATCTAGGAAAATCATATGACTTAAGAAATTTTTCAATGCCTCCAATATCGTTTATTTTATTGGAGTATTAGTTTTCAAAATAATTTCTAATTATCCTCTGTATTTCTGTAGTGTCCGTTGTGATATTATCTTTTTTATCACATATGCTGGTAATTAGATTTTTCTTTCTCCTTTTCATTGTTAGTGTAGCTAAGAGTCTGTCAATTTTATTTATTTTTTCAAAGAACCAACTTTTTGTTTTGTCAAATTTTTCAATTGTTTCTTTTGTTTCAATTTTGTTGATTTCAGCTCTAATTTTAATTATTTCTTGCCTTCTACTGCTTTTTCTGTTGATTTGTTCTTATTTTTCTAGGGCTTTGAAATGTAATGTTAGGACATTTATTTGTTGACTTTTTCTTCTTTTAAGGAATGAACTCCATGCAATGAACTTTCCTCTTAGTACTGCTTTCATAGTTTCCCAGAGATTTCGATATGTTTTGTCTATGTTTTCATTTACCTCTAAGAATTTTTAAATCTCCTTCTTGATGTCTTCTACAACCCATTGTTCATTCAGTAGCATATTGTTTAGTTTCCAGGTGGTGGAGTGATTTTTATTTTTTATTTTGTCATTGATTTCCAATTTTATTTCATTATGTTATGATAAAATGCATGATGGTATCTCTACTTTTTTGTATTTGCTAAGAGTTGCTTTGTGGCATATTATATGGTATATTTTAGAGAAAGATCCATGTGCTGCTGAGAAGAAAGTGCACTTGATGCAGGTTGAAATATTCTATGTATGTCAGTTAAGTCAAAGTTATTAATTGTATTATTGAGATCTATATTTTCTTTCAACTTTTGTTTGGAAGATCTATCCAGTGGTGAGAGAAGTGTGTTAAAGTCATCCAAGATTATTGTGCTGTGGTCAATTTGACTCTTGAACTTGAGAAGAATTTGTTTGATGAACAGAGCTGCCCCATTGTTTGGGACATATGTATTTATGATTCATATATATTGGTGGTGTTGGTTCCCTTGAGCAGTATGTAATGTCCATCTTTATCTCTTTTGATTAACTATGGCTTGAAGTCTACTTTATTTGATATGAGGATGGAAACCCCTGGTTGTTTCCGCAGTCCATGTGAGTGGTATGATTTTTCCCAACCTTTCACCTTCAGTCTCTGTATGTCTTTTCCTATCAGATGAGTCTCCTGAAGGCAGCATATTGTTGGGTCTTTATTTAATCTAACCTGCTATCCTATGTCTTTTGATTGGTGAGTTTAAGCCACTAACATTCAGGATTAAGACATGATTTGTATTCCCAGCCATATTTGTTTATTTTTGTTATTTAACTTGATTTTTTGGTTTGATTAGTTTTTCTTTTAGGGTACCACCTCTCTCTGCTGATTTTCATTGTTGTTTTTTGTTTCCTCTTCGTGGAATATTTTTCCAAAGATGTTTTGTAGTGCCAGTTTTCTAACTATAAATTCTTTTAACTTTTGTTTATCATGAAAGGTTTTTATTTTACCATCAAAACTAAAGCTTAATTTTGCTGGATATGAGATTCTTGCTTGGCATCCATTTTCTTTCAGAGCTTGATGTATGTTGTTCCAGAATCTTCTAGCTTTCAGGGTTTGTGTTGAGAAATCTGACATTTTCCTAACTGGTTTTCCCCTATATGTAATCTGATTTCTCTTGTGGCGTTTAAAATTCTCTCCTTATTCTGTATGTTGGGCATTTTATTATAATGTGCCTTGGTGTGGATATGCTGTGATTTTGTACACTTAGCATCCTATAAGCTTTTTGAATTTGTATTTTCAATTCATTCTTCATGTCTGGAAAGTTATCTGATACTATTTCATTGAATAGATTGTTCATTCCTTTGGTTTGGACCTCTATGCCTCCCTCTATCCCATTAACTCTTAAATTTGATCTTTTTATGCTATCCCATATTTCTTGAATATTCTGCTCATGGTTTCTTATCATTATCACTGTGTGGTCTACATTCTTTTCAATATTTTTATATATTTTTCCTTTATTGTCTAATGTCCTATCTTCCAAGTGGTCTATCCTGTTGGTAATGCTTTCATTCATTTGAGCTTTTAATTTGGCTTATTGTTTCTTTCATTTCAAGGAGGTTTGTTTGTTTGTTTATTTGTTTAGAACCTCTACCTCCCTGTTGAGGTGATCTTTTGCTTCCTGTATTTCTTTATGTAGTTCCTTGTCAAAGTGATCTTTCACTGTGCCTATATTTGCTCTCTTATATCTTCCTTAAGTTCACAGAACATTTTAACCATGTACATCCTAAACTCCTTCTCTGTCATTTTTTCCGCTGTGGCTGCCAATGATTCTAATAATGTGGTGTCTTGATATGTTTGGGGCACTTTCTTCCCTTATCTTTTCATATTGCTTGTGTGTCTTCCTTTCCAACTCTGTGGGTCCAGCATGTTATTGTTTCTACCCTATAGTTTTATAGTGCTCTTGGAGGGTCCCAAAACCTCTCCTTTGTGGGGAAGGACAATGTTAACAGATCCCAATATCAACAATATACCACTTATGGACAATTTGTTGTTATTAAGGTATTTACAGTTTAGTCTCAATGTACAGAAATGTTGGATTTAATTATTATCTATCATATAATCAGTAGTTTTGTAAAAGGTTTACAGTTTCTGTTGGTGGACAATGAACTGGGGGTGGGGCATAGGATGATATACTGAGGAGGCAGGATGTGAGGATATAGAGTTAATATATCTTAGGAAGTATGAAAGATAAATCTAATGAAGAGGGTTAGTAGCAAGAGAATAGACATGATGTAATTTAGGATAGACAAGTATGTGGGAAGAGAGTAGAGTACCTAAAACAAACACACATATGTATTTAGAAAATTACAAGCTGTTAAAATAGTAAAATCTGGAGGGGCAAAGAAAAATAAAAGAAGAAAAAAGAGACCAAAAAAAGGTCATGTACAGCACCACTATATTATATTTTTCAGATGACTCAGTCCTCAAAATCCTATTTCATGCAAAGTTCTTGGTTTCACATATGTTAGGGATGTGAGTGCTGGCAGATAAAGGGGTAGAAGAAAAAGAGAAAAAAAATAAGGAAGAAACCAGGATTGTTGCTAGTTTTAGAGATCCATATCTTTCCTGCTTCTCTTCTCATCCAATAGGTGGGGTTGTCTGTTTTAAACTGGTGTCTCTGCCCTCAGAATGGTGGAGATAACCAGGGTGGGAAGGCTGGTCCTGGCTCATGGTGCCTGGAAGCAAGAAGTGACACCTGCCAGTCCCTGCAGGGAGACTGCACCTCACTGGTCTCTTTTTGGGGACCGCTTGTATGACTTGAGTGCCTAGTATTATCACCCTATCTTGTCTGAAGATTTCCCAGTTCCTGGTCTCTCTGTTAGGCTCCAAACTTTACCCCATCTCCCTCTCCCTTATCAGTTCCCAATTGAGGGACCTCTCACACCGGGGCTCCCATGGGTGGCGCCCTGGTCACACAGCACACCTGTCCAACTGAGAGCTGTTTTGTGTTGGGAAGCTACTGTGTTGGGTTACCACTTCTGGGGAGAGGGTAGAGCTGGAAACCTAGTACCCGGCCAGCTGGAGACCCATCTGGAGCTTCCCCCATCAAATATGACGAGGGAGGTGAGCCAAAATGGAGACAGTCTGCTTCCAGTGCCAGGGTGTCTGGTGAGGTGAGGGAAGTGAGGCGATGGCATTGTGCTAAGGGTAGGTAGCAGCTGAGTGACCTGTGTAGGAGCGGAGCGAAGTCTGGGAGTTCTGCAGAGGTGCTGATAGATGATTCTGCTAAGGCCTTTGTGAGCCCTGCGTTGGCTAGAATTTTGGGCTTTGGGTGTTGGGAGCCAGGAGTCTGGAGTTCTGCTGGAATGCTGAGGCTCAGAGCCTTGAGCAGGGTCACAGTGCTGGTGATCTCTGTGGAAATAAACTGTGTAGGGATCCTCTAAAACTCTCTGAGATGTAGTATTCCAACTAGGTGAGATCTGGATCACGGAGCGACACAGAATGCTGCCTCCCTCTGGCCCATCATCTTTGTTCTCCCTGGAACGCTTTTTAAAAGTTACGCTCAGCCAGTCTATACTCTTGAGATTCTGATCCAATAGTTCTGGAGTGGCACCAAAGGATCTGTCACTTTAAAACTACTCAGTGATTCTCATGTACAGCAAGATTGAGAATCACTTCTCTAAGACTTCACTGTGACATTAAGACCTTCCAAACTCCTGAGAAACCATAGAACCTACAGTGGGAGGAGAGGAATTAATCAGAAGGCTTGAAAGGCACAACGATTCTCATTGTTGACTGGAAGTGACAATTCCCTTAGGATTCTTGAGAGATGCTACTTTGAGAATAAGGCCTCATAGTGCCAGAAGACTTAAAAACATGTCCTTATGTCCTAAACCACAGGATGCCAGCCAGCAGGTTACAGTACCACCTAGCATCATGCAAAAAGAAAAATCCAAAGATAGCTAAAAAGATGGCTAACTGCAAATACAATGCTTGTCATGTGGTCCCAACTGAATGGCTCAAGGAGCATGAGGTTAACTGTATGGAAAGAACTGCAGTAAATGACGAGCCATTTGATCTTCCAAAGGTTAGTTCTCCAAGTTTGAACCCAAATGAAAAACCTTCTAATGCTGCCCATCAGATTCCTGACACTGATATGTGGAATGAAGATAACATGCATCATTCTCCTTCATTCATTCTTCAGACTTTTACTCCAAAACTACAGGTTTGTGAAAGTGAACCAAGAGAATTGAAAAAAGAGGCTATGGATAATAATGATCTCAACAACTATAAATTCTGGAGAAAAAGTCAGAAAAACTGGTGGAGAACTTGTAAGTTGAAGAGCTAGCAAATAGAAGATTTAATTTTAAGTGTTTTTTTTTTAACTTTAGGGAAATCTTAACTGTCAAGTTTTAGGAAACAACTTTTGTCATTGGCATCTTAACTTGTTTATTTATTTAAATAAAGAATATTCTTCCAATTAAAAAATATTTCCAACCAAAATAATACTATAAATCAAAAGACCTAATAGGCATCTACAGACTATTTCACCCACAAACAGCTGAATTTACTTTCTTCTTAGCAGTTCATGGAAGCATTTCCAAGACAGACCATATTCTAAGTCACAATGTAAGTCTTAAAAAATACAAAAAATCAAACCAAATAAAATCCTGTGCATCATATGAAGTCATAATGAAATAAAATAAGAAATCAACAGCAAGAAAAATGATTAAAACCACATAAACACATGGAGATTGAACAATAATCTTTTAAATGAGGACAGATCATAGAAGAAATGAGAGCCAAAATCAAGAAATTCTTAGAAAAAAAAAAAAAACAGAAACAGAGATACAACATATCAAAATCTCTGGGGCAGTATATAGGAAATACTGAGAGGAAAATTTATAGCATTGAGTTCCTACATTTAAAAAAGAAGAAGAAGGAAAAAAAAAAAAGATTCCAAAAGAAAAATCTAATGTTCAATGCCTTAGAAAAGGAAAAAGAAAAAACTAATTCCAAAATCAGTAGAAGATAGGAAAAAATAAAGGTCAGAGGCAAAATTAATGAAATTTAGAATGTAACAAAAAAAATTACAGAGAATTAAGGAAATAAAGAGTTGTTTCTTTGAAAAGATAAATAAGATTGATAAAACCTTCAGATAAATAAAATTAAAGATGAAAAAGGAGATATCGTCACAGACACTTCTGAAATTCAAAAGATTATTTGAAACTATTTTGAAAAATTTATACAATATCCTGGAAAACATAGAAGACATTGCCAAAATTTCTGGACACATACAACTTTCCCAAATGGAATGCAGAAGACACAAAAAAACTAAACAGACCAATATAAAGTAATGAAATTGAAACAGCAATGTAAAACCTTCCAACAAAGAAAAGCCCAGAACCAGATAGATTCTCAGTCAAGTTCTACCAGACTTTTAAAGAAGAACTACTGCAAATCCCCCTTAAATTATTCCATGAAACAGAAATGAAGAGAACACTGATAAATTCACTTTATGAATCCAATATCATCCTGATACCAAAACCAGGCAAAGACACAACAAGGAAAGAAGACTACAGACCAATATTCCTGTTAAATATAGATGCAAAAATTCTTAACAAAATATTAGCAAAACTTAAAGCATTAAAAAGATAATATGCCATAAACAATTGAATTTCATCCCAGGGGTACAAGGTTGGGTCAACCTACACAAATCTATACATACAATTCACTATATAAATAAAACTAAGGAAAGAATCACATAATCATCTCAAATAGATGCAGAATTCAGCTTTGACAGACAAAATGCAGTACCCATTCATGTTAAAGAATGCTGAAGAAACTAGGGATAGAATATTACCTCAACATTACAAAGGCTAACTCAAAGCCTACAGCATACTTAATGGAGAAAAACTGAGAGAATTTTCTCTAAAATCAGGAACAAGACAGAATGTCTACTCTCACATGTTTTATTGAATATAGTACTTCAAACTCTAGCCAGAGAAATAAGGCGGGGGGGGGGGGGGAGTGCAGGGGGGGGGAAGGGATACAAATAGGAAAAGAAGTCGTCAAATTATCTCTGATTGCTGATGACATGGTTCTATATCTAGAAGACACAAAACCTCTAGCAGAAGTTTCTAGAGATGATAAATGAGTTCAGCAAAGTACCAGAATACAAGAACAACATTCATAAATCCATAGCTTTTCTATATTCCAACAGCCATTCTGCTCAAAAATAAATCAGGAAAACTATCTCATTCACAATAATCTCAAAATAAAAATAAAAACTTGGGAATTAACCTAACCAAGGAGGTGAAAGGTCTTTACAATTAAAATTTTAAAACACTGCAGAAAGAAATTGAAGAACACCCCAAAAGATAGAAAGACCATCCATGTTCTTGGATAGGCAGAATTAGTATTGCCCAAATGGCCATACAACCAAAAGCAATATACAGATTCAATGCAATTCCCATCAAAATAAAGGACATTCCTCAAAGTATTAAAAAAAAAAAAAAAAAAAAAAACACAGTCCTTAAGTGCATTTGGAATAAGAGACCCAGAAGAGCCAAAGAAGTCCTGAGTAAGAAGAGTGATTCAAGAGGCATTTCAATACCTGATCTCAAATTATATTACAGAGCTGTAGGAACAAAAACAACGTGGTATTAGCATCAAAAAAACATAAACACCAATGGAATAGAATATAAGATGGAGACAGCCCCACATATGTATAGTCATCTGATACTTGACAAAGGTGCCAAAAATGCATGCTAGAGAAAAGATAGCCTTTTTAACAAAAAGTGAGGGGAAAACTGGATATCCATGTGTAAACAAAAAACAGGGGCAAAACTCCCTAACATATTGGTACAGGCACGTACTTATATAACAAGAACTTAAAGCTCAAGATATAAAACCAAAAATTGGTAAATAGAATGGCATAAAATTAAAAAGCTTCTGCATAGCAAAGGAAATAATTAAGACATAAAGAGAAAGTCTACACAATGGGATAAAATCTTTGCTTCTTACTCCTCTGACAGGGGATTAATATCTAGACTATATAAACAACTTAAAAAACAAAAGAATGTGTCCGCCAAAAACTAAAAAATATATATTAAAAAAATTCTCTCTCTCTCTCTCTCCCTCCATCTCTCACTCTCTCTTTAAAAAAAAAAAGAATGAATGAAAGGAACAAATAATTTAATAAATAAATGGGCAAATGAACTAAAAAGACATTTCTCAAAAGAAGAAACTCAAATGACCAGCAAATATATGAAACAATGTTCACTATTCTCAGCAATCAAGGAAATGCTAATCAAAACACCACTAAGATTTTATCTCACTCCAGTAAGAATGGCAATTTCCAAGTATGCAAATAATAATAAATGCTTGTATAGATGTATATAAAAATTCTATTCATACATTGCTGGTGGAATTGCAAATTAATACAAGCACTCTGTAAAGCAGTATAGATATTCCTCAAAATACTAGGATGGAGCCAACATAAGACCCAGCTATCCCACTCCTTGGTATTTATTCAAAAGAACTAAAATGAGCATACTATAGGAATACAGCCACTTCAATATATATAACAGCACAATTCACAATAGCCAAGTTATGGAACCAGCTCAGGTGGCTATAAATAGATGACTGGATTAAGAAAATGTGTTCTATATACAAAATGGAATTTTACTCAATTGTAAAAAAGGATGAAATGAACTAGAGAACATTATGATAAATAAAATAAGCCAGACTCAAAATCAAGGGTCAGATGTTTTCTCTCATATGCAGAAGCTAGAGAAAAAAAGGGGAGTCTTAGGCCCAGCACAGTGGTGGATGCTCTGAAGGCTGAGACAGGAGGATCACAAGTTCAAAGCCAGCATAAGCAACTGCAAGGTGCTAAGCAACTAAGTGAGATCTTGTCTCTAAATAAATACAAAATAGGGCTGGGGATGTGGCTCAGTGGTTCAGTGCCTATGAGTTCAATTCCCCATACCAAAAAATAAATAAAAAGGAGTCTGATATCACAAAGATATAGGGAAGGTCAATGAATTAAAAGAAGGAAATAGAGAGGACGAATGGGAAAGAGGAATAAATGTTGAATGAATTTGACAAAATTGCATTCTGTGCATGTATAAATATATCATGGTGAATTCTACCTTTATGTATACTTATAAAGCACCAATCAAAAATAAATAAATAGCAGGGCACGGTGGTGCATGCCTGTAGTCTCTGTGACTTTGGAGGCTGAGGCAGGAAGATCACAAGTTCAAAGCCAGTCTCAGCAAAAGTGAGGCACTAAGCAACTCAGTGAGACCCTGTCTCTAAATAAAATACAAAATAGGGCTGGAGATGTGGTTCAGTGGCCAAATGCCCCTGAGTTCAACCCCTGGTATCCCAAAATAAATAAATAAACAAATGGAAAATCAGTAGAGTAGAGGAAGTAGAACAGTGCGGGGCAGGGGAGATAGGGAAAAGGAGGCAGGGAGGAGACCAGAACTGAAGTAAACTAAATTAAGTTCCATGCATGTATGATTTTATCAAAATGATCCAACTATTATATGTAAATATAATGAAGGAATAAAAGAAAAACAGGAACATGAATTATTATTAATGTACAAATCATCAACAATGCAAATCATTGAAATCACAAGGTGTAGTAGGAAAAAATATAATTGAAGATAACAGAAAAATTCTAAATCACTCAGTAGCACCTCCTTTTTGTTTTATTACTAATTCATGTCTTCAATCATCAAATATTTATTGGAGTACTAGCTATGTAAAAAACATTGAAATGAACTATGGTGCAATAGCCATAATTAATCCCACTTTCCCATTGAGGAACTGTAATTAAATGTTGGTTGAGAATTTTAAAGTTGGAGTTTAAAGTTCTAGGATTGCTGCACAATCCAAACTTCTTTAGCATTGTCATTTCATGTTGAGGCAGGACCCAGGTAAGTTTTCAAAGTGCTGTGGGACCTTGAGCAAGTTGTTTAGCTCTATAGGGATTATAAATAATAATGCACCTATTTTATAAAGTTCTGAAGAAGATTAAGTGAAATTGGGCCAATAATAAATTTATAAAATCTGTCACCAATAAGTCAGTGCTATGGTTTGGATATTGAACGTCCCCGACGGTCTATGTGTTATATAAGCTTGGTCCCCAGGTTGATATGTTAGACAATATGGTGGATATTTAAGAGGTGAAGCTTGAGGAAGGTACTTAGGTCATAGAGGAACAATCTTAAAAGAAATTGTTGTAGGATACCTCTCCCTTGTCCATCCTCTGTTTTGTTGCTTCCATGTGAGATTTGACCACTCACTCTTGATACACAACCTGCCCTGGCTATCCACCACCTCCATCAAAGACCAGTTCAATAGAGCCTACCTAATCTTGAAGTCTGAACCTCTGAACTCTCTGCCAAATAAAACTTTTTCTCTTTATAAAGTTAGTTGCTTCAGGTGTTTCAGTATATGAATACAAAGCTGATTATACTCAATACATGTTAGTTATTACTATTATTTGTAATTAATATCATTAACAACATGCCATTATTGAAAATGTTATTATTAGAAGTTCAGATAAAGTTTTAAATATTTCAGTTATTCTGAAAACCAGATTATATATACATATATATGTATATATATATATATCACATAGCAAAAATAAATATATTACAAAATACAGTGTAATGTCAAATATTTATACCTTCAAACAACAGAAAGGAATGGTCATAACTAAAAAGAATCAAAAAGATTTTTTAAAAATCTAATTAACCCTTCTTTGAGATTAATGTTGCATAAAGTCACTTTTCCTGATCATTAGTGAGGACAGGTTTACCCATAAGAATGGATGAAATAAATAACAGATGAACTGACAGACACCTTGAGGAATCAGGTGACTCAGTTGGTCAGACTGCATATCTAAGACATAGAATTTATTTTGTAAACTCATCATAGTTGTGTTGGCAATGAAATTTCAAACTTTTATTTTAAATGTGTTTTTATTTGGTAGTTGCTGTCAGCAACCATATATGCTTTTTCTCCTGTGTATCTGATAACTGTAGGGCAAATATTTTTCTTCTGTTCAGTAGACTGTGTTGAAAATCTCTCTAAAACCCCCGATGACTGCCTTTGAAGGGGTTTAAGCCTTCATAGGATCTTTAAATCAAAGTCATCTTATACAAGGAAAGCATGTTCTTAGCCCTTCTCCACCCTATACACACATTGATCATTTTAAACCTCCCTACAAGTATATGCCACTGTCATCTCTATGTCATCATTAAACTTGACATTTTCTTACTTCTGTATATTTGCTAGTTCTGGAATATACTCTGTAAAGAAACACTAGTCTATAGATGTTAGATTTTTTTATTGTTGATTTGTTTACTTGTTTGTTTTACTATTGTTTTATTTGCATGGAAAAAGCTTTAAATAAAGACTATATAACACTACAGACTGAAGGGTAGAACAAGTTGCTTCTAAGCAAAACCCTTTAAATATCTTTTAAAACCCTATATGATGACAGGCAACTGAGCTAGTTCCATAACTTGACTATTATGAATCATGCTCCTACAAACATTGGTATGCAGTTCATATGGGAGAATAAAAGATCCGGAATAGACAAATCACTACTGAGCAATAACAGTGATAATGGTAATATCATAATATTTGATCTCAAATTATACTACAAAACTATAGTAACAAAAAAAACATAGTGTTGGAATAACTACAGACATGAAGACTCATGGAATAGAGTAGGAGACACAGAGACAAATCCACATAGGACCTATCATCTGATCCTTGAAAAAGGTGGGAAAAACAGACATTGGAGAAAAGAAACCATTTTGAACAAATATTGCTAAGAAAACTGGATATCCATATACAGAAGAATGAAACTAGAGCTCTGTTACCCTGCACAAAAACAAACTCAAAGTGGATCAAAAACCTAGAGATTAGACCAGAAACATTGCAACTTCTATATAAAAACATAGGGGCAGTGCTAAAACATATTGACATATGCACCAACAGCCCTCATAAAACTCTCAAAGGCAAGAAATTAAACCAAGAATTCATAAATGGGATGACTTCAAATTGTTCTTCTGCAAAGCAAATGAAAAAAATTAAGAACATGGAGAGAGAACATAAAGAGTGTGAGAAAACCTTTGCCAGCTACTCTTCTGACAAGGGATTAATATCCACAATATATAAAGAAATCAAAAACTTAACACCAACAAACAAGTCATCTAATCAATAATCAGGCAATTGAACTAACAGAGATTTCTTAAAAGAAGAAATGCACATAGCCAACAAATATATGGAAAACATGCTTCACAATCTTGCTTCACACTGAGATTTTTATCTCACTCTAGTTGGGATGTCACTCAACAAGAATACAAATTATTAATAAATTTTGATGAGGATATTTAGGGAAATGGACGTGCATACACTTTTGGTGGGACTTCAAATTTGTACAACCATTTTGGAAAGCAGTATGGGATTCCTCAAAAGACTAGGAACGGAACCACTATAAAACTCAGCTATTCTACTTCTTAGCATTTGCCTTCACTTTTTTACGTTCTAATTACAAACACAGACTTTCAAGTCCATCAGACTAAGTTTCAAAAAATCTAATGTAGATCTTTGCAAAAGACTTTACTTTGCAAAATCTCAGCTTATTTTTCTATTTTTTCCAAAAGATGTTTTAAGGAATAAATGAACTAATAAATATAACATTCTTAATATACAGTATATGACTTAATAGTTACTCTGTAAATCCAGTTTCCTTCTCTACTTCCATTAATCTATATTCGAGCTGCTATATAAATGTGGCTTACATATAATCATAATAAATCAAAATAATGCTTTTGAGTAGTTAAAATCTCTTTACAACTCTACGCTTAGAAAGCCAGCTGGACAACACAGTGGCCTGGTATTAGCAAATAAGATACTGATAAAAGTTTGCTGGAGTTTTCTCAGAAAGTTTTGCATTTCCTGGTAAAAGGGACAGAGAAGACTGAAACCATTCCCTTCATCCTTCTCCTGCCTTGATGGAAGTCATGATTTTTGGATCTATAGTAAATATACAGAGATTATGAGAGGCCAATAGAAGAAACAACCTTGTCAAAAATAAACAAGGAAACCAAGGCCAATAAGTACACATTCAGCATTTCTTGGTAAAAAAGAAAATAATTGTTTAGTTTGGAGAGATAAATGTTGATTGAGTTTTCTGTTATTTTTAAAGTGGTGCATTCCAATATCGATAGTAAACCTATCTACAAATAAGTCTTAAGAAACCAAAAGAAAACATCACTGTCATTCCTGATGCTGATTTGAACTTGCTCCTGACCAATGCTTCCTTATTCTTTATTCTAATATCACTGAGAATTAGAATATGAAGTCAAACATGGAGATAATTAGTTATTTAACCATCCCTCCTAATCTTCATAGTTCATGAATTCTCTTGTTATTAAATACAAATCTTAGAAAAGGAAAGAGATAGTACATATATTATGAATGACATCGAATACTAGAGTGAGATTTCAGGTAAGGTTCTGTTATTACCAATATTTTACAGATGAAAAAAACTGAGAAATCAAGAAACCCAAATTTTTCATAGTTTGTAAGGGGAGAACCTAAGAGACCATGTCCTTTATCAGTAAAATGGTTAGGCTAAATGATTCTAAATTTGTCTTTTGTTTTTAATTTTAAGCTTCTTTCAGAATATTGATCTCAAATTTTCTCCTAGTTCTGCTGTCCCCATATAGTACCATATTATAGTTCTTTCAAAGCACCATAAATTGTGAGTTTAGCATAACCTAGAATGTGGAGCACACTGTCAGGGCCTCACTTCTGTCCTGGCCGCTTTTACCATGGAAAGCTTAGTTAACTCTAAACTTAGCTTCCTTATTTGTGAAATCATACAAAATATGTTGATAGTAATTTTATCTAAGGATTCAATAATATCATCAATCAGAAGTCGATACATCCTAGTACATAATTCTCAACAAATGTTAGTCATATTTTTGTTGTTGTGGCTGTTATATTTACCTCTGAAAACTTGATTCCAAGCAACTAGTGAATGGTAGTGTAAAATCTAAGAAAATCACCACTGATAAATTTGGTAAGTTTTATTCATAATATTATAGTTTAAAATGTTTTCCTTAAAACAGAAATCCTGAAAAATAAACTTAAAATTCACATTTATTTTGCTAGATCTATAGCAAAATAAAAAATTTAAAAAAAACTCAAAATAAAACCTTATAATAGCAACTTTCCTTGAATTTCTAACACTGGCCAGTAACTAGATTTGTGATAGGGTGGTAAAACCAGGATAGTTTCACATCAAAACTGCATTAAAAACTGGATTCCATCCAATTATCAGACCCCCCAAAACACATATCCTAAGGTACTTAAGGGATTGATTAAAGTAATTACTGAGGCACTAAATATTATATTATTACAGATAATAATTTATGAGTTTTGGGAGGACATAGTACCTCTGATAGTAATAACTCATCATCTTTTTTTTTTTCAGGAAAGGAAAGCACCATTCTAAAAGTAATAAACTATCAGTTTGACAAGTAGATTTCCAAACTTGCTCCTCCTCAGAGACTCTCAAAAACAAATTTAATCTTTCCTGCATGCTTATCCACTCCCCTATTTCAATTTCAATTAAAATTATATATATATGTATATATACACATGTTTATACATGTATGTACATGTGTAAATACATACATACACATGTTCATGCATATATGTACATGTGTAAATATATATATATATATATATATATATATATATATATATTTATATGTATATATATATATATACATATTCTTCAAGCTTGTTTTTAGGAAAGAGGGTAAAGTCTAAAAAGGAAATAGTAAACAAAATTTTTTATTATTATAATTAAAAAGATACTAAAAATCTGACTACATTGTTTAAAATCAATAAAGAATAAGTAATGTTTTATTTCTGAGGCTTTAGATTCACAATCTTGTGTCAAATGAGAGTACAACAAAGACATAAGGGTATGGAAAGTGGAATTTTGTGCTGTTTTTTTAAATCTTCCATTCAGCGTATTGATGCTTAACTAATAGGGAAACCTACAAAACCCAAAGTTGGGATTTACCTATAATGAGACTGAGTTAATGAGCATCCTCATGATAACCAGCCTACAGAATATAGACACCACAGTGCTTTTCAAGGATATTAATGATCGTTCACTAAGGCACTTTTTAAATGCCTTGTTGAAAAAGTCTCTCTAGCTATATAGACAGGTATGGTTAAAGGACTGAGAAGTCTTCAGTATTAAATGAATTAAATATTAATATCTCCCCTGATTTTTCAATCTTTCATCCAGTATACTGGGCAGGTTGTAGCATTCCCATCTATATTGATGGCAGACCACCAATGAGTAACCTATAGTTAGACAACTTAATTGATTAAATTATTCTTTGGGTGCTTGAGCCAGGACATTAAATTCTATAATCTTTATAGGTTGTGTTAATCAGCTTTCTCTTGCTGTATTAAAATACCTGAGATAATCAACTTACAAGAGGAAACGTTTGATTTGGCTCACAGGTTTCATTCCATGGTTGGCTGGCTGTATTGCCTTTGGACCTGTGGCTGGGCAGAACATCATGGCACAGACGATGTGGTACAGCAAACCTAATCACTTCATGGTATCCAGGAAGCAAAACAGAAAGATAGGAAGGGGTTGGAATCCCCAAATACTCTTCAAAGGTACATCTCCCTTGACCTAACTCCCTCAAAGTAGGTTCTATCATAAAGGTTCCACTACCTCCCAATAGAACCACAGGCTGGTGAACAAATCTTTAACATATGAGACTTTCAGGGACATTTAATATACAAGCCATAATGTTCTGACCCTTGCACTCAATGACTTATGTTCTTCTCAACAATAAAAACTATGTAGTCACTCTCCTTGGTCTGGTTCTGTTCACCTGCAACTTCCCTTAATACAAGTTCCATGTTCCTGGAATCTCCTATTTCCTGGGATCTCCACTGCATCTCTGGATTCATTCTCATAGCTTCACTACTTATCACCCTTTCATGGGATACCTGCAGGAACTCTTAAACCCAACCACACACTACCTGTCCTCCTAAACTTCCCTTTGAAATCTCAGTGGAAACCTCCATGGTCATGTAACTCTCAAATTCTGCATGCCTGCAAAACCAGCATAATGTGAATAATGCAAAGGTTTACTGCTGTTGCAAGCAATGTCAGTGCCTTCTTGAACCCTAGCTGCAGCAGCCTCTGAGTGTTTGGATGGTTGAACACAGCTGAACATGGAAAAACAAATCCTGGGGATATAATTTTCTAGGCATCTCTGTTTGGGTAGGGTGCCCAAGGTTCTCTTCTGAAGGAAAAGTTCTTGCAAAGAATTTACACTTTTGCATCATTAAGCCAGTGATTGGCGGGGGGAGGGGGTAAGAGGGTCTTACAATTCCTGAAATACCCCTAAGGCATCTTTCATATTGTCCCAGTGCAAAATATTTAGTGTCTTTTTAACAGTGTTGCTAATATCTACACTATCCTTGACCCCACCTTTAAATGTCTTTCTTTTCTGGCAAACCTACAAATTTTTCAAATCTTTCTAAGACTTTGGACTCTGCTTCTTTTTATAAATCTGGCTAAAAGTATCTAGTGGTGCCCATTCACTGCCTGAATGCTATTCTGCTCTGAAATATCCTCTGCCTATTTAACTAATCCATCATCTTTACATTCAGCCTTCTGCAAAACTTAAGTGATCTCATATTTTTTTCTTGCTGTAACAAAATGCCTGAGATTCCAGTTCTCACTAGAGTCCTTATTTCCATTTGAAACCTCATGATTCTGGTCTTTACTCTCTGCTTTTTTCTCAGCATTCTGGACTTCTGAGTGAGACATCACAATTATCAAACACTTCATCAGTGGGTTCTAAGCAAGAAAGGAATTTCACATGCAATATGACTGATTTATAAAAAGTTTGATAAAGGTCTATTTAAGGAGTAGACAGGGTACATGTAGCAGATATGGGGTGAAGGAAGATGTAGTAACTCCAGATCCAGCAGCAGATAGAGAGCATTATCACCTCGAGTCTTAAAGGGGCAGGGAGTGAGCACTCCTGACAACACTGAGTTGCTATTTGTCACCTGAAAGCACCAGGAACAACAATTCGCAGGGAGACAGTTGAGTGTGTAAATGCCTAGAAATCACTCTGTTCCCAGGTATCCCTATCTGAAGACACAAGACTCTATTACCCAGAATCTTGGTGGGGAAGATGTTTCAACTGGGTCCCTGAGGCCAAAAGTTATGAGTTTGAATTTTATTCTTATTACAATGCAAAGCCACTTAAAGTGTGTAAGCTATGAAATAGCATGGGATTCCATTGCTGTTTTAAAAATAATTTTCTGAATGTTCTGCAAAAAAAAATTAATTGGAGAAGTCAGGAGAGAAAATGGGAAGATGAATTTGGATTTACTGCAGTGGTTCAAGCAAGAAGTGATGTTGGCTTGTATTAGAAAGGTGACAATACAGATAGATATAAAGGGTGTGGCTTGAGGCACATTTTAAAAGTAGACTTGAGAAGATTTAATGGCAGATATAAAATGGAAAATAAAATAAAATATCACATATGAATCCTAGTTTTCTACACTCACTAACAAGCTACAATGTATAATTTACTGAGATCCGTTCTGTATGAGCTAGCTGAGAATTAAGTTTGAGAAAAATCTCCAAAGAAAGAAGGAGAAAAAAAAATGTAGTGTGTAAAAAGCCATACAAGCTGCATAGTTTTCTAGGAACAAAGCACATTTTATTATAGTCTATTTCAGCATTTTGGAATCTATTCACAAATAGAAAATTCAGCTTTATGGCTCTCTTCTGTCACTGGCAAATGGGAGCTTTCAGGGATGTCTGCTCACCTCTTTGAGATAAATGGTATTAGTAACCAAAGGCAATAAAGTTATTTGTGACAAGTGAATTGAATATTGATTTTATTCTATTTTCCTCTTGTAACTTTTTGAGAAATATTCATAAGAAGCTAGGCTTCAGGCCTAATCAATTGAAAATAACAACAGAATCAATTTATTGCTTATTAACCCTTTCCCAATATTTCCAGCTTCTGCATTTATCTGGCATTAGTTTATATATTCACCATTACTCAAAATTATATTAACTCTTCCAAAGATTATGTACTCCACAGAGAATCTGAGAAATAAAATAGAGTTGAAAGTTTCAATGACTGCCTTATCCTCTTCTTGAAATACCTGAACATTTTAACTTATCAGCTTTCCTATTAGGAAGCCAATAATACCTTCAGTGAGATCTTGAAGAATTCTTGAGGGGAGTTTTTCCCTCTTTCATGCTTGTAAAGTTACACTGAAATACAAAAGAATGTTTATCCCCAAGCTTGATAGTTCAGCTACTACTTCCTATTGTTTTCTTCAGATACCCTCAAATAAGCAATTTTGTCAAAAGCTTTTTCAGTATCTTTGGCATAGAGTTTTAGCAATCATAGTCCCAACCAGGACAGATTCTGATTCAAATTTTTAGTGGTTTCTCATAGTGATGATCACAAATAATGAGTATTTTGTTGTATGCATGTATTATAGCCATTCCACTGATTAACTTCATAGCAAGAAAGTGCAGAGAATATTTAGGTTCCTTGGAGGTAAGGATAATGTACAAAAGCTTAAATTCCTACATTTAAGGTTTTAGTATTAAATAGCCCATCATGTCTGATAGTTGCCCCCACTGTTATGGTTTAGATATAAGGTATTCTCAAAGCTCATGTGTGAAACAGTGCAATAAAGTTTAGAGGTGAAATGATTAGGTCGTGAGAATCTTAACATAACCAGTGTATTAATCTCCTGATAGGGATTAACCATGTAGTAACTATGGGCAGGTAGGGTGTGGCCAGAGGGGAATGGGTTATTGGGAGAGTGCCTTGTGATATATATTTTGTCCTTGTTAAGCAAAGCTCTGTCTCTGCTTCCTGGTATGATGTTGAGCTGCTTTCCTTCACCACAATTTTCTGACATGATGTTCTGCCTACCCTCCATCCCAGAGCAATGAAGTCAGTCATCTGTGGACTGAGACCTCTGAAATTGTGAGCCCCAAAATAAACTTTTCCTCCTTTAACCTCTCTAATCTTCAGATTTCCCATTTATGACTGGAAATAAGACCAGAGTCATGTGTTTAAAGTCCAAATAACATGTTTTATGTTTAATATCGAACAAAAAATAGTTTCTCCTCATAAAATACTATATTTTCTAAAGATGTCTAGAATGTATCTAATACCAAACTGTCTTCTTATAGGATCTTCTATCTAGTAAGGGATGGAGTTTATTTTACTTCTTATGAATAAATTTTGAAACTGACACAACATAAAAAAATTTAATAGAAGTGACAATCTTGACTCCTGGAGCTAGATCATAAAAAAAATAGTATGGCTTCTGCCTGCCTCTTACTGTCTTGAAACTCTCAACTTTTGAACACAACAATCATGTTGTGAGAAACACCAGGACACAAGGGAGGCCATGTGCCAATATTATTAAAAGCTGAATATACCCCCCCCTAAATTTGTGCCTGAAATCCAATCCCCAATGTGTCAGTGATAAGAGGTGGGGTCCTTGAGTGGTCCGGGGTTATAAACAAGTCAAAACCCTCATGAATGGAATTAGTACCCTTATAAAAGAGGCAGAACTAAAATGTTTTTCTCTTTACACCATATGAGCATGAAGCAATAAATTCTACCTATGAGTCACATAACAAGCCCTCACCAGACAATGAATCTGCTAGTGATGGCTTGATTGAAGACTTTCCTGCTTCCATCCCTGTGAGTATAAGTTTCTGTGGTTTATAAATTACCCAGTCTAAGGCATTTTGTTATGGCAGCCTAAGTGGACTAAAGTAGTTTTCTAGCTGAACATCCCAGCTAAGACCTCAATTGATAGCTAGCATTAACCACCAGATACGTGAGTGAACAAGCCTTCAGATTATGCCATCTCTTAGCTTTGGAGACTTCCATTTCACAGGTTCATAGACATCGAAGAACAGAGATAAGCCATCTTTACTATTCTCTTTCCAGAATTGTGACCAACAGAATACATAAAAACACAATAAATGGTTGCTTTATACCATAAAGAATTTGGTCATATCTTACACAACATAGTCACAAAACATAGTCATCTGTGGGGAATTGGTTCCAGGGTCCCTGTGGATACTAAATTCCACAGATGCACAAGTGCCTATATAAAATGACATGGTGTTTTGATACAACTTATACATATCCCCTGTATACTTTAAATAACCTCTATATTACTTATACTACTATACTGCTTAATGAAATATAAATGCAAATAGTTTTTATACTCTATTGTTTAAGAAATAGTGACAAGAAAATAAAAAGTTTATACATGTTCAGTACAGATGAAATCTTTTAAAAAATATCTTCCATCAGTTGTTTGAATCCACAGATGTGGAATGCAAGGAGACAGAGGGCTGACTATACTTGATAAATGGTAATTATCATGTGATATTACTATATCAGAACTCTACAAATGTAATATCATTATAATTATCATCAATGTCACCATTAACACCATTTTCACTGTGCTCATCATCATTATCATTATTACTCTTTCATTAGTGTCCTACATATTTTCTCAATAGAAATACAAAGTCAAGGGAAAAGCATGACTCCATTTATTTAAACTTAACTTTTCTGGAGCAGATAGTCCATTAAATGAAGAGTGCCTATGAGTGTTTATAATGTGTTTTTGCCACTGAAGACCTGAGTCAGGAGAAACTTCCAGAAGTGTTTGACAAGCTGTTTGTGTTTGAGGGCTTTATTTTAATTATGCTGAACAATCAAGAGAATTGAAATAGAGTGCTGTAAAGACAAGCATTTTTTTTACAAGTTCCTAAACACAATGCATGTTTAATGTATCCAACTTTTTATACCAGCCATAGGAAAGGGAAAAAAAATGACCTAAACAAGCTCTTTCAATAGCAAATAGATGCTTTTTGATGGTAATTAGCAGCAAGACAATTTGCTCTTGTTTATTTGAAGTGAATTTATAGAATTGCTTTTAAAAAGTAAACCTTTCATTCTTGAGTACGTGTATACAATAATACTGTTTTGTGGATACAGGGAGTGACAGATGCTGGCAGTGTGATTGGCTGCCTGGTTGGTTTCAGCACCAAGCTTTTTATGGATACATTTTATTCTCCCACCTTCCAACCTCACTTGTCTTTCATTTCCACCTTCTTCTTGAAACTTTAAAGAAAACACATTTTTAAATATGTAAAATAGCCCTGTTTCTTGGAAGAAAAAATGTCAATGTCAAGAAAGAAGGATAAAAACAAATAGTGGAACTGGAAGCTGTGTTTTTCATACCTTAAATTAGAATTATTCAATAGAAGCAATTCTTAAGAGCATAACTTGGACTTTTGTAAATTATACTTAAGACACACTATTAGAGTTTGATGCTAAATAAATTTCTTCCTAAATCGCTTAGCCTATTTATTTTGTAATGTGAATGTTCAAATATGATTCTTTTTTAAGGTAAGTAATGTCTAGAGTTGAAAATAGATAACTCATAAAATATGATTAAAGGTTAATAAAAAAAAACTTAATGCAAAAGATAAAATAGAAACCACAAAATATATTTCAATATGGAAAAATATTTGTCCATTTTGGAAAAAATTAAGATAATCAAATAAATTTGAAAGATAGATTAAATGTACAAAACTACTTAAATATATAATAAATATTTGATACATATGTATGTATATAAAATATTTATATATATAAAGAAAAACAGGTCTAGAGCTCCTACAAGTGAAACATAGTAATAAAAAAATGTGTCAAAATGCAAAGAGGCAACTAGAAGAGATTAAAAAAAATACTCTAATAAATTATCTTCAACTCATTATCACAAAACAAAAATCAAAGCAGAATAAGAGTTTTAGAAATCTGTCAATCATTGAAATGGGAAAATCAATATTCTCATACATTGTATGAGAATTCTATATATTGTACTTAAGAGTAAAAGTGGGCATCACCATTTTGAAGAGTAGTTTTGTAATATCTACCTAAATGATATTTCATGTCATTTGATACATCAAATTCATTAGGAAATTTTATAAAACTGGGATATTCCCACAAACCAGTGAATATATATGAATAAGATATTCATGAGAAAAATTCATTATAGAGGAAAGAAATTTCCAACAGCAGAGAATCAGTTAAGCAAAGTTACACATTTATAACCATTAAAAAGAATAAAGTTGATCTGTACAAAAAAAATCTCAAATAGAATATAAGTAAAACTGCAAGTTATAAATTAGTATTATAACATTTAATTTCATTAAGATGTATTAATAAAAATAGCAGGGCACAGTGGTGTAACCTGCAATTTCAGTCACTTAGATGGCTAACACAGGAGGATTGCAAGTTCAAAGTAAGCCTCAGCAGCTTAGTGACGCCCTAAGCAACTTAGCAAGACCCTGTCTCAAAATAAAAAAGCTGGTGAAGTGGCTCAGTGTTTAAGTGCTTTGGCTAAATCCCCAATACATACATTGTATATAAAATTTTATATAAAATTATATATATTATCCACATACAAATATGTGTGTGTGTGTGTATATATATATATATATATATATATATATATATATATATATTTTTTTTTTTTTTAAAAATTAAAGACTGCCCTCAAGTAGTTGACAATAGTCAATAGGAATAGGATTATAGAAACTTTTACTTTCTTCAATACCTATTCTATAATGACCAAATTTTATATAATGACCAAGTATTTCCTAATTAAAACTAAAATATATAATAAATTATAATAGAACAAAAAATTAAAACACAAACTATTTTATTTGCTTTTCTGCAATCTATAGAACCAATCCATTAATACCCTAAAGAATTGAGGAATTGAGATTTTCCTCAAACAGTCTTTTTAGTGATTGTAACTTATTATATTAGGATTTAGTTCATTTGTGATATAAGCATATGATTTCCAGCAGAATCCTGTCATCCACTCCATAACTCTGAATAAGTAAATGAAAGAAAAAAACTTACATGAGGATATCTTCTGGAAGTATCGAGAGTCTCGATAGGCCGCTGCTTCTTGGTATTTAGAATGAAACTTTGTTAAATAGTTATCCAGATATAATTGACTGATCAAATACATGATATGAAAAAAGGAGGCATTTAAACTATTTCAGAAGAAAATTTAAGCATATTTAAATAATTCATTCACAGAAAAAGTAAATCTTTATGAAAGAAGAACTTCAAAATTTTGTAAATGTACTCTGTACATATATATTCAGTAGCTCAGAACTTGCCACTAGTTGTTCTAGCCTCCTCATCCAAACCAATTTAACTTTGATTGATTGTCCTTTTTTTTTAAGAGCACCATAATTCAAATTTTGTTTCTAAGTGATAATCCAGGGTTTGAGTGGCTTACATACACTCTAGAGAGCTCTAAGAATAAAAACAGAAAGGCAAATCTCTACAAAAATATATTGTATACATTGCTAGTGTCCCTCCCAGGAGTGTCACAGTAAACCTGTTTCTCCTTGTTCCTCATTTTATAATCAAAGAAGAATAATTTTGCTTTGCCTTGAGCACAATCATTCATATCCCACCTTTTTCTCCCTTCTTTTCCCTTTTTCTCCCCAACCCCTTTCTGTGAGGAGCTAAGAGGAAAACTTTCCTTCTCCAACAGATCTAAATTTACCTTCCAGACTTTTTATTTTTTCCAAACAGGGGTTCCCTGACCTTTGTTCAACTGGGGGCCCATGGAACCCCTTCCCCCTTTTATTTATTAAAACAAAGAACAATTCATGTTTTCATAAGTTCTTATGACTACAGTTCTTATGATTCTTTTTATCAGAACATCCTTTCCTCCCAATATTATAAAATGAAGATCACAAGAAAAAAGACTGAGTTAAATGTTTCTGATAGTTCTCCTACCAAGGAGAAACAAGTTCAACTGTTCCTGAGATGAGGAAAAGGCAGAGAATGGCTTTTCTCTGTGTTAAATGTCAGGGTGAAAAACCTAACTTCTTACCTTGTTTAAACTGCACATAATCAGGAAACAGAGATGAAACAGGTTTGTACTTCTTTGTGCATAGCTCATTTTTTCAGGGGTGTAACAGGGATTGAACTCAGGGGCACTAAACCACTGAGCCATATCCCCAGCCTTATTTTGTTTGGGGTTTTCTTTCTTTCTTTCTTTCTTTCTTTCTTTCTTTCTTTCTTTCTTTCTTTCTTTCTTTCTTTCAAGAGACAGGGTCTCACTAAGTTGCATAGAACATTTCAGTTGCTGAGGCTGGCTTGGAATTTGTCATCCTCCTGTATCAGCCTCCTGAGCTGCTGAGATTACAGGCATGTGCCACTGCGCCCAGCTGTGCATACCTCTTAATGGCACTTGTGTATGCTTAGCAATCATTCAAAGACTCTGAAACACAGAATATAAAGTCAAGAGCATATAAAAACAAATGTAACTGGATTTTTACTTACAACTTGCCTTCAGACTGCCTCTAGTTATAATATAAAATAAGAAAGACACCAAAAAAAAAAAAAAATAAAGAGTGTAAAGAGACATACAAAAAATAGAGAAAGGAAAGAAATGGGAAAGGATTAGAAAAATTAGAACTCAAAAATATTATTGGTATTTTCTTTAATTATATACAAATGCAAGTATGAGAATCACATTTAATGAATTTCAAATGTTCAAATTTATTTATAAGGAATTTAAATGTCTTTTTCCTTTATCCAGTATTTTCCCACAGGAAAGCTTTCCTGGGCAGTCTTGCTACACATTTCCAATTATTTAGTTTCTCACCTAGCAATAAAGAGTATATGCTCATTAATTTTAAGCTGTTTATTTCAGACTAACAAAGAGCTGACATACAGTATGTGCTGGAAAGGTTGACATGGAAAGCACTTCATTCAATATTTGCTTTTATTATTATCACCATACTGTCTTACTAAATAGATTACTTATGAATATGGTAATGAATAATTTGGGCTCATAGTTTGCTTTGTTAAACAAAGCATCAGATCTACCTCAGGGGATTCTCCAATATGATTCTCAGATTTAAACCTCTCTGCCAGTGAGTGAGTGTTGGACTCCAAGTTACCACTGAGCCACTGAATTGAAATCTCATCAACAATTTTGTCATTTCCTTGAGAGACAAAGAGACCACCTTCAGAGACAACAATTGCAAATAGTTGTGCAGATAATAGGTACCTAATAATACCACATTGTGCCTCACTATCTCAGGGCTTGTGTTTTGGAGATAGCAGCTGAATGGATGTAAGTGTCCAAATCCACAAATTCTGAAATGAAACATAATGTGTATTTCATACTTCCTAGGAAAAAATACTTAAGTAAAAATAGAAATAAAGACATCCTCCATAACAGTGTGCATGAAACCCAGATGCAGCTCCCCAGCACATATACAGGGAGCCATTTGGAATGATCTGCTGCAAAGAGACAGAGCCACCTCTCCCTGGAGCAACCTCACAAGAAGCATAAGTTTGTTTCTGTTTGAAATCAGAGGACACTGAACATCCTACTCCATTCTTCCCACTCCCTCTCCCCCAAAGAAAAAGAGCTCAAGTATTTTCATCAATTTTTGGGACCCATTGAGAGCACTACAAATTCTAGTCCATTTGAATGTAATGTCAGTTTATATTTTAGTGCTTTCCTGTCAAGCTCAGGGAAATAAAGTATGTTTACCTTATTGACTTAGTCTGTTTGGGCTGTTTTTCTACAATACCATAAACTAGTAGCTTATAAGCAACAAAAAAATTGTTGATTACAATTCTGGAAACTGAAAAGTCCAAGATCAAGACACCAGAAGAGTCATCTGATGAGGGTTCACTTCCTCAGTCACCTGCCCTCACTGTGTCCTCACTTGATGGAAAGACAGGGCAGCTTCCTGGGACCTCTATTTCAAGAGCATTAATCCCATTCATGAGAGTGCTGCTCACATGATCTAATCACCACCCCAATTCCCTACCTCCTAATACCATCCCCTTGATGAGGGATGGGAGGATTTCAATATATGAATTTAGAGGGGATACAAACATTCAGACCAGAGCTGTTTATTATAGTTTAGGTATGAGGTATCCCCCAAAAGTGTATGTGTGAAAAAATGCTAGAACATTCAGAGGCAAAATGGCTAGGCTTTGAAAGGGATAACCTTATCAATGGCTCAATTCACTGATATGGATTAACAGAGTGGTATCTATAGGCAGGCAGGGTGTAACTAAAGGAAGTACCTCACTGGAAGTGTGCATTTGGGGTATATATTTTGTCTCTCTCTCTACTTCCAGCCTGCCATTTCCTGAGCTGCTTTCCTCTGACATGACTTTCCACCATGATGTTCTGCCCAGAGCTATACAGTCAGCCGACCATGGACTGAACCTCAGAAACTGTGAGCCAAATAAACTTCTCCTCTATATTGTTCTTGTCAGGAATTTTCATACAGCCATTGCTGGGAGCCATCAGCCAAGTAGGTATGACAATTTCCTTGCCAGCGTACCCCCATGTTTCTTTAGTGGAAGGACTCCTGGAAATAGGACATTTTGCAGCGACATTGCATGTAAGGTGACCTTGCTCAACGACCAGGGCGGATCCGTGTATAAGGTGTTCCCGGTTTAGCATAATACGAGATTAAGGCGTTCCCCGTTTAGAATAGGGCGTATCCTGCTGCCTGAGTTCCCCTTGAGTTCTCACGGGATTCAGAATATATTTGGGAGACAGAAGCCCATGAGGTGGGATTTGGGCAGAGAACGTGGATTTCCCCAGAACGTGTTTGTAGACGGCCGGTGTGAGATCGGGAATAAAGAATTGCTGTTTGAATCTACAAGCTGTGTGGAGACTCATGATTTGTGCCCAGCCAGAGACTGCAGCAAGCCATAAAAAGCTGACTAAAACAATAGCACTCTATTAATTACAGAACTGATTTCCAGGATAGGTGGAGGAATGCACTTCCTTAGATTATTTTTTTAAAGTATGTGTGACTTTTTTTCTTTACAATAGGACATCGCAAACTGCATCCACCATGGATCATACTGGGTTGTGTAAGGAGGCAATGTGCTGTAGTAGATCTTCAGCCTGATCACAGCTCTTGCGCATGCTATGTGATATGTGACGAGCTACATAACTTCCCAGCCTCACTTTTCCTGTCTAAAAAATGGGAATAAAAATAGAATAAAACCCAGGCTGTGATGCTGGAGGACTAAATGAATTAATTCAGGTAAAATATTTAGGGTATTATTAGGTTGGACTTCAGAGACACCAAGATGGCAGATGCAAAGTACAAGAAGTGTGTCACTGGAGGAAAAGACAGGGAGATGAATCATATCCCAGTTTAGGAATCGCTGTTTATGATACATCCCATTACCATGACAAGTCCCACTACTGTAGACTTATCACCGTGACAACTCCTGCCTCAGTTTCTGTATTTTGAAATGACCAGTGGGGGTAAGGTGGTTAGTATTCTAATTTTGTTTTCTACAGTAACCAATGGCAGAAAATTGGACAATATTCTAGTCAGTATCATAAGGTAATCAACTAGAGCACATGGGGTGAGGTTTTCAAACAGGCCCATATAGAAAAGAGAACAACTCACACCTTTCATGTAAGAGACTAATTTCCAGACACCATGGCCTTGTGCTCTGCCCACTCTGTTCTCTTTTCGAGTGCTACTTCCACCTTCATCTTCAATAAATCTGTATTTTGCCTGTTGCTGTTATGTGTCTTTTTAATTATTTGGGACACCAAGGAACTGGACCCCCACTGAAACCCTAAAGATTACATAGTGACTTCCACAGGATAAATTCTCAAAAAAAATGATACCTGTTGTAACAGAAAGATTCTTACAGAAAAGCACTTGGCCTAAAACAATCCTGTGTATATCAAAGACCCCATAACCTGTTCATCCCTCTCATTGCAATATTCTGGTTCTTGTCACATTTTCAAATTCTCAAATTCACTGTGCATTCTTCTCAAAGTTCCCAACGCCCTTAGATACCGAAAGATATGCAGTACCTACAAACAAGCTTTCTCTCAGGTGCTCTTAAACTCTTATCCTTGTTAATTTTTAAACACAGACTTTGTCGATACACTGTACTTCCCATTAGGATACTGCAACAGAAGAAGTGAAAGACATTGTCTCAAGTCTCCTGACTGGGGGTAGGGGTGAAGAGGAAAGGAACAGGTAAACAGGTAGAAAATTAACTTCTAGTTTTCTGCAATGCCATTTCCTTTCATGTACAAATGAGAATATTCCCTGTCTTTAACCTGTCCTGTGTTCCTTCTAACTTGCTGCTTTTGCTTTTGTTATTTTTTGCTCTGGAAATCCCCAGTAATGTCTGATGAGTTCCATAATTCATTTCCAACTGCCACCAGGCATCTCTCCTTCCACACTGCTGTCCTGGTCTCACTGCTGTGAGTTTCTCTTCAAACACTTTCAAGTACTCTGGACAGCTTTCTGATTTGCTTCCCCTCCAGGCATGATAAGAGAAAACTGAAGGATTTGAGAAAGCAGAGATTGATTATACCTGGGGTCTTACATTATTGTAACCTCAGAACCTATCACAGTGCCTGGCATAAAGAAAAAACTATAAATACCTGGTAAGTGGATGAATGAGTATATGAAAGAATTCATGAATGAATACATAATATAATAAACAGGGCTTTTCTTTTCCATTCTTCTCCCCCACATCGTGGACACTTTAGTTCGAATGTTGACAATAAAGAAGCAGTCTTTTAAAATCAGTAAATATATTAATACCAACAGTGATACCCTCTGCCCACAAGAAAGAAACTTTGTTTTATATTTTCTTACATTTTTCTAATATCCAACATCTCTGTCTTCATATCTGTATGCTTCAAAAGCCTCTCCAAACAAAGGTAGACTCTCCTTGCCTCCTTAAAGGATAACTCTCAGTTTTTATTTCCCCTTACCTTAAATGGGGACAGTAGTTGAAGCTTGCAGAAATGCTCGTATTGGTTCCTGCTACAGGATAGTGGTGGTGGTAATAATGTTGGTCAGTTAACATTTATGTATTTTAAATGGAATACTTCAATATTCCACAACAGGATATATGTGAACTATGACCCCTATTTTCAGATCGGAAAACTGAGGCTTGCTGAGGATAGAATTAGAGTAAATGCTATAGCCAGGATTCAAATCCAAGTATGCTTGTGAACAAGTCCCACAGCCTGGTAATGAATTGATCACTTAGGTGTAGGGTAGACCAGATTGAATGGGTTGACATGATAGAAACATGAAAAAGAAACACGGGTATGCCACTGAATGTGGTACATCATGCCACTCCCTAGTGCTGTGTCTTACCCACTTTCTAAAGGCAAAGTTGTACTTCCCATTCCAATGACCTCCATCTGGTCACATGACTTGGTTTGGCCAATGGAATATGAGCTGAAATTATGCCTGTTGGATCCAAATAAAAAATTTAAATCTAATTGTGTGGTTGATGAAAGCCTTATTCTTCCTTTCTGCCACAAGAAGTGTAGCACCACATATGAGAGTGTAGTCAAAAGTAGGGCCACTAAGATTTAGAATTGCACATTTGGAATAAAACTGATTGATATATTATAAGCTTATACTTGTTTGAATACATAGATCTATTAAAATATCTGGCTGTGAAGGAAAGAAGGGAAAACAAATGCTCAAAGATAACAAAATTCATGAAATAAACTATTTTTAAAAAATTAAAGAGCCTGATCTTGCATCGTCACTCTGTGATGACTGGTACTTTAAGTCCCAGAATGAGAATGAAATGAAGAAGTGAAAATATAGGATACACTGGACCCAGTAGGAAGAAACAGATTGACTACATAGAAGAATATCATTACAATTAACAAGCACATATGCTAAAACATAAGAGATGGAATTCACACAATGCCAGGCATTGTACTAGGCACATCACATTAAAGGGTAATGTCTCATTAAATTCTCACAACCACTCTACCCAACTATGTCTCTATCATAGATGAGGGAGCTGAGACAGAAAGACATTATACAGCCTGTGAGAGACAGACAAGTCTGAATACAGGATGTCTGGCTTCATTATTTGTGCCCCTAAACACTCAGCAATGTTGTTTGCTTGTTGTTAAAAGAGAGAGAGAGAGAGAGAGAGAGAGAGAGAGAGAGAGAGAGAGACCTTTCTTGAACAAAATAAGAAAAACTGTGGAAGAACATGTTCTCATAAAGACCATTTTATGAGTGAAGAGAAAGATGTTAAAAACTTTTGCCTGATGTCACCTTGAAATGATGGCAGCCATCTTCAGTCATAACCACCATGACTGACCCAGGCTATGCTTTGTCCTACTCATTTCCCAGCATACTCTAAATAAACAGAGTTTTACGACCAGTCCTCAGCACCAGGAATGCTCTTGACTCCTTGATATTAGTTAAGATTAGCCAGACATATTCCAGCTTGGATGAAGTTACTTATGTTCTAATTATCATTTACCCTCCTCCTTCTGACCCATATTTAATGGATCTACTTGGTCCTATTGTTCCCCAGGACTATACTGCTGTCAGAATTTCCTCCAATAAATTGAAATCTATAATTCTGTATCTGCCTCTTTTCTTCAGTCTCAGGGCACCCGGAGGTTCTCAGACACTGAGATCTAGTTGTTCTGGAACACCTGATATTCTTGGCTTTCTGTGAGAAGTACTATAAGAGTTTTCCAAAGGATACTAGTGGGAATGTGACAAGAATAGGAGAGGGCTGAACTCATTAAAGGATTCTATAACAAAGTGAAGGACTTTATGTCCAGTCCCCAGTTTAGTCATTCTTTCAATAGTGCCTAGCATGCCCAGTGGTGTCTTTCCTCCAATAATGTCCAGCAACTCAAATAAAAGTAGATACCACTGAGGACAGGCCTGGTTCATGGTCAAGGGGCCACAGGGAAGGTACAATGAAAGAACAAGGACATGAAGAACTAGCCCAAAATGTTGACCTGCAAATTATAAAATAAATAAATAAATAAATGTTTTAGACACTAATCGCACGGTGGTCTGTTATGCCATGGAAGCTAACAGACTCATGGATTGATTGTGTTATTTAAGCAGGTCTTGATTGCAAACTGAGGAATTGTGAATTTGTCACCATGGTCTCTTTTATCAAGTGTGAATTGTCAGGACAAATCCTACAAGGCAATGACCAACAGACCTGGGACAAGAGGTCAAGTTGTGTGGTTCATCTTACCCTACCCTGAAACTCCAAATCTTGTGAAAGACAACTGATGAAATATGTCTCTACTAGAAGAATCTGATCTTCTAATTTCGGGTTTTCATGATCTATAATGCTATGCTATTTTCTGTCAATATCTACTATTGAATCAAAAGAAGAATGGGCAATGCCAAGAGGAGTCATAGAAGAACAGTCTCTTTCCCAAGGGTAATAATGACAATCTGTATTCAAGAAATTGAAAGGCTATGGGAAACACAGATAAATCTGCTGATTGTGTCTCTAGTGACAAAGAAAGGCAAGAAAGACAGTCTCTCCACTATGGGGAAAAAGAATCAAATGAATATACCGAGCACAGTGATGCACACCTGTGATTTCCGCAACTTGGGAGGCTGAGGCAGGAACACTGCAAGTTCAAAGCTTGTCTCAGCAACTAATCAAGGCCTTATGCAACTTAGTGAGACCCTGTCTCAAAATTATAAAAAAATAAAAAAGGCTGGAGATGTGGCTCAGTGTTTAAGTGCCCCTGAGTTTAAACCCTTGTTCCAAAAAAGGAAAGAAAAGAAAACAGAATCAATGAGTAAGTACCAGAGACATGGAAAGAACATAAAGTTGACAGTGCTTTTTCCAAATGACAAGGCAAAGTCTCTGCAGAAAGGTGGGCACCATGGTGTCTCGTTGAAGTAGAACATGTTGGCAAGCTTGGGTAAAGTGCCTCCTGAGAGCACTAAGAATTAGCCCACAGTGACTTCTGCAGAGGGTCAAGTGCCTGGGGTTCTAAGTTTGTAAGCCCTGACAGAACAATTAAATTGCAAAGGCTGGAGGTAGGTTCTGGAATAATTTGTGTAAACTGCAATATTATGAGAGGTTATATTTGAGTAATAGCTTTCAAAATTATTTAATTATTACCAAAGCTGGAAAAGGGACTATAATGAGGTTTCTGATTTTCAAGATCAACAACTTGCTGACAGTAAAAGAAAGAGTAATTTCTTGCCTCTTGGGGAAATATGACTCTGTCTCCATTTCCTCTCAGCCACTGCAACCTCTCCTGCCCCTCTCCTGCTGCCCCTGTCAGTAGAATGAGTAACACTGCAGTCAGGGAAATAAGCTGGAGTCCCCCACAGTGGAATGTTTTCTTCAGATTCTAACTGGGCCACTTGCTCATCAGCACTGGCTCTCACAGGAAAGTGATGGCTGTGCATTCCAAGGCTGCTGCCTCCTTCACTTGACACCCACCAGCGAGAAAGCCACCCTCACAGATGCTTAACAAATGCTCTCAACCTGAAAGGCAGGGATGTTTTCACTGGCCTCTGCAATCCTGCAATCCGCTTGTCAAGCTGGAGAAGTGGCAGAGAAAAAGAGAAAGAGCTTGCCAGAACACAATCCTCCATACCTTCTTGTCAAAAGAACTCTAACTGCTCTGTTTGTTTACTAACAAAGATGTCAAAGTCCTTTCAAGGCTGAGGTTTTACATACAGATAATATCACAGAGAAAAGACTGATTTTTTTTTCTTTTCTTTGCCTAATAGAATGTCATCAAAGAACTCAGGACTCAGGAAGATGAAGGCATCCCCATCATGGCCTGAAGAGATTTTACTCTTTGCAAATAATCACACTGAAGAGATATCCTGGGCATGCCCAGATGTGACAGGTGCCTGCTTTCAAAACACAGGCACCAAATGCTCTTTTTCAAATACAAAAATGTTGTCAGCTGAAAGGATTTGGGGTTTCTCTGCTTTTACAGTGCATAATTATATTGTTTCTTAACATTCTTCAACACTGGACTCCAAAGTGATTTAAAACACATGTTGAAAGATTCCTTTGGCCAGTGCTGACATGCACAAATACACATAACCTACATAAAAGGATTAGTACAGTTTTCAACCAAATAGGATAGTTGAATTTAAATGCTGTCATAGGTATTCCATTGAATCCTCAAGACTCCATGTGCTTGCAGAAAAAGAAAGAGTTCTGGTGTTGATTTTGGATTCAACTGACCTCTGGTATTGGTTTAGGATTCAATTGTCCTCTATTATGATTTACAAGTGCAATGTCCCCCCAAAACTCCTGTGTGGGACAATGCAAGAAAGTTTAGAAGTTAAATGAATGAATTATGGAAGCCTTAACCTAATCAGTGCATTGATCCACTTATAGGAATTAACTGAGAGGTAACCATAGGCAGGTAGGGTGTGGCTGAAAAAGGGGGGAGGTCACTAAGAGTATGCCTGTGGGGCATATTTATTTTGTCCCTAGTGAGCCAAGTTTAGTCTTTCTCTCCTTCCTGGTTGTTATGCCTGAGCGGCTTTTCTCTGCCACATTCTTCCACAGCAATGTTCTGCCTCACTTGGGCACAAAGCAGCAGAATCAGCCATCTATGGACTGAGACCTTTTTAACCATGAGCCCCAAATAAATGTTCCTCCTCTACAACTTGTTACATCTTTTGGTGGCCAATAAAGGGGGAGGCAGAGGTTGACTAAAACAAATTGCACATTCAAAATTGATGGATTTGGAGAGGAAGAAGTCAAAATTCGGAGTCCCAGGCCCAGAATGACTCAGCATTTCCACACGTGGGTTACTGTAATCAGTGATTTAAACAAGTTACCCCCAAAAGAGCCTTCTTGAAGAAGCCAGATGAAATCTGCTTTACCCATAACTGGGATGAGCGCCTGGCTTCTTTAAAGAATAAGATATTTTAATTAGCATCTTCTGTTTTGCATTTCTTAAAAAAAAAATGCCTACGTAAGAGCTACATGAGCAGGAGAAAGCAATATCTTTGCCTTCTATAAGCTTTTTTACTGTATCCTTCAAATGCAAATGAACATATATCAAAGCATGATTGCCAACATGCAAAAACAGAATTCCCAGACACTTTCCAAATAAAGAGACTTGGTAGTTGGTGGTATAAAAAATTAACTGTGACTTCACTTTCTCTAGTGAGGAAATAATTCCCCCCAGAGTACTTCAGTGTCCTTTCCAAGGTGATGGAGAAGTGTTTGGCAGGTTCAGCTATCAAAGGCCTGAAATATGGAATAGATGAAGGGATGGAAGACCTACAGAAGGAACTGTACAAGGTAGACAAGGGGAAATATTGTCCAGAGAGTATAGCAGGTACTCACCACATGACACCTCAGAGAGTTCAAGGAAACATCCCACCACAGAAGGGAGTCTGAAGAAAGGTCAGAGATTCAGATTCCTTGGCAATGTGAAGGGTGGCCTGAGGGGGAACTAGTGCCCCAACCTAGTCTCTACTCACCTTCTAAACTGTCTCAAGTGTTTTTAATCTTTTTTTTAATATTCATTTTTTAGGTGTAGACGGACACAACACAATGTCTTTATTTTTAGGTAGTGCTGAGGATGGAACCCAGCCTCGCCTGTGCTAGACGAGCGCTCTTCCACTGAGCCATAATCCCAGCTCCTCAAGTGTTTTTAATAATACCTACATCCTTTAATATGGGTGATTAACATTCCCCTATGTTAAGAGTGAATAAATCAGCTTTAGAAAATTTTGCTATTTTTACTAACTGCCCAATATAAATCTAATTTTGAAAATATATTTGCTAGCCATACACAGCTTTGAATCAATCAAACTCCTTCATGCATTTTTCTATTGGCAAGGTCCTCTCTAAATAGAAAACTAGAATGACCATTGTCCTTGTTTTAATCCTGTCTTGGAAAAATTACTCCTCTTTGAGACTCCCCACTCCCATTCACCCCCATCCCGCCATTAAGGATTGGCCTTTCTAATTTCTATGGTCAGGTAGATAAAATGCTGCTTTTGTTCTCAGGCTGTAACATATTAGAAATATTAGAACTCTGTTTTCACCAAACCAAATCTCAAAACCATCCTGGGCTCACTCCTAATTTGCCATGAGGCTCTGCTTGTACTGATTTGATCTCCTGATAGTTGCTAATCTTCTGATGGAGGAGAAAAAATTAATTCAGTAAATGTCCTCCAGTGACCAGGGGCTCTTAAATGCTAAGCTTTATTTGTCAGCAACTCTATCCTCAGCATGAGTCCATTTCTCTCTATGCACATACCCCAAATTCCATCTCTGTGTCTGCGCCAGCTCCTGGCACACACCCACGCCACCCTCACTCACTATGATCAAGTTAAAGTGTGTATCAAAATCAACCCTAAACATTGTAAAGCCTAACAGAAAATTGAATCCATCTCTATTTTTGTGAGTTCTGCTACTACTGTAAATTTTGTTTTTAACTGATGGATGCCATCCTGTGGGGAAAATTGGTAATGCTGAGCTACCACTAACACCTCTGGTCCACTCTGAAGCAATTAACAATAGGTAAATGTGCATTTTACTTTCCACTAGCCCTGGGATTGAGCTAAGAATAAACCCAAGATGTCCCTACCAAAAACTTCAGTTCTCATTGGTGATAGCAACTTAAATCATTTACTGAAAGGCTGCTAGAAACTCAGTAAAGAAACTGGTTTTGTTCCATGGACGATATGTTTTCTGCTACATGTATTATTAAACCTTGTTGTGTCTTTAGAATGTTCTCCTGAGAACACGGTATATACTGGATTGCATGACTATTTCTTTTCCTTCAAAAAGCAGAAAGAAAAAAACATATGTGGTGTTTTATCTCAGTGAGGTAAGAACTCAATTCTGTTTTATAACTGAGCTTACTGCCCACCTCTCCGAATGAATCAACCTGATTAGCTGTCGAGTACAAACTGCTGTGATCCCACCTCAGAGCGGTCACCTTTACACTTAACAGCACAGGAAAATTACAATTTCCAAAAAAAAAAAAAAAAAAAAAAAAAAACCCACATTTAGTCACTTATTTTAAAATAGCAAATCCAGTCATTGTCATGAGTGTTGCTTAACACAATTTCATGCCCCCTCAGCCTTGCTGAACTGCATTTTCTCTTTGCTGTCTTTGCACAGGGGAAGGTGAATTATTAAACCCAGAAGGCTTACCCCAGGCAGCTGCCTGGCAGTCCTGAAAAAACACCAGAGGTCTGTTGTCCTAGAGATGCCACCAGAGGAAAGTGATAAGCTGAGAGTGGCCATTTAGAGAAGCCATATTCGCCCAAGAATGTTTACCCCAGGAACAGGTAAACTATAAATGACTCATCACTTTGTCCTCCTGCCTGGGTCCTTGCAGAGCAACCTGGTGGTGCTAATATAAGTATTTCTTTGTACTAAAGTAATTTGTATGCTTTCCACATTTCCACTATTATATTACAAGCTCCTGCAGAGCAGGAATAATCTTATACCTTGTATCTTTAAAAACAAAAACAAAAAATAGAGCCATGGATACATTTAATTACTTAGAAACTTACTTTAAAAAGAGAGAGAATGGGGGAAAGAGCTAAAGAAAATACAATCCCTGTTGCTTAGGGAATATTCCCTTTAAGTTATCTAATTAGACAATTAAAAATTCTAATTTTCAAAATCATCAAGCTTCCCCAATAACAAAGATAACTTAAAACTTTAACTAGGAAGATCTGCAAAAACAGCAAATACCCAGCTCATCTAGCATACATAAAAGGGAGAAAATAAAAGACCAATTGAGTGTCTAAAAAGGCAACAGCTATATCAGTTTCTTTGCTACCTTTTATGGTAGAACAGGATATTTCAAACTTATCACTATTAATATGTTGGGCTATATAATTCTTTGTTGAAGGGGGGGGTGTGGTCCTGTAGGATATTTAGTGGCCTCCCTAGGCTCTGTCAATAGCTAATAGCATCTTGTGCCCTGTTTTGACAACAAAAATGCAGACACTGCCAAATGTCCCTGAGGACAAAATCAGTCTCCAGGGAGAACCAGAGGTTTGAGTGAACTTGTACTTGTGAGAGACTTCCCAAAAGTGTACATTGGATTTTTACTTGGCGTGTTTTTGCATTTTGGCCATATGCTATTCAGTTAACATCTTTTTGAGTTTCACCCCATTTGTTGTTGTTTCTTTTTGGAATCAAATTAAGATTGTAAGGCAGAGGGCAGGTATACTGGTTCTTCAATACCACAACCTCTTGAATCCATTAAACCATTCCTGAAATCTGGGGACAACTCCTTTATACTCCAGCCTCTGACATGAGAAAGTGGGGCTGCATAGGACAGCAGCAGTCATTAGATGAAGTGAGGTCACTCCAAGCCTGAGAAAGCTATTGCCACTGTCACACTCTGAGGATCTCTGAATTCAAAAAGTTTAAGAAATTCTTTATCAGGTTTATAGGAAAAATTAAGACTACATGACCTGTAGCAGAATGTTTAGTTCACATCTGCTTTCAAAAGTACAGGAATGGTCATCCTTAACATGGAAGTTCCTCAGGTACATCGACTCTGATTTGGCAGATCCATGATTATATTATGGAGGGACCTAATTCATGGGGCCGCAATCCTTAGAGTTCCCTTAAGATTTATCCTTCTCATGGTACAAGGTACCCATCTCATCTTTCAGATCTATTCAAGAAGGAATCTAACAGCTCTCCAAGAAAGAGCCCTGGAACTCAATTAAGCTGGACCACAGAATTTATGTGCATCCCTGAATCAGTGATTGGACCAAAAGAGTAAAACATTCTGACTGATTCAGGACAACCAGGGCCATTCTGGGACAGAAGGTAAATGAGATGAGAGACGGATGGAGCCAAAAGAAAACCTGGAGATATTTAGAGGAAGAAAAAGGGGAAATGAGTTTAAAAGTGTTATTAATATTATCCATTACCATGGTTCAATTGTTAATGCTTACATTAAAGCAAAAATTAAGATGCAACATATTTACAATGTAATTGTAGAATTGGTATTTTTAAATAAATATCAACTAATTTACTAACAACCATAATTTATCTATTTTAAAATACATATTAACTCATTGATATGGTTTGGGAACAAAACACTTGAAATGTAAGATGATTATCTATCAATCCTTTGTGTTACAACATGTTATTTTCTCATTTGGGGATTATAGTATGTCTAAACTTGAGACCCTTTTTGAATGTAAGGCTTTGGCCAAATGGACCACCTAGGCCCCCTTCACCCCCACTATTACCACCACCATTACCACAAACACGGACAGGGTCTCAGTTCCTTCTGGTCCTTCAGTTTATTAGTAAGTTTTCAACAACAGTCAAAACATTAGAAGTAGGGTTCATCTTCAAATGATCAAATGAAATATAAATATCCCTGCCTAGAGTGTGTTCAGAAAAGTAAACTCCCTGTTAGGCAGAATTATTTAACAGACAATTTCCATGAAGGTGAGTACACACCACAGTAAAGAGCTTTAGAGATTGGGAAAAGGCTAAAGTTAAGCTGAGCTCCCTGGAGGATTGTTGAAGCAGTTTATTTTAAATATGCTAAAATGTTAGGGTATTATCTTTCTAATAAGATGAGATCAAAGTAGAGTCAACAAACAGAACTAAGAAAATAGATGCTGTTTCAGAGTTCAAAAGTTCAATAGCTTGTGCCTTCCGGCTTCCTACTGATTTCTGCTAGGTATGTCAGAATGTTTGGGATTTTTAGGAGGGCTTGGACAGAAGCCAATAAGGATTTCTTTGATATTTCTAAGCATAAAGGCACACTGTAGCTTCCGCATGGACCACGTTCCCAGAATTCAGGTTAAGAGTTATTTATTTAGGACTCAGTTTGCTTTCTTCCTGGAGACAACCGGGTAGCTAAACCAGCTGAAATTAAGTTCTGTCTAGAAAATTTTGTGAAACTTAAATGCCCTGCTATCATGCTCCTGTGAGAAAAAGTATTATGAATCTCAACTTGGAATGGCAGGAACACAGTTCCCACAGAGTAGGAATATTTCAGTTTCAAGTCCTTGAACTCCAAAAGGAAAAGTGGATAGAATATGGGAATAATAGGAAAGCTAAAGCTGAAAGACCTCTGGATCAAAGGGAAGTAAGACACATCCTTCTCTCCTCATACTCCAACTCTTAACTCCATAGGCCTGGACCCTTCTGAGGTTTGAGATGTTTATTTTCCTACTGACCTTTTAATAATATCATGCCTGACTCTTCTCCTATTTGATTTCCTCATAAAATTAGCACATCATCATTTTGAGACTTTCATAAATGCTTATATTTCAGCAAACAAGTAGACAGCAGCTATTAAAAATAATATACTTCTTGACTTTTTGGGTTTTTTGGCTCAGATGTAGATCAGTAAAACTGCCATGCATCTAAACAACAATTTGCATAATGTTTAAGCTACTAACTGGCTGTAAGAAGTACTTTACTAGCCTTTTGGACATGAGATGGTTGATAAGCCATGCCTCTGAGAAATACTTTAAGTCACAGAAGACTATATAAATCAAGAATGAATAACCTATCCTACTGTTGCATTTAAGTGTCTAAGATTCATTTCATATTATCTAATTCAGAACTGAAACGAAAACTTAAAACTGTGTATATAATGCAATTACATATAGATACAATCAAGAAAGTCCAGAACTGGTTATGCTAGATCATGAGAGAGAAATTGCCAAAGGGATCTGAAGAAATAGGCAAATAAAACAAGAAATCACCCTCAAATAAAGAAAAAAATCCAAAGACAAGGACAATCATGTAGTATAATAGAAAAAAGAAAATAAGTGACTAAGAAAAGTAGATGTTGTACAGAAAGAAAGAAAAGATGACTTCAAGAAAAGGACATGATTCCTTTCTTTCCTTTTCTAAAATCAAATAGGTATTTGGCAAGCATGTATGGATTTCAGAATTGTCAAATGATGAGAACAAAATAGATGATTTAACTTGGCTCTCATTCTGAAGATTAGGGGCAAGTGTACCGGATTGAGGTAGGAACATTAAAGATGATGCCCACATCATCAGCCAGCCCACCTGCGAAGGGGTTTGGACACTTTCAAAAACTGGAGTTTGGTGTCTTAGAGAAAGTAGAGGTTATGTAGCAACCACTAAATTACCCCCGTTAATGCTACTAATAAGCTTTAATGCTGTTTTCTCAGAAAAGTGAGAGTATGCTGGACTTGTAATAAATAATTTAGCTGAAATACAAAAAAAAGACATGCCAGAATTGATACATGACTAGAAAATTTATTTAAGAGCAACCCGCAGAGGGGCATAGCTGCCCCACGCGCCTGCAAGGTAGGCGGAACCGTGACCACCGACAGAACAGGCCCAGCAGCCCGCCAGACACATCGCCCCAGTTGGGGGAGAGCCAGAGCCACCGGGTGCCTGCAAGGTAGGCAGACCTGTGACCCACCAGCAGAACAGGCCCAGAAACCCGCGGAGGGGCACTGCTGCCCCAAGTGCCTGCAAGGTAGGTGAAACCGTGACCACTGACAGAACAGGCCCAGTGACCCACCAGACACATCTCCCCAGTCGGGGGAGGGGCAGAGCCACCACCAAAGCCTGCGAGGGAGAATTTGCAACTATACAAGATAAATACATAGGGGGAAAAATCAATAACACAACAGTTTCACCAAGCAGTAAGAAACGCAAACAGTATGAAAAGACAAGGAAAGAAAGGACCACAAGCAATGCAGGTCAACTCAACATTAGAAGAGGTAATATCTGCAGCAGATGGAATGTCAGATAAAGAATTCAGGATATACATGCTTCAGATGATCTGGAGTCTCAAGGAAGACATTAGACAGCAAAATCAGACAATGAAAGACCACTTCGACCACTTCGACAATAAATTACATAAACAAATCCAAGAAGCAAAAGATCAATTATACAGGGAGATAGAGGTTATAAAAAACAAACAAACAGAAATCCTAGAAATGCAAGAAACAATAAACCAACTTAAAAACTCAAATGAGAATACTACCAGCAGAGTAGAACACTTAGAAGATAGAACATCAGACAATGAAGACAAAGTATTTCAACTTGAAAAGAACATAGACAGCTCAGCAAGACTGTTAAGAAACCATGAGCAGAACATCCAAGAAATATGGGATAACATAAACAGACCAAACTTAAGAGTCATTGGGATACAGGAAGGCATAGAGGTCCAAACCAAAGGAATGAGCAATCTATTCAATGAAATAATATGAGAAAACTTCCCAGACTTGAAGAATAAAACAGAATCCCAAATCCTAGAAGCCTACAGGACGCCGAATGTGCAAAATCATAAGAGATCCACACATAGACACATTATAATGAAGATGCCCAACATACAGAATAAGGAAAGAATTATAAAAGCTACAAGAGAACGGAAGCAGATTACATTTAGGGGTAAACCAATCAGGATAACAGCTGATCTTTCAACACAGACTCTGAAACCTAGAAGATCCTGGAATAACATATTTCAAACACTGAAAGAAAATGGGTTCCAACCAAGAATTGTGTATACAGCGAAATTAAGCTTCAGGATGGAAGATGAAATTAAAACCTTCCACGATAAACAAAAGTTAAAAGAATTTGCAGCTAGAAAACCATCTCTTCAAAACATCCTCGGCAAAATATTACAGGAAGAGGAAATAGAAAATACCAGTGAAAACCAACAGCGGGAGGTAGTACAGTAAAGGGGGGTGGGATAATCAAACCATGTTTAGTAACATAAATAAACAAATATGGCTGGAAGAACAACCCATATCTCAATAATAACCCTAAATGCTAATGGCTTAAACTCACCAATTAAGAGACACAGGCTAGTAGAATGGATCACAAAACAAGACCCAACAATATGCTGCCTTCAGGAGATGCATTTAATAGAAAAAGACATACATAGACTGAAGGTGAAAGGTTGGGAAAAATCATATCACTCATATGGACTTCGGAAACAAGCAGGAGTGTCCATACTCATATCAAATAAAATAGATTTCAAGACAAAGTTAATCAAAAGGGATAAAGAGGGACACTACATACTGCTCAAGGGAACCATACACCAACAAGACATAACAATCATAAATATATATGCCCCAAACAATGGTGCAGCTAAGTTCATCAAACAAACTCTTCTCAAGTTCAAGAGTCTAATAGACCACCATACAATAATCATGGGAGACTTCAACACACCTCTCTCACCACTGGACAGATCTTTCAAACAAAAGTTGAATAAGGAAACTATAGAACTCAATAACATAAGTAATAACCTAGACTTAATCGACATATATAGAATATACCACCCAACATCAAGCAGTTATATTTTTTTCTCAGCAGCTCATGGATCCTTCTCAAAAATAGATCATATATTATGTCACAGGGCAACTCTTAGACAATAAAAAGGAGTAGAGATAATACCATGCATCTTATCTGATCATAATGGAATGAAATTGAAAATCAACGATAAAAGAAGTAAGGAAAAATCATGCATCACTTGGAGAATGAACAATAGGTTACTGAATGATCAATGGGTAATAGAAGACATCAAGGAGGAAATTAAAAAATTCTTAGAGATAAATGAAAACACAGACACAACATATCGGAATCTATGGGACACATTGAAAGCAGTTCTAAGAGGAAAATTCATTGCTTGGAGTTCATTCCTTAAAAAAAGAAAAAACCAACAAATAAATGATCTAATACTTCATCTCAAAATTCTAGAAAAAGAAGAGCAAAACAACAGCAAAAGGAGTAGAAGGCATGAAATAATTAAAATCAGAGCTGAAATTAATGAAATCGAAACAAAAGAAACAATTGAAAAAATTGACAAAACTAAAAGTTGGTTCTTTGAAAAAATAAATAAAATCAACAGACCCTTAGCCACACTAACGAAGAGAAGAAGAGAGAGAACTCAAATTACTAGCATACAGGATGAAAAAGGCAATATCACAACAGACACTTCAGAAATACAGAAGATTATCAGAAATTATTTGAATCCTTATACTCCAATAAAATAGAAGATAGTGAAGGCATCGATAAATTTCTTAAGTCATATGATCTGCCCAGATTGAGTCAGGAGGATATTGACAACCTAAACAGACCAATATCAATTGAGGAAATAGAAGAAACCATCAAAAGACTACCAACTAAGAAAAGCCCAGGACCGGATGGGTATACAGCAGAGTTTTACAAAACCTTTAAAGAGGAACTAATACCAATACTTTTCAAGCTATTTCAGGAAATAGAAAAGGAGGGAGAACTTCCAAATTCATTCTACAAGGCCAACATCACCCTGATTACTAAACCAGACAAAGACACTTCAAAGAAAGAAAACTACAGACCAATATCTCTAATGAACCTAGATGCAAAAATCCTCAATAAAATTCTGGCGAATCAGATACAAAAACATATCAAAAAGATTGTGCACCATGATCAGGTAGGATTTATCCCTGGGATGCAAGGCTGGTTCAATATACAGAAATCAATAAATGTTATTCACCACATCAATAGGCTTAAAAATAAGAACCATACGATCATCTGGATAGATGCAGAAAAAGCATTCAACAAAGTACAGCATCCCTTTATGTTCAAAACTCTAGAAAAACTAGGGATAACAGGAACATACCTCAATATTGTAAAAGCAATCTATGCTAAGCCTCAGGCTAGCATCATCCTGAATGGAGAAAAACTGAAGGCATTCCCTCTAAAATCTGGAACAAGACAGGGGTGCCCTCGCTCACCACCTCTGTTCAACATAGTTCTCGAATCACTGGCCAGAGCAATTAGACAGACGAAAGAAATTAAAGGCACAAAAATAGGAAAAGAAGAACTCAAATTATCACTATTTGCAGGTGACATGATTCTATACCTAGCAGACCCAAAAGGGGCTACAAAGAAACTATTAGAGCTAATAAATGAATTCAGCAAAGTGGCAGGATATAAAATCAACACGCACAAATCAAAGGCATCCCTGTATATCAGCGACAAATCCTCTGAAATGGAAATGAGGACAACCACTCCATTCACAATATCCTCAAAAAAAAATAAAATACTTGGGAATCAACCTAACAAAAGAGGTGAAAGACTTATACAATGAAAACTACAGAACCCTAAAGAGAGAAATAGAAGAAGATCTTAGAAGATGGAAAAATATACCCTGTTTATGGATAGGTAGAACTAACATCATCAAAATGGCGATATTACCAAAAGTTCTCTATAGGTTTAATGCAATGCCAATCAAAATCCCAACAGCATTTCTTGTAGAAATAGAGAAAGCAATCATTAAATTCATTTGGAAAAATAAAAGACCCAGAATAGCAAAAACAATGCTAAGCAGAAAGTGTGAATCAGGCGGTATAGCGATACCAGACTTCAAAGTATACTACAGAGCAATAGTAACAAAAACAGCATGGTCTGGTACCAAAACAGGCGGGTGGACCAATGGTACAGAATAGAGGACACAGAAACCAATCCACAAAATTACAACTATCTTATATTGGATAAAGGGGCTAAAAGCATGCAATGGAGGAAGGATAGCATCTTCAACAAATGGTGCTGGGAAAACTGGAAATCCATATGCAACAAAATGAAACTGAATCCCTTTCTCTCGCCATGCACAAAAGTTAACTCAAAGTGGATCAAGGAACTTGATATCAAATCAGAGACACGGTGTCTGATAGAAGAAAAAGTTGACTACGATCTACATACTGTGGGGTCGGGCTCCAAATTCCTCAATAGGACACCCATAGCACAAGAGTTAATAACTAGAATCAACAAATGGGACTTACTCAAACTAAAAAGTTTTTTCTCAGCAAAAGAAACAATAAGAGAGGTAAATAGGGAGCCTACATACTGGGAACAAATCTTTACTCCTCACACTTCAGACAGAGCCCTAGTATCCAGAATATACAAAGAACTCAAAAAATTAGACAATAAGATAACAAATAACCCAATCAACAAATGGGCCAAGGACCTGAACAGACATTTCTCAGAGGAGGACATACAATCAATCAACAAGTACATGAAAAAATGCTCACCATCTCTAGCAGAGAAATGCAAATCAAAACCACCCTAAGATACCATCTCACTCCAGTCAGATTGGCAGCCATTAGGAAGTCAAACAACAACAAGCTGGCGAGGATGTGGGGAAAAGAGTTCACTTGTACATTGCTGGTGGGACTGCAAATTGGTGCGGCCAATTTGGAAAGCAGTATGGAGATTTCTTGGAAAGCTGGGAATGGAACCACCATTTGACCCAGCTATTCCCCTTCTCGGTCTATTCCCTAAAGACCTAAAAAGAGCATACTACAGGGACACTGCTACATCCATGTTCCTAGCAGCACAATTCACAATAGCAAGACTGTGGAACCAACCTAGATGCCCTTCAATAGACGAATGGATAAAAAAAAAATGTGGCATTTATACACAATGGAGTATTACTCTGCATTAAAAAATGACAAAATCATAGAATTTGCAGGGAAATGGATGGTATTAGAGCAGATTATGCTAAGTGAAGCTAGCCAATTCCTTAGAAACAAATGCCAAATGTCTTCTTTGATATAAGGAGAGTAACTAAGAACAGAGTAGGGATGAAGAGCATGAGAAGAAGATTAACATTAAACAGGAATGAGAGGTGGGAGGGAAAGGGAGAGAGAAGGGAAATTGCATGGAAATGGAAGGAGACCCTCAGGGGTATACAAAATTACATACAAAGTGAGGGGAAAGGGAAAAAATATAAGGGGGAGAAATGAATTACAGTAGAGGGGGTAGAGAGAGAAGAGGGGAGGGGAGGGGGCGAGGGGGGATAGTAGAGGATAGGAAAGGCAGCAGAATACAACAGACACTAGTATGGCAATATGTAAATCAATGGATGTGTAACCGATGTGATTCTGCAATCTGTATATGGGGTAAAAATGGGAGTTCATATCCCACTTGAATCAAAGTGTGAAATATGATATATCAAAAACTATGTAATGTTTTGAACAACCAACAATAAAAATTAATTTAAAAAAACATTAAACAGAGACATGAGGTGGGAGGGAAAGGGAGAGAAAAGGGAAATTGCATGGAAATGGAGGGAGACCCTCAATGTTATACAAAATTACATATAAGAGGTTGTGAGGGGAAGGGGAAAATAAACAAGGAGGGAAATGAATTACAGTAGATGGGGTAGAGAGAGAAGATGGGAGGGGAGGGGAGGGAGGATAGTAGAGGATAGGAAAGGTAGCAGAATACAACAGTTACTAATAGGGCATTATGTAAAAATGTGGATGTGCAACCGATGTGATTCTGCAATCTGTATTTGGGGTAAAAATGGGAGTTCATAATCCACTTGAATCTAATGTATGAAATATGATATGTCAAGAGATTTGTAATATTTTGAACAACTAATAAAAAAAGAAAAAAAAAGCAATATGAAAAAAAATTTAAGAATAAATAAATTTAAGAAAGAAAATTCATTTAAGAAAAGATGCAATGCATATGGAAATCATCTAATAAAGTTAAACAATGTCTTCTCTCTTCCCTGCTCTAAACATACCCCCAGATTGAGTGTTTATAATTATTTCAAGTCTAAAAAAATCTCAGGGAATTTCTTCATTATGAAACAGCTAACAACATTTTGAAATTTTTTATAACATACAGAACTTTTTGTCTATGACAACTTATAAAGCTATGTAGTAAGCAAGCCCTGCAATTAACACAGACTGGACAGGTTTGTGTCTTCCCACAATGTTGGAATTTACTAAATAACAATAAATTCACAAGCTACATAAATTTCATTGGCTTTAAGTCACAGAGTACTCATGGTTCATGGGGTACTGAGACCATAGCAATAACAGGGTCTTTTATTCCATTACAATATTAATCACTAATATCTACAACACTCAAGTCACACAACCTACCTTGCACAGTGATATATAGGTTATAAAAAATGGCTAAGAAAGGGTTAACAGTTTCCACAGAGTTCCAGAGGCAGAAATGAAAGCGAAGGCAGAGGGTTGATTCCTATGCAAAAGTTACTGCAGATGGTCAGCTGTGGTAGGAACCCTGCCAAGCATTTGTTGAGGTATTGAAGTTATTCAAGATTGGGAGCTGTGCAGGGCATGCAGAGCTGTTCAAGGCAAGGCAAGGATGCCAACAGCAAGCAGTTCTGAATTGGGCCACATCATCCAGTGATATCAAGCTGAGCTGAAGCCCCTGGGGCATAGTCAGGAGTTCATCACCTGGCTCTTGGGCAGCATTCCCCAGGTAGTCTAATAAGATGACCTGTCAGTGTGCCTCCATGCCATTGTCTTTTTTTTTAATTTTTTAATATTTATTTTTTAGTTTTTGGCAGACACAACATCTTTGTTTGTATGTGGTGCTGAGGATCGAACCCGGCCGCAGGCATGCCAGGAGAGCTCGCTACCGCTTGAGCCACACCCCCAGCCCCTATGCCATTGTCTTTGGTGCTCCCTATTCATATGTTTCAGGAGAGGGGACAACACTATTCATTGGCCTAGTATATTTGATAATCTGGTCCTGATTTCCCTGTTAAGAATCTGATATGCCCATGCATCCATGTGTTTCTAATTTAATTCAGTCAGTTCACAGATGGCCGTTTTTTTTATTAGCACAATTAATTTATTTATCAGTCTGCACCATATGACTATGCTATGCTTCGGGAGGTTATTCTTTTTGAAAAGTTCTGTGTAGCCAACATCTGGTGGTTACCTACTTGCTCAAACAAGTTACCAAGTCACTCTGCATTAGTACTGATACTAATGGTAAACCGCTGTTTTTCTAAAGGGTGTAACTCAGAGCCTGAAAACTGCTCTTCCACACAACATGGAGTAATTTGGAACAAAGCACAGCCTGCTCTCCACAAATGGGCTTTCCACAGTCAAGGAAAAAAGACAGGCTAGAGCATGATGGGAAAGGTTTGCCTTTCTCGTTCATGATTAGATGAAAACCGCCAGATGGCACTGTGTTAGGCTTTATCCCTGTAAGTTTCTTGCTCTGAGCAATGTGCATGTGGTGGGACCTCAGGGAAAAGCAAGACAGCACTTTGGGGTAGTGTGTTAAAGGAAGCAATTAAACATGCCAGTAAAGCTGGTTCTATTGCTGGATTTGTGACTATGATCATTTCTTTACTTTCTGCTAACCACAGTGTAGAAATCCAGCAACCACAGCACTTGGTGCCACTCACTGCCTAACCAGAGAGGAAAGAACCCCTTTGGGTAGTTGGGAGGGAATGTCTTGTGGTTGTTGGACTTCTAAGCTGTGGGCAGCTGATAACGGAAAAACAATCTGAGTCACAAATACAACAGTGATGAAGCTTCTTGTAGTTTATCAAAATACTGTTCAGTATTTCATATTGTGTACTTTATAGAGAGTAGTTCATTGATCTTGAAAAAAAATCTATGAAATAAGCAAGGAAAGATGTTAAATTATCTGTATAGAGAATTTTTACCAAGTCACAATTTTACAAGAACTCCAGTATCAACCAAACAAAAATTCAGAAATATATCTCTAATATTTAATTATCTAGATTATGGCTTGTTAAATATTTGGGATGTGGGGCCTCTGAGTGGAATTAAAAGTCTATGCGATGCTATCATGTGTAGAGAATGCACCCTATTTTCACAGAGCACGTAAAGTTCTAAGTAACCAGTCTGCTTTGTGACCTTAAGAGGTAACATAACCTCTGGACATAACTACTTCATCATAAATTTAGTAGGGTTGAAGTAAATCTCCATTGTATCTGCAGTGTAGTAAAATGTTTGCAAGCATAGCTTTTAGTCAGAAAGGCTCCAGTTCAAGTTCTTGCTCTTTCACTTAGCCGTTAGAATTAGAGAAATTTATTAGCTCTTTTTATTTAGTTTACAAACCTCTAAAATGAGGGCAATAATAATAATAATATCCATTTATTTCATTGTTTGAAAAAACTCCATGCAATAATAAATGTCAGGAACTTAGCATGGTGTGTGGTCACTAAACATCCAATAATTATTAAGTATTATTACTAGCAAATATGGTTCTAGCCTTGGTATTCTTTTTTGTTTGGTTTGATTTTGGGGTTTTTTGTTATTTTTTTTTATTTGTTTTAATTAGTTACACATGACAGTACAATGATCTTGACATATCATACATTTGAATCAGGGTATAATTTCTCATTTTTCTGAGTGTACAGGTTGCAGAATCACATTGGTCATGCAGTCACGTATATACATACAGCAATAATAATGTCTATTTTATTCTGCTGTCCTTCCTTGGGATTCTTTATTGGGCTTTTTTATAGGGTTGGGCATGCTCTAGGATCTATTACTGGTTCAGGCTCTGCCAACTCATCACATGGTGCTACTCAGTTTTTAATAAATTCAGTAAGCAATAGCTTACTTTTCAGCTTCCATTATCTCTCCTGTTTTGTAGAGGGGGTAGGCAGGTCTGGCCAGAAATTTAAGGCAGATATCCAAAGATGCAGGAAGAGTGACTTAATCAAAGTCACAGCTGGTATGAATGTCAGAGCTTTATCTACTGTTCCAAAAGTTTTTGGCTTATAGTAATGTCCTTGGTCCAGGCTGCATCTTGCCAACCCAAGTAATATTTCAAAGGTTGATTTAGATTTGGCTGCTCTAAGCATAGATCACTACTGCAATCTTCATGACATTTCTAGTACAAGGCCAAAATTCTACCATCTTTAAAAGTTAGAGCCATAAACAAACAGTGGTACATGGCAAAATTAAAATGGGAAAGGAACTATCCACAGGAGGTCTATTGTAAATGTTTCACCAAAATTAAGCCAATTGAAGTTGATTTGGTAGTATTTCCTATTGAGATCTGTGTTTTGGCATTGAGAAAAAGCCCACTGTGGTCTAAATTATGTGAGTATAATATATAGCTTCTCTATATATACTATATACTTCTATTTCCACTAACCTAAGAAGATTCAGAACAAAACAAATAATAACAATCATAAAGATTTCAGCCATTCCTCAAATCAGAAGCTGAGAAGAATTTTCACTCCATATCAGAGTAGGGGATAGAAGTGAAAAATCACAATCAGATTTAAAAAAAAAAAAAAAAAGTGAAAGATACATTTTCCAAAGTGGCCATTCCAATACATCTCATCCCAATATATATCATCCCATGTGACTTACAATGTTACACTGACACTCCTTCATCAAAACATGGGGTCAATTTCTCATCCCCTATGAGCCTCAATGGTTATGTACTTTTAACAAAAAGAGTAAAGAGGAAGAGTCAGTATGTGACCTCCACAGCTAGGTTAGAAAAGTCAACACCTCTTCCACATGTCTGGCTGTCTCTCTATATATCTTAACCTTGAAATTCAGCCACCATGATATAGGGAATCCCAAGGAACACAGAGAGGTTACTTGCAGAGGTTCTGTCCAACAATTCCATCTAAGGTTGCAACCAACATCTGGCAGTATTCCCTTAATATATAGATGAACCAGTCTTCTAATGATTCCAGCTCTCAGACTGTGATGCCCCAGCTGACACTGAGTGAAACAGAGATGACCTACCCTAAACAGGCCTTTCCCAAATTGCACGTTTATGCACAAAATAAATGTTGTTTCAAGTCACTTTTAGGGTAGTTTGTTAGACTAAAATGAACAACCAAAATACCCTACAAATTGTGTCATATACATGAGAGTGATCCTGTTGTTCTTAAACTGGAATAAGAGATGCTATGATCTCTCATGACTTGTACTATTATTCAGAGAGGCAGGCTCAACTGCCAAATTGGACTATTCTCCCTCCTTAGGCACAGTTACTATTTTGAGAGTTTATCATAATATCACAACAAAAACAATTTAATATCATTCATTAATGTTTACCGAGTAATTATGATTAAGTGTGGTTTTATTTTGTCTGTGATTTCTCATTTAATACCCTCAGCAATACCATACAGTAAATAAGAGAAGTTTAGAAAAGAGACGTATACAAGAAACCTCAGCTATACACAAAGGAATACTATTTAAAACCAGTGTGCTTAATCACATAAAAACATAAAACCATTCTCTACAACCTCTTGTATCAATGAGGAAATAAAAATTTCATCAGCAGACTTTTGGAAAACAATGACAAAGAACAGGACAGAATGAAATCTTATGTCAGGATTTATGGAATGTGGCCACAGTTGTACTCGGAGAATCAGAGCAAAATATACTGCTGTGTTAGTCAGCTTTTGTCATAATGACAAAATACCTGAGATAAACAACTGGCTACAGAGATTTTGGTCCATGGTCATTTCTGACTCTATTGATTCCTGGTAGAACAACATGGCAGGTAACATGTGATGTAGAAAAGCAACTCACCTCATGATGGACAAGGGGTAGAAAGAGAGCGGGGCACAGGGACAAAATATATCTTTCAAGATTATGCCCCCAGTAACATACTTCCTCCAATTGGGCCCCACCTCCTAAAGTTTAGGTCTAACTTATAGCAACTGAGTAAAATTTATAGTTTCAAATACTTTTTCTACAAAAAGTATAAATAAGTGAAACAAGGTTAAAATCAACATAAGAATGGACTATGATACTGATTAGAACAAAGATCAAACAAATAGAAAATGTAGATGGATTTTAAAAATTAAAGGCAAGTTCAAGAACAGTGTCTTCATGAAAAAAATAAAACTTGTAACAATGACTCTACTAGTCAGGGAAGGCTTACATCTAGAGGGGAAAACAACTCCAATTTTCAGTCTCTAACTCAATAAAAGCTACTGGTTGTTTATGTTCTTATCTAATAAAGGGTGCTAGGATTGGGAAGCTCTGCTTCACAAATGTAGCTCTTTCCATTTTATGATGCCACCATCTTAAACCTATAAATTTCAAGGATGCCCTGAAAGAGGAAGACAGTAAATGACTGTCCGTGGATGATATTTATGGACTAGCCATAGAAGCTATATGTAATGCTTCTGCCTTCATTCTGTTCACAAGATCCAGTCACATAGCCTAATCTGTCTCAAGTTAGCCTAGAAACTCTAATCATTCAGAATGTCCCAGAAGAAAAAGGAATGGGTTGGGGGAAATATACCATTATCTCTGCACAATCTTCCTTTGTAGAAGAAATCCACCACTCCAACCCTAAAGAATATTTATCTGCTCTTAATTGTCTCAAGCTGAAAATGGCACATAACTTTTGTTTAAATTCCATTAGCTGGAAAAAATCTCAATGTGTCACCTAGACATGAAGATCTGGGAAATATAGTTCAGTTGTGGATGCAAGAAGAGAAAATTAATGTGATCATTTCTGGCCAATATTTCCCAGTTGGATAGAACACATACATCTATTGTAGGTCAATTCTCAGGGTTTACAGAAAAGATAAGGCAAGGGAACTACTCTCATCAAAAGATGCTAGGAATTCCATTATTTCCAGCAAAGAAGTGTTTAATACTATGATCCCAACCAATGAAAAAAAAATGGATACAAGGCCTTGATAACCAGTGACAGACACAGAAAATAAAATTGTGGCCTCCAGAGGAATGGAAATTACGAAAAGAAACTACAGTTCCAGAAAACTGGGTCACCATAGTCAACAGAACCACAATGTTTTGATTTGAGATGTGTATATCTTATAGAGTTTTTTATTACTTATATCACTGGTAAAAATCAAGACTGGCTCTAAAATATCAAGAACTGTTGAATCTCTGTGTGGAAGTTAATCTGCCAAATTTGGATGTATGTAGAAATAAAAACTCAAGTACCATATTATTGACCCTGAAAAAAATTATCAAAGGCGATATTAGAGGAAAGAGAAGACCCATAGAAGATGGAACTGGCACTAAAATTTCTCCAGTCTCTATATTTGAGAATTTACTCAAACCAAAGACCCACAGGGAATTAAAGAACAGCTTATACCCAACTATGTGGCAAAGATTAACTGAGGAGGCACTATTCAAACCAAAGAAGTCATCCCACTCCATCATTTGTCCTTAGAAGGTTTGCCTATAAATATTTCATTCAAATCAGTCTCTAAAATGTTGGTAAGAACAGTCAAAGAGCATTAGATAACATCACATTTTAAAGGACACTAATTTTATTTGGGGGGAGACGTATAAAATATTAAATAGTTTTTAACATGCTGTAACTCCACTTCAGTTCTATGTAGAATAGATATTGTGCTCTCATGTGAACATTCAGGTCTTTTGTCATTAACATTTGTTCTACTAATTAGGAAAGAATGCATATCAAACATAATAATGTGCAACAAATGGGTCTATTTTATTCAGTATTTTACAAATGACATTACACTCTCCTATGCTGTGGCTCACAGTAGTCATATAATCCATTCTGCATCAGTAACTAGTGATTTATTCTTTTGAAGCTTCAATATGATTCATATTGCCAGTACTTTAAGTACCCATTAGTTAATCTTTGCTGCTGCTGACCTCAGTAGGTTTTGGGGTAAACCTTCATATAGCATTTATAGGTCACAAAAATGCCAACAATGTTCATTATGGTCATTTTCCAAACTACCTGACAGCAAAATGTTTTCCCTCAACTCATTTGTATGTATGTCCCTTAATTAATGTTCACCTCATGCCAAAAAATACTGAAATTCTTGTCACTTCACATGCAGCATGACATTTACACCAATATTTTCTGAATTTATCATGAGCAATGCACAAAGAATTTGTATCCAGTGGCTTGAAGGCAGATAAACTGTAAAACTGGACTCAAATACCTGTAGTCTGAAAAGCATGAAGGAAATTAGAAAAGTGAATATCTTTGCAAATAAATTAGAACTATACCTTCTTTACCATCCTCAAAGGCATCATGACTACTAATTGCCACTAACAAACAGATCTTTTACAATCAATATAAAATCTTTGAGAGGTATTTTTAGAAAGTGATTCTATGTATGGGAAGTTTTTCTTGTCTGAAATACAGATGGAAAAACATGCTTTTTTTTTTTTTTAATCAGAGAAAGTGTTTAAAAGACTCCTAAAGTTCAAAAATAGAGAAGAGCTTCAATCCATTATGAAAAAAAAGACCTTTCTGGAGATGAAGGGGATTGAAGTGGTGCCATTTGATCGTTCAGGGCATAAACATGTCACTGGAAACATAAAAGAGTTTAGTGAACGGAGTTCAAAATTTTGAGATCCAAAGTAGTTTCTGGTTTGGGAACTATAAAGCACTTTCTGTTGTGGAGTTGATTCATACAAGATGCTCCCAGTATAATAATGTTTAAGAAGCCTCAGTTTACTTATCGTCTTAAGTGCAGCAGGAGGTGCATGGTGCCAGGTTTCAGAGGTCAAGATCTGGAGCGAGGCATTTGGGTGTGCAGCTTGGCTCTTCCTCTAACTCCTTGTGTTACTTTGGGCAACTGCTCCCTCCTCTGCTTTGCTTGAGTTTGCTCAGTTAGGAAGAACAGGGAGAGCTTATAACAAATATCTCATTCAGTCTCTAAAATGTTGACAAAAACAATCAAATAGTATTAGAGAGCATCACATTTTAAAGGGCACAAATTTTATTTTGGGGAAGGATGTACAAAGTAATAAATAATATGTGTGGTTTTATGCAGATATATCAGTTTATGGCACCTAATAACCATTCACTCAGAGTTAGCGCTTACTATTATTTCAAACTTACAAATGAGAAAACTTCAGAGCTGTTAAGTGACTCCAAAGGTGGCACAGACATTTTCTAGCTACCACCATCCCTTGAATTCCAGATCCCATCTCCCAGTGAGCCCTATTCCCACACAACTAGTAATTAAAGCAATCTAAATTTCAGCAATATTTTTTATTTTTAACTCTTCATATTTCAAGCATTATTGGCTAGTCTTGTGCTACAAGTAAATGCAATAATTTTCCAACCCACAATTTATTGCCTCACTTTCTTTTCCCTTTACTCTATTGTTTGTAATCCATTTGTTTTTCATTTTTTAATTGAAATACAGGGAACTAGAATTTGGACAGGACTCAAGATTGCATTTCAGGACTTTCCAAGTGTCAACACTTATTCAGAAAGGGGATGAAATGCCCAGCTCCTGACTATATGTGCTATCTTTTGTGACCCAGTCTTAATCAACCAGATAACAGGTAAGGAATTAACACTCCAAGTTCTATACCTTTGAATCACATGCATCTGAACCAAGGCAAGTCATTACTAGATTATTTGCCCTGAAAATATCTGATCCCAAACTCTCTGAGCATAATCAGGCCAGACCTCTAAAACAACACAGTCTAAATTTATGCAAAAAATGACTGATACCTGGCTTCTGGTATCTAGTCTTGTTTCTTCTTCTGAACAAAAAAATAAAATTAAAAAATGAGGGGGAAGAATAAGTGATACTTAGACCTTTAAATTTTTTCATCAGATTCTAGTATTTTTTGTTTTTATGTTTTTGTTTTTCTTGCTTTGGTGGTTATATATTTAAGACACCATGTTCCTACTTGGTGATCCCATGTGTCTTTCTCAAACATTCCAAGCATAATGATTTTCTCTAAGACAGGAAAAACATATATGGCTCTCCAAGCAGGAATTAGCTTGCAAATAACCATTTAATAAAACAAACTGTTATGTAGAATACTCATTAGCTGAGGTTTTTCACACAGGAATCTTTAAAACTCCTACCTGATAAAAGACAAAATTTAATTTTGCTGATAAAATTAGATCAATTCATCAGTTAGCTAGGTAATAAATGTATTTCATACATAAGGGAATATCAGCTAAATGATCTTAAAGAAATTTTGAAACAAAACAAAAAAATAATTCTCTAAAGCCTTGCTAGATTTCCTTGAGGAAAAAAAAAAACAGATAAGGCAATCGTAAGATATTTTAAAACTTATCATGTGTCTTTATGACATGGATAAGTTATTTGCCATTTATAAAAGTTATTAACTTCATGACAGTTCAACACTATTCTTTTAGTGAATTAAAAAAATGACAGACTCCCTTCAGAAACTGAATATCCCTTTTGTGGTCAGTGTTTATCATGTGTTATGTCAACTCTACTTAAAACAACATATTCAGATGTTCATAGAATGTTCTATGTTGCTAAGTGTGCGTGTCATTTCCACAATGATATAATATTACTAGAATAAGACCATTGAAAACACATTGAAAGTAATAAAAGTGACCATAAAATTATGTGTTTTGATGGTCAAAGTCTTTATGCAACACGTATAGAGGTGTTCTGCTAGCATTCATACTCTGTTTGCAAAAATGAGCAAAAATTCAGTGACGTATGCCTTCTGACTCACTCCAAGGAAAAGGTAAAAATAGAGATTATGGAGTACAAAGCACAAGACATCTAAATTCTCCATAAATACATGTTATTATGGATTAAAGGAGAGATGATTAAGGCTTAGGAGAACTTGAAAACAAGGCAAGATTAAAATGTTCCAAATAAATACCTATAATATGAAAATACTTCTAAATATTTATAACCTATATGCTAACAAAAATTAAAGGTTTGTAATATGAAGCATCAAGATCTCTTTGAATGCTAATATTTCATAAACCTGATATAGACTAGGGAATTAAGCATCCTTTCTAGGAGTTGCTTCAATATCTTAACCCAGGAAATAAAAAGAATTTACCTGTCTTTATAATGTTTAATATCTTATTACATTTTTTTTAAAAAGAAAAAGATCCTAATGTGATTTTGGGCTCAGTGAGAAACAGAAAATTGCTTAACAGCATTATGTAAATGTATGAAAAAAGGCATTCCTCGGAAAACATCAAGGTTTTTGCCACCCCTACTTTATGGGCATTAAGCAGGTGACAGTTGTGATGAATATTATTCCTCAACATTAACAAGTAATTATTTTCTGAGATAAATTTTAGGATTATGTCTGTGTGTGTGCATACACATATAGGTCTTTTCCAAAATGAGTGACTATATATTTTATAAATTTATTTATTTATTCTAATTTATTATACATGACAGCAGAATGCATTTCAATTTATAGTACACATATAGAGCATGATTTTTCATTTCTCTGGTTGTACACAAAGTAGAGTCACACCATTCATGTCTTCATACATGTACCTAGGGTAATGATATCCATCTCATTTCACCATCTTTCCTATCCCCATTCTCCACCCCTTCTCCTTCCTCCCCTTTGCCCTATCAAGTGTTGCTCCATTCCTCCCATGCTCCCTCCCCGACCTCCATTATGGATTAGCATCCACATATCAGAGAAAACATTTGGCCTTTGTTTTTTTGAAATTGGCTTACTTCACTTAGCATGATATTCTCCAACTCCATCCATTTACCTGCAAATGCTATGATTTTATTCTTTTTTAATGCTGAGTAATATTCCACTGTGTATATATACCACAGTTTCTTTATCCATTCATCTATTGAAGGGCATCTAGGTTGGTTCCACAATTTAGCTGTTGTGAACTGTGCTGCTATAAACATTTATGTGGCTGTGTCACTGTAGTATGATGTTTTTAAGTCTTTTGAGTACAGACTGAAGAGTGGGATAGCTGGGTCAAATGGTGGTTCGATTCCAAGTTTTACAAGGAATCTCCATTCTGCTTTCTCAATTGGTTGCACCAATTTGCAATCCCACCAGCAATGTAAGAGTGTGACTTTTTCCCCACATCCTTGCCAACACTTATTATTGTTTGTATTCTTAATAGCTACCATTCTGACTGAAGTGAGATGAAATCTTAGAGTAGTTTTGATTTACATTTCTCTAAATAGCTAGAGATGTTGAACATTTTTTCATATATTTGTTGATCAATTGTATATCATCTTTTGAGAAGTATCTGTTCAGTTCCTTAGTCCATTTATTGATTGAGTTATTTGGTGTTTTTTGTTGTTGTTTGTTTGTTTGTTTGTTTGTTTGTTTTGGTGTTAAGTTTTTTGAGTTCTTTAAATATCCTAGAGATTAGTGCTCTGATGTGCATGTGGTAAAGATTTGCTCCCATTCTATAGGTTCTCTCTTCACCTCACTGAGTGACTTTTTTTTTACAGTAACAAAGAAATACAACCCTTATTTAGAACCTGTGTTAATCTGCTAGAGCTACCATTACAAAGCACCACAGACTGGGCAGCTTAAACATCAGAAATTCTTTTTCTCCTGGTTCCAGACCCTGGAAATTCAAGTGCCAGCAGGTTTGTTTTCTCCTGCAGTCATCCTGCATGTGCTCCCAGGACCCTTCCTGTCTATGTTCCCATCTTCAATGTCTTTCCCAATTCTTATACAGACACCGGTCAGATTGGATTAGAGTCCTCCTATATGACCTCATTTAACTGAAATTACTCTTATAATGCTTATCTCCAAATATAGCCACATTCAGAGGTGAACTGAGAGTCAAGACTTCAATATATGAATTTGGGGAGGATGCAGTTCAGTCCATACAAGAACTACAATTACTGTTTTTCTCATCTATTTATGTCTTTCCAAGAATGTTCAGAAAATTGAATATCAGTTTGTGATGGAATCTAGTGGAAGGAAGAACAATACCTCCCCAGAATGTTTAGTGGCAGCACCAGGAAAGAGTCCCTCAGTACTGCATTGTCTTATGGCTCCTGTGCAGCAGTTTCATTTGCTGTTAAGGAAATAGGGGAGTTTAAATTTACTACTTATGCTACAAGTTTAGTTTATCCCTAGACAAATGTGTTTTAATTTGGGAGAGGTCAAAATTTAAAAGACTGGTTAGAATATTGATGGTGGATAAAGAAATGAAAAAGAGGGTCGGTTGAAGAGCTCTTAGTACTCTCTGTTGGACGTGGTCAGTGCCCGCAGGTGTAGGGAGAGCAAAGGATGAAGTGAAGTGGCTTTGGTAGGAGTCTGGAGAAATTAGCCTGCCCATCCAGAGCATTTCCAATCTCAGCTCCTCGGGAACAGATTTCACAGTGCATGGCAAGGAATGTTAGAGAATAGGAGATATTTATTTAAGAGTCAAGACAGAAATACATTTGGACATACATACCCACTGGGTTTAAAATTATGTTTCAGAAGACAGTGGTTAGGGAGAAGAAGGAAGGAGAGAGTGTGGACAGTGCTCATTCCGTGGCCACTCTAACTTTACTCCACTGATGGGAATTGATTTGAAATATTATTTTCTTGCCTACTTTCTTACCAAATTTTTGAAAACCATTAGACTACACAATATTTAAAGTTCATCTTCCTCTAAAGAGTTTTGAGATTTTGAATCTAAAAATATATCTAAAGATGTAAATCAAAACTTTCCAGTGAGCTGCGTTAAAGCCCTTTTCAATAAAGAATTCTTTAAGTCCTTGTTACTTAAATATCTGATCTAAAATTGGATCATAAATTTAAAATTATCACCTCCATATTCATGATAGAGAAAACTAATCTACCTAAAAAGTAACACTCATAAATAATAACTTTTCTCTCTCGATTATCAGATTAAGGAAAAAATACTGATTGTCCCTCTTTTTAAACAGGTAAAATCAAGTTTAAAAGAACTTGAAGTGCAGCAGAAGGGATGGGTGTTGTAAGGATAAGAGGTAATGGAACTTTTGTAACAGCCATACAAGTCTGACATCAGGTGAATGTTAGGAGGTAACAGGCTTTAGGAGTTGGAAAGTGTGTGAGGCTGCCAGCAGGTAGGTGAGCAAGGGGCCTGGAGGAATCTTCTGGGTAGCCATGGAGGAGGTCTGTGTAGCAGGTCAGCACTTGCCAGGCCAGTCACCCAAACAAAATGCCACCAGCCAGCCACACTCCCCACATACACACACACACAAAGCCATACCAACCCAGAGCAATCTTCCCAGAGCAATGCTGGGCTCGAGAAATTTATTCTGAATTCACAAACCATAACAATCCTGTATCCTTCTCAGAGATCACAAAGCTTATGTCATTTTTCTTCCCTGAACTTCCACAAAGAGCAATAAAATGCAGTTTAAACAAAACAAAAACAAAGAAAGAAAACCAACAAAATAGTCCTAAATATGGATCTCAGTCCAAAAATTCAGAAAGAAAAGAAATGAGAAAGTGCCATTAAAATTTTAAATGAGATATATCTTAATAGTACACACACACACACACCCTACACACTTTCCAAATTTTAGCAACCTATAGTACATTTCTACCTGCCTCCAAAGCCTAGCCAAAAAAAGAAAGAAAAAAAAAACCCAAAAAAACAAAACAAAAAAAGCAAAACAAAATAATAATAAAAAAACAGATCTGATAGTATTTTTTTTAAATGTGAAAAACGGTCAGATACTACATGATTCCTACTTAAAAGTGGATGTCAGGTTGCTACAAAACTACTTCCGAAAAAGCTCACAGTACCAAACTGACATTTCATTCCTAATTGAGCTTTGAAGACAACAGAATATTTTTCAACTCTGATTTCTGTGCTATACACTTAGTTTTTCTCTGCATTTTTAACATGTCAAGATACAGTCAAGTTAATGAGGTCAACAGAATCAACGTCTGTGATCAAACTACTAACCAATTAGTGTTTAAACTAGAAAATGAATGTTTAAACTACATTTTCCATGTACTCCTCACTACCAGAAATCGTCAACTTCTTGAGCATATTTTTTCTTCCATGAGATTTTGTCTGCTACTAATGCTTCTATGAAGACAGCTAGCTTGTTTTGAAGTTTTATAATTAACCCTGTACTATTGAGTGATACTTAGCAATATAGACCTTGAATTTATTTTTAATAAATTACACTTCACTGGGAAAAGTGAAGATTACATTCAGCCATGTTGAGTACTTAACTACATTGATTATTATCTGGCCATAAATTGAACCAGATTCCCCCACTGCATAAATCCAGACATTTTCCTATAGTAAGCGAGGCCTTGAAAATAATTCTAAGTTCTTTCCAATGTAATTTTTTCAGCATTTAGATTATTTTCATATTTGAAAACATCAATAAAGTCATTTTTGTGAACATTTTTTTCACCTTTTATCCTGATCTCTTCCCTCTTTCTCTCATTCACCTCCCTTCTACCCAGACAATCTTCATAGGAAAACAAGACTCAAAACTTACATATGCTGACAATATACTAAATCAGGAACTCGATGTTTATCAGCCTCAGAGAATGTCCTGAAACTTCTATATAGAAATGGTTCAGGGGAAGCTGGCAGTGTGCTGGGGGGTGGGCAGTGGGAGACGGACTGGAGGACTGGTCTTAAGGCTGCAGTTTTAGAGTGACTACATGTGTTTTGGGGCAGGCTTGGAACTTGTGCTGCAATTGAGCCCACTGATAACTTAATGGAAATTTCAGGTCTCTGCCCTCCAGTGCCAAAACCTTCCTTATTGCCATGACTGCCTCCCATCTCTGAGAATCTCATGCCACTGAAATTGCCAAAAGACAATTGGTACAGTGAAGGTACAGTAAAGTAAAGGTACAGTGAAGTACCTATGTTAGCAACAAATGAGCAAAGCAGGAAAGTGAATCGAGAAAGTGCAATAACTATACTTTTGATACCGCTGGTTATTGGCAGAAAGTTCTGCTCCCTCACATGTTGAAGTATAACATTAGAGAAGCGTGTCAAGGCAAGTATATAAAGCAGGGTTTGTTTAAAAGGACTTCTCCCAGAAGAGAGAAGGGGGCCATAGCTCGTACCCTGGTATCCCAAGAAGTGAGGGTGTCCTGCCTTTTTATATGTCCTAGTCTTTCTTTCTTCTTGTGCTCTCTTCCCCTTATCTCTCTCCTTCCTGCTACCTGACCAGGCCCAGGAGATGCTGGGTGAGATGGTCAAAATGTGAGAAGTGGATGGACAGGGGAAGGGCAGGATGGAGAAGCCCAGGACACATTAATTAACAACTTTTTAACTCCCTGTACAGAGGGTCTATTCCTGGTACAGTTTAGTTTAGCAACAGGTAGGAGCAGGGCAGGTTCTTGATAAGAGTGGAGGAAAGCTTCTGAGGGAATTAACATTTTAATCCCTCCATTCTCTGGATCTGACTCTTGCCTCTCTGCCTATCTAATTCTGGCTTCGCTTTCAGCTCTGATTAGCACTTCTACAGGGAAGTCTTGGACTCAGTGAGTTTAGACTGTTCTTGATGCACTGTGGTTCATTGTACGGTTTTTCAAATCTACAATGGAGCAAAAGCAATACACATTCAGTAGAAACTGATCTTTGAATTTTGGATCTGATCTCTTCAACAAGAGATCTGATACTATCTTCCTGATGTTGGCCAGGAGCAGCCAAAGCTGTCACTCACTATATAATCATAAGGATGAACAACCCATACTCTATAGGGTACTGTGTTGCTAAGCTATGGTGTTTGGCAGGTTAGATGCATTAAATGCATTTCCAAGTAGTGCTACTGTAAATTGAAGAACATCTGTATATAACCAGCCTAAGTTAGCAAGTTAGGGAAGAATTCCCTAAGGGAGAAAACACGTAAGCTGTTTTAATTTATCTGTATATTCCACCACATTAACTCGAAGAAGATGAGTTTATTGGGTGATTCCACAACAATTTCTCAAAGCCCTACTATGTGGCAGACACTCTTTCGAATGCTAGAGAAAGTCAGAAGATAAACATAGGAAAATCTCTGCATCCAGATAAGGAAAACTGAACTAAAGGACAAAAAAAAAAAAAAAAAAATGGGGTTGGGGTTTGACGTTTATCTCTAAGGAAGCAAATGACTCTTTGGGGTCAGATGTACTCTATGTAATTCTTTGCAGCAGTTAGAAGCAATAAACATGCCTTATTGGAACGGATTTCTTAAGACAGTATTGAGTGAAAAAGAGAAGATATAAAATAAGCTTTAAAATATAATACCATTAAAGTAAATTAAAAGTAATTCCTACATAAAGCAAGACTATATAACAAGGATTTAAACTTATCAGTCTCAAACTCATAAACACGGCATGTGAGGAATGGGGAAAAGAATCGGAAATGAAGAGGGCAGCAACAAAAACAAACAAAAAGTAGATTTTATAAAAATTGATGATAATATTGTGCAAAGAATTTAGGAATATGATTACTTTATTCTTTTAATTTGATATCCTAAAAACAAAAGGAAAGAGGGGGGAAAAGACAAACAGTACACAGGAATCTTTTCCTATTTCACATGTTACTTTGCAATAAATGCTCATTTCAAATATAAAATAATATGACCATATATTTTCAGTTTTTTATGTGGAAAACTGTGTGGAGTTGTTCAAAAATTAAATTCAAAACTACAACGTCATAGAGGAGGCTGTCCATGTTCCAAGAAGATAAAATAAAGAGACACTAAATAAGTCTGCTGTTGGGGGGTGGCGGGGTGGACAGCAATTATCTCTACAATTATGATGCATTTATTGTGAATTACACCCCTTTCTAAAGTGATCTCAATAAATTATTACCCCCTCATCTGTGAAACTGTCCCACTTACTCCCAAGGGGAATAGTGACCTATTATCTAAATTATTCAAAAAATGTAAGTAAAAAATCTTAATTATTACTATAATTCATGAAAATTCAATTGTGTGAATTCTTGAAACAAGTCTTTGTGCAAGATGACTGTTCAGTGTGTCCACATCTTTTCATTATAAACAGGAAGGTAATCAGAGTTTAGATTTTAGACAACTCAGAGAGAGCTATGTATACCATATATATTCGACATCTTAAAATTGGTGAATTTGAGCCCTTTTCTTGGCCACTACGGTTTCTTTGGGGGGAGGTTCACAAACCCAACCACAATGGCCTTCACAGTTTGTCAAATTTGCACAACTCTTAATAAGAGGCAGGAGAATTATTCTTTTCCTGATCGGTTGGAGGATTGGGATCCTGTCACTGCCTTTTAAATGGACATAAATGTCTATTACCTATCTAATTCTTCATCCTACTCTATAGTACAAACTGATTAAAGATGCAAAAGATTAATTTTTTAAAGCTGTTTCTGCCATAGGAAAATCCATTTCCTTTCATTTGATTTTAGTTTTAAAAGTCTTTGAAGGATATGAAATAAAGATTTTCCCTTCACTTTCTTGAGAGACCTAAGCCTGTAAGTTCTGAAATAAGAAAAATGAGACAAAAGAAAGGAAAACAAAAGGTTCCAAAGACCCTTATTTTATAAGAAATTTTAAACATTTTTAGAAGCAGCTGCCCCAAATTAGTAGTTTTCAGATCTTTTGGTCCTGAATCACTTCACATTCTTAAAATAATTATTGAAGATTCAAAGAACTTTTATTTCAAAAGGCTATAGTTATCCAAAATTGAAAAGAAGTTTTGGATTTTTTTTTTTATTTTTAATTTTTTATTTTTGAGACAAAAATCTCACTATGTTGCCCAGGCTGGTCTCAAACACAGGCTGAAGGATCATCCTGCCTCAAAGCCTCTTGAGTAACTGGTTCCCCAGGCCACAGGCATGTGGTCTAAAGCTGAGGTTTTAGGACTTTGGGATGTATAAGTATATTACACTATGCTCCATTCTTCTGAATGAAGGAACGCTAAATACATCACTATAGAAATTGTACAGCTTTGCGTAAAGAAATGTGCTGAACTGTATTCTTTCCCCAATGTGGTTGGGATAGACCAGAAAGAAGCCAAAGTTAAAATCCACTTGGGGCATCCTGCTAGTCATGGTGTCAGCCCTTCTATGCAAACAAAGACCACTCCATCTTCCACCATAAACTGCTACCAGGGAAGCAACCCTTTCTGACCTCCCTTTTCCCCTTTTTAAACTTATCTTTCTTTCATTTGCTCTATTTTCTCTGAGATTCCTTCCCTTCTAGAGGAATTGATAAACGAATTGCCTTAAAATTCTCATGGATAGATGAGACTAATGTGTTTGCATTTTAAACTGAGAACTTTTAAAAATGCCCTGAAGAAATAATCTTCTATTTATAAAAAAAATTCTAAGACCAGAGATTGTTGGAAATTTTCACCTGGCAAGAATTTTCACCTCGAAACAAATCACACCAATAGGAAGCTCCCGCAGATGCAAGAACCCTGACTTAAAGATGCCTTCATGCTTTCAAACATCTACAGACCCAGCCCAGTGCTTGGTACATAGAAAGTTCTCATTAGTATCAAAGTGAATTCCTCTGAATTAACCATCCATCTCTGTGTAAAAACAGAACCACCTGAAAGCAGAAGAAATCCCCTCAAGCTATTAAGATACAATCCAATGTGTTTTCTGTGCACTGAACTGCTCTCCAATGCCTGTGAAGAGTTAAGGCAATTTCCACAGGTCCTAAATTAACGGATTTAGAGAAACAAATCTTTTTTTCCCCCATGTGATTCTTTCTTCCCACCTTTCTTTGTGTCTTCCTTTCATTTGTTTTCCAACAAGTGGTACTAGGCACACACCATGTGCAGCCAATGTTCTCAGTAGTGGAACCATGTTTGAATAAAACAGAATCCTTGCCTCAGAGGTACTTGCTTTCTGTGATACAATATCTTACAGACATATTAATAAATAAACACCATGATATTAAAGTTGTTTTGTGCAATGTGAACTTGTTGAGAGTAAAATTTTGTTTCCCAGAATCACCTTCCCTTTACAGTGCTGGTGAGATTTGACATACAGCTGAATTTGCAGGAGATATGGAAAGTGGGAGAGAAGGAACAGCTGTTGCTCTCTGAAGTCATCCTAACTGGACAACATAAGGCAGAAATGCAGGAACCGGTTCTTCTAACTTGCCCTCATTGCCCACATCTAATTCTCCTTCCTTCAGGCCCTACTAGCCAATAGCAACCTATGCCCACCACAAGAAACAGCAACAGCTTTGCAAGGATTTATAAGCCAACCCCCTAGCATTCTCCAGATGTAGCAAATTGTAGATCATCCAGCTCTAGCTAATATAATCAATAATGAGAAGCAAAAGGGTTTTGCTGTTGCAAAGAATTTTCCATTCTAAAGGCATCCTCTGTGGTAAAGAACAGGGACCTATTTCAATGAAAACAGTATCAAGGGGCAAATCATCTGGATTCTAATCCAAGTTCTACCATTCTAGCCCCGATTCTATCACATAGTACAGATGCCTTACCAAGGATTCTCATCTTTGGCAGTATTCACAGTGGTCCAGTGATTCATTGTTGTGAATGTTGTCCATGCATTGTAGGACATTTAGCAGCATGCCTGACCTCTACCCACCAGAAGCCAGTAACACCCCTCCCCAGCTGTCACACCCAGATATGCAACCTTACTAAATGTCTTCTGGAGCACAAAGCCAACCCTATTGAGAACCATTATGTTAGTGAGATAGTTCTGCTTTTCCTCTTGTGAAAAATAAAGGATCATGATGTCTATGTCACAGTGCTGTTTAAAAGTTTAAATGAGATTACACATTCTAAATTGCTCTTTGGTGTTTATTATTAAAATGAACATAAGTTATGTCTGATTCATTATACTATTTTTCCTATTCCCATCTCTCCTCTCTTCCCTTCGTTCCTCATCTGTTATTAAGAAAAAATAGTATAATGAATCAGACATAACTCTCCTATGTTCATATATGAATACAGAACCACTATAACTCCACATCATGTACAACCACAAAAATGAGAAGTTATACTCAATATATGTATAATATGTCAAAATACACTCTACTGTCATGTATCTCTAAAAAGAACAAATAAAAAATAGTTTAATGAATAAATGCATTCACAATAGATATCTTTTTTAAATGTAATTGCTTGCTTGGGGTTTTCTAACTCATCTACCTGGAGACACTAATTAAACATTTCATCTAAAACATATGGCTACAATTTAATCTTTTATTTCTTTTTTTTTTCTTTTTAACAAAGGTAAATAATCTTGATGTGTGCCATTCTACCAGACACAGAAGCACATTTGCCTTTCGATTCAACCAATATCCCTCTGATTACGGCACAATATTTGATGCAAAAAATTCATATTTGGCTTTAGGAACACTCACAGGGTAGAGAACTGCCACCAAATTTGACAGTGCCTTTTATATTTGGACATCTCTTCCCCCTAATCTGCATCACAATTCAGTAGAGAATGATCTACCATAGTGAGGAATGGTCTGGACAAGCTTCTGATTAGCAGGAGGTTCCAAACAGCAGTGTCTCTGCCAGACAGATGTCAGCAGAATCCACCCTCCAACCTTGTCGCAACTGCGAACAGGAGCTGCCTAACCGCGGTGCTTTGACATGCCCCTCATTAGTTAAGATTTCATACAAAGACTGTTCAATAATAAATCCATTTTTTTCAGAGGTCAATATGTAGTGGCCCTTCCAAAACCACCCTGGCATCAATCCCAGGACATAATTTATTGCCTAATAAGCAAGCAAGCTTTTCAATTATTTCCTCTCCCCCAAATCTCACTCTCAGTGATTTGACTGTCTTGCTGCCAACTCCCAGAAACCTGAGGCTAGGTGGAAAGGGGGAGGAGGGTGGTTCTTAAAGAGACAGCTAGTGCTACACAAAATGTTTGGGTGGGGGGAGGGGAAGAGCACCTGTACTGGATTTTGTTGTGTTCACTGATTCACACTGTATCATTCTAACCCTCTTTTCAGAAGCCTGGATCTGTATGAGCAGCTTTCTACTTAAAGTTGTCTTTTCAAGCCTAGTTCCTATTTCTTTCACCCAGAAATCCCCTCACTTAAACTCCACTCACAGACTCCAGTCTAACCTCCCTGGAGAAGTTCCTGAGTTAAACAGGAAGTTTTTAGCTTGTCCTGGCCAAAGCAAAGTGGCAGTTCAGACTGAAGCCTGTCTTTAACCCCTTGCATTCATTCTTCCAACTAGTTGCTTGCCCTTCCTTCTCTTTACAGACCCTGTCACATGCCTGTGAGATCTGTAGTCCTTTCTCCAACATTAGCATCAAACTTCTGCACTATGCTTCCCTGACCTTGTCATGTAGGAGCACTCTGACACCTGGTTCTCACTGGTACTTTAAATCACCTTCCTAGTGTATGTCCTTCATTTGATATCACTGACAGTCTGAGGTTAGAATATTTGAGGCGGAATGTAATACTGAAATAGACTCCATTTGACAAGATATTGTAGCTTCTTAACTTTTGGACAATTATGAATAAAAAGAATTGCATATGAGGGGGAATATACCTCCCTTATCATTACAGCTCACCCTTTTAAAAGTAAGTTGCTCTGTAAGTATTTCCCTTCTAACATTTTATCAACTTTAATAGCTTTCTGAAAACCACTAAGGGAAGAAGGCTAAAGAATGTGGGAGAATTTCTAGCTTAATAAGTTGTTATTCATATTTTTCCCTAAATAATCTACTTTTGGAAAAGAAGTTTTTCAAAGTGTGATGGTGTTTTTATACTGGTTCATCAATACTTTTTTTCCCTCACCAACCTGATCCTATTCCTGACTGGGATGTAATTTACACCTGTAAATAAAATCAAGCTTAACCTATTGCATCAAGGTAAAATCTGAATTTAATGTCATTAGCACCAAGTCTCAATGCTTAGAAGGTAAAACCAATTTCCTCAGATGAGACTGAGAGGATGCTATGAGAAACTAGTAAGTAATCTATGTCAACATATCTAGCAAAGTACAATCATGCATTGCTTAATGACAGGATGCATTCTAAGAAATGCATCATTAGGCAATTTCATTGCTGTGTGAACATCATAGCACATACTCACACAAACCTAGATGGTATAGGTCAATAACTCAGTGCAGCATCTTGATGCAATCAAGAGACCCAGTAAACACAAGATGTATGAGGCTGCTACTAGGGTAACAGAGCATGTTCTTTTATAAGAGGACATATACTCTAAAATAATGATAAAATGTACAGTAAACACAAACTAGTAACAAGATCATTTATTGTCATTATCAAGTGTTATGCACCATACATAATTATGTTATACTTTTATTCAACTGGCAGCTCAGTAGTTTTGTTTCCACTAGTATCACCCACAAACTTTGAGTAATGTGTTGCACTATAGCATCAACGTGGCCACAATACCACCAGGTAGTAGGTATTTTCATTATAGCTATACTGAAAAATACCACAGTTGTATAGACAGCCTGTCACTGACAAAAAAAAAAAAAAAAAAAAGTCATTGTGCACTGCATGACTATATATTTATAGCTATATATCTGTATACAATATTTGAATATTTTGGTTGCTAGAGAGGTTTGTCAGAAAAAGAAGTATAAGAGTAGATGTTGGAAAAACTCTTGATAATTAAGAGAGCAGAAGGATGAGGTAGACACAAAAAGAAAAAAAAAGAAAAAAAAAACCCTGTTATTCTCACCTTCTGTTATCTAGACACAAAAGAAGAATCACTGCCAATGGTAATCTCTGAAGTGGGAATTAGAGATATCCCAGGTATAGAAATTCAAAAAGAAAAGGAGAATTACTAGGCCAATGCTGCAAGAACGATGAGAGATTGTCTGAGCGTTGCCTTGGGAGATGGAGTAGGCTGCCTGATAAGAGGCCTCACAGGATGCCACTCATTAGCTTTGTAGAATAAATTTCTCCCCAGACTCTGGACCTCTGCCAGCCCCCTTATTTTGTGTGGACATCAAGAGAAGATCCATCCCTCAGGGCCAGATCCTTACTAACAAGTTTACAAAGAGGATATATAAAAACAAAGTTGGATTACAACATAATGGATGCCAGTGTGTTATTATTCTGTGCAATGGATTCAAACTAAGCAATTCAGCTAAGCTGGAATAACATTTCCCATAATTCCCTTCTGCATGATCCAGAAAAATCTTTTTTGCATTAATTTTAAAAGATAGATTCAAGGGAGTAACCATATTGCTTTTGGACTCAGGAGGATGCAGGGCCTGGCACTGATTAGCATGGGGCAACAGCTAGACCCAAAGCTGCTCCACTTCCCCTCAATTGCCTTTCATGTTCTCTGTTTCCTAACCCAGCTGTGGGCATTGCTCTGTTACAAGGAGCATCAATTTCTTCTGCATGTCACCTATGCCATCAAAGTTGGAGGGAGTGATGACCCAGGTCCCCAGTCATCTTGGTGGGCTCCAGCTTGTGCCACTGAGTTCCAGTTTTCCTTGCTCTCCTGACTTCACGATTCTCTTTTGTTCTTGACTACCTGACCTATGCACTGAAAGCTCTAGAGAAGATGTAAAGACAACAGCTGTGCAGAAGCTATTTTCACAATGGCATAAAGTATAATTTCTCTAATAAATGCAAGTGATTCTGTTTCTCTAATTCTACCCTGATTGTTAAAATCTTTTAAAAAGAACTCTCAGGAGTCATTGGTCTTCTAGCCTATGTGACCAGCATATTCCTTCTCTATAGACAGAACTAACTGGGAATGAAATAATGACCCAGAAGTTGGTCTTAGAAGTTGGAAACAGAACAGTGGATTTATTAGATAATGTCTAATATAAAATGGATACCTTAATATAGGATCTTATTGTCAGTGGAGAAAGATTGCTAAAAATTCTATTATCTAAGACTCTCTCATCTGAACTATGTTAGGATAGAAATTTCCAAAGTAGGTCTCTGTGCTTTTTTTCAATAATTGCAAGAGAGACCAATTTTATACTGAGACTTTTTCTTCCTTAGATGTATTAATTATTCAATCACAGTTCATTCTATTTTTGTTCTGGTCAGCCTAAGGTGACTTTGCATATCTTTTTTCTGATCAATTTTCTGACCCAAATATTGACCAAAAAAAACACGAAAGTCCAAATCTCCTCCCTATAATTGCAATTCTTCACTTCATTTCCTAGATTTTGCAAATTAAAGATAAAGTTAGCTTCACAAGCAATCTCTTTTATGAAGTAAATACCCTATGGAAACTAGCAGACTTTCTCATCTTAGCGTGAATTAACTCCATCTGTCTGCTTTCCTCTTGCTGTGGTCAGCTGTGCTGAAAGAATCAGTGTTTTAACAGAGGATTGGAAGGGAGAGAATTATTTTAGAATGCAGGGAACTTGAGGAAAGAGAAATCCAGTCGAGTCATCACAGGGAAAAGTGGGTAGACACAGGCAGCATAATTGTTCAGGGCTTCTGAGGAAAGGAAGAGAAGGAACACTCTCAAGATACATTCTCTGATTCCAAATTCTGCAGTCCTAAGTACTTCAGTAGACAATTTAGACTCAGCAATAGATTCTCCCAAATCTCAGACCCTTGATTGAGAAAATTAGATGGTGAGTTGTAGTTCAAACGCTAAGCATGCATATGAACCACTCTCTCCCAGCCAGACGCCAATGCTGGCTCTATGTAGGGCTCTCATTAGATGTCTTTTCAAAGGCTTTGGCACAAATGTGTGGCTGTCACAGATCTTGATAATTTAAAAATAATTAAGTTGCAAGCAGTAATTACTGACAATATATAAGAATTGTTGTGTTTTTGTTGTTGTTAACTTGAATACAACCTCTAAGTTAAATGCCAAAGGGAAAGTTCTTCTTTTCACCAGAACTCCAAATACTGGAGTTTATCTGATTCTTAAAAATAGTGTTTTCAACCTTGAAAAAAAAAAAAAAGCCTGGAATTATTGAAATAAAAAATCAAAGAGTATATATAATCATATTTTATAAAACTCCACTTGCAAGCAAACTTTATGAAGCATTTTGTTTTGTATAGAAACTTTGAAATAGCCTAAAGGCTTTCTTTGACCAGCTGTCTATCTATTAAATGTCCTCAGAGCAAAAAGATTCCCATAGCAGAGGCACCTGCAGGATGTGCAACGATTCATTTTTACTCCGAATACTGGTTCTGTGGAAGCTCCAGCTCTACTGGCTCATCATTTACATTCACAATGGACATCTGGAGCCAGCAAAATGAAACATTAGACTTGTTTGTGTTGTCAAATTAAAAAGGGAAAAGAGAATGGTTTAAAGTTCTGAGAGTCTCTGTACCATTTAATTATGCTTTCAACTGCAGTCCAATCAAAAATATGCTTTTGCAGGAAAATGGGCACTAAGAAAAAGCATGTTTGCTATTCAGACTGTTGCTGGGTCAACCTCCCAATCCACTGGCCCAGAGAGAAGGAGCTGCCACACAGTTACGGAGTCTTGCCACTGTAGAAGCCAAAGAGCTCCACAAGATTTTTAGTCATACTATTTCCTTCACACTCCCATGAGATTTTATTATCAATCCTTTCCTAATTGAGGACCTATAGCTGTTAAGTCAGCTAAATTTAAGAGGTTAGCTGAATTGTGCTATGAATGAACACCAAGTCCAGGTATCGAAGGGTGAATTCAAATCCAATTCATATGACTGGATACACAACTGATAGAGGATTGTTATACAGCCCGAAGAATAACTTTTTGATAATTGTCTTACAGAAATTCTGTTTTACTTTAGAACTTTATTAGGTAAGAATTTTACTAATTTTCATAAATCTTTGCTATAGAAAGTAAAAGGCCTTGTACAAACAAGGAAAGAAGTAGCTGAGGGCAGTAATAACAACTGGTGGCTTCCTGGTGGTTTTTACGCTGACTATTCCTAGAGAAATTGTTTGAGACATTTGGCCATTTCTATTTTAGTCTCAAGTTATTTCAATAATCTGTCTGCTGAGGCAGATAATAATATTGGTGAAAAGAATATTTTTCTAGTTTATCCAGCCATTACATAAACATTTATCAAGCCTTTACTATGTTTATTGCACCCTACTAAAGATCCAGGAAATTTTAAGTGGTGCTTATTTCCTAGCTAGAGAAAAAAAAGAGAGAAAGAGAGAGCACAATGGATAAAACTAGAATGATTTCTAAAACACACATATTTCACTGAGAAGTTTTATAAAAAGTTGATTTTAATTACTGATATCCCAACCACAAACCCACTCATATTCAATATTGCTTTTTTTTCCCCGCTCCTTCCCATGCCTCTCAGCCCCCTCCCACAGCACACACAAATCATAGATAGATCTAATGGGCCAATTTTTTAAAAAAATTGACTCTCTGAAAGATAATTCCATTTTAAGAATAAAAAAACTCTTAAAATCCAGATTTTTGAAAAAATCAAGACAAATTAATAATCATAATGCTGGATACCAAATTTCCAAAGTAAGTATTTTATAATGCAACATATGATACTATGCAAAACTTTGTCATATGGTGATTATTTGTTGCTTGCCATTCATATTTAAAGTATTCTTTAAAACACTAGCAATTTTGAATAAATTTGTCTTTGTCCTGAGTAACTTTTCTTCTAATTTACATTTAATTCTAAATTATTTTGATATTACACTAGACCTCATTTTTCAGGGGGGTTAGGATTATTTGTTTTTGGTTCTGACATTTCTACAAACATTATTATTCATTGTAATTCATGTCACCTGGTAACACCTCTGTGCAGCACCATGTATTTTTATTTAGCAAATGACATGGTTTGGCACAATGTTCAGGCTTGAAAATCTGTTCCTTGCTTATTCATATTTTTTGACATACCAACAGCTAGTTCTTATTTTTTTTAATTCAAGAAAGTATTTAAATTCTATTCTTAAAATTGTTTTTTCTTAAGTTTTTCTCCCTGTACAATATGGAGATATTAAGATGCAGAATGTCTCTGCCAAAGTAGGATATAGCTGTGGTTAACTTGCTGCTGCCTAAATGTCACACATGGGTTCAAGGGAACCAGCAGGTGACAGCTCCAGTGGGCTCGGAGGCTTCTCTTCTGTTTTATGACCCCAGTTTCGGCACAGCTGCACATTCTGCTAAGTTGATGCAGTAATGCAACCTCCCCAATCTGTATATTTGCCACTCAGAAAGTTCAAGCAGATGTCCTGGCAGAAAAACAGGTTTGAGAGCCTAAATTTATCATGAAAAATTAATGTTTTATTTCTTCCTATTACCCCCAGTTGGTTATACCATGGAAGTTACATTGCATTTCACCGCCCTTTTCCCATATCTTGACTTTGGCAGGATAAATAGGAAACCTCTGTAAAGCTGGTACTTTCCTCACTTTTCTAGCTCAAAGTTTGGTTCTCAAACTTGAGTGCTCACAGAATTACCTGGAGCCTCCCCTTCCGACTTTCTACTATGAGCGTTCTGGGTGGAGCCAGAGAATTTGCATTTCTAGTGTGTTTCCAGATGACATTTCTGCTGCAGCCCCAGGAATCAGGCTATGAGGACCACTATTGTCCTATAATTTTTCTGCTTCTTCTAGGATCATACACAATCCCACAGTCACTTTAAATCACAAAATGCAATCTCCATTATATTCATCCCAGTTCAGTGTGAGGGCTATTCAATGTTCCTTCATTAAAGTTTGCACACAATGGGCTGTCTGCCTTCTGGAAAAGGGTGTGGGCAGCTTCTGCTCTCTCCCTCCACACATCTCCTCTACACTTGCAAACTATTGTAGTGCATCCTATTAGCTGGGGTGGAGGTGGCAGGATGAGCAAGGAAAACAGGAAAGGGAATAACATTAGAAAGTTCTTAATTGGCAGTTGTATGTTGCTGCCCTAAATTGGCTTTCTGCACCATGGGTCCTGGGCAGATGTAGAAAGTTGATACCATTTCCTGGGAACTTTTTAGGGTCCTCTGGAGTCCTGCCCGCCCCCAACCTCTCTGACTGGAGTTCCCCATGACCTCAGTGGTGACTCTTCTTTACTGGAAGCTGCTCTCAAAATCCCTATTTCTCTAGAAATCCACTGAAATCATGCATCTTCATTGTGGGAATCTGCTCACAGTCCTTGGGGCTTCCCTTGGGCAGTTTTTGAAACAGTTTCAAGTCAATGCTTTGTTTCCAGAACTGAGACATTGAAAACTCTAGCACATTTCTTGCCCTTGTGTCAATGGGGTGTTGTAACAAAAGCAGCAGCTCTCAAGTTTTCAACCAGGTTGACTTCTCAGGCGTGGGGGCAAAGTACAGCCCATCTGCAGAGAAAACAGGTCAGGTACTCCGAGTGGACCTGAGGAACCTCCTCCTCACCAGGCTTTGAGATGAGGGACAACCACTAATTCTAGCCCCCTCAGGAGTGATGGATAACATAGCGTTCAAAGCATAGCTTTCTCCTAAAAGTTCCTCTCCACACAAAATCTCTTTGATGTCTTTACCCTCTTCCTTTACTCTGCTTGTTTCTTTCACTTCCTTCCTCCAAGTACTCATTTTCTTTGAAAGTCTACTTTTTGATCTTTCATCACACTAGGAATTCCCTCTTTTCTTTCTCACTGTCTCCGACTTTCACTTCTAGCATCCTATAACAACCAGAATTATATATCTAAACCCAAGCTGGTTACAATATCCAGCAGCAAGACTGTGCTTTCCAGAAAATTGACTTGTGTAAATGCATAAGTGACCAATGTAGGTTTTATTCAATATGTCACAGGGGCAAATTAGCAGTCATATGTCGGATTCTACCTGTGAATCACATGATAACCTCCTTTGGCTATTTTCCTTCCCTCAGGTCTTTATCCACTGAGGATCCATCTCTTACCATTCCTCTACCACCCTGGGTTTGGCATCTCTTTCCCCTCCCCCAGCCTTCAGTTCCCCCTTGGGAATGTTAAATCTCTTTCTCTCCTTTATTATGCAGAGCCATTTCCTTCTTTGAGGGGACAACCTGAACTTGGCAGACATCAGCTTCTTCCTAGCAATCCTCTCTCAGTAAAATCCAGTTGGAGCCTCTCTAAGTTCTTTATTTTTATTCCTTTCTGTTGTAGCCACATTATCTCATTTAACCATCATGGAAAACACTGTAAGTGAAATATTGAAAAAAATTAATGTTATTGATGATCAAATCAAAATGCAGAAATATTAAGATATTTGCCCAGTTTCCCCAAAGTAGAGAAATGGCTAAATTTACTTTTTTTCTCTATCATAAGAGAATGAATCCTGTGCTAGAAGGCCTTATCCATAGCTTTTCTTTTCCATTTACATAGGCACGTCTGGACAGGATAATTCCAGAAGTAGAAAGGATTCCAGCAGATGACCTGGCACAGTGACAACTTAGCATCTATCTACTGAAATCAACACTCTAAGGAAAAATGTCTTTGCTTTTTAGCCAACAATTTCGATCATCACTCTATGGGCCACCATTCTAAAAGATTAATTTCAAATCGTTTGTACTCCAAATTCCCACCAATTAGCTCAGACTGACACAAGTCTGCAGCATGTTGAAACAAGAGAGGGCAGCTGTCTTCACCTGTGGAGGAACAAGGGATTTACTTCTGAAGCTGCTATTAGCATTAATGGGAGTTGTGAATTTACCTTGTCTCATTTCAGTGGGAGGAGAGAGCTAGCTGGATGATGAATGAAGATAAGATTATTCTATTCAAAGCATTGCTGGCAATTTCTATTAGCAGCCATGGTTTATCTCCTTGTATGTCTTTATGAACCAAATTTTGCTCAAAAGTCATAATGCCTTAGATTATCAGCTATATCAGGTAATGTCACCAATGATAAGTGCCTGCTGTTAAAATAAATGCTGTACTCTATTCTGCATCTCAGCTTGTTTTTAATGCAGCCTCCTGGGGGCTTGTGCAACAGTGGGAATCCATTTATCGGTACAAAACAGCCTCTTGTTTACACACGATCACTTGGTAATCATACGGCCTGTGTACAAGAAGTCAAGAAAAATAATAAGCGTGGCACAATCTGCAAGGCTGGAACAAGGGGGCTGTCTTTTGACAATCAAGCACTATTTATGAGGATTAATGTGGCTTTTGATAAACTGCCAAACCACCACAGAGGCCTGATTGAGAACAAGGCCCACAGAAGACCTTTTGGGCTCTTCATTTTCATAAACTCTTCACAGGGAACATTGAGCAATTTCTTAATAATTGGATATTGAATGTATTAAAAGAAAGAATAGCTAAGTGTTTTCCCTGAAAGCCAAGATAATCTCATTTATTCTCTTTCTCATACCAAAAAAATTATGTTCTGTAATCATAAAAGGTGAAGAGATTATTCTCTTTTCTCCATAAATGCATTGTCCCTAAGTCACATGCACACTTTGCCTAAATTTGAATATGATGCATCTCGTATAAGGAAGCAACATGGCTTCAGAAATGCTACGAAGCCCTTCCAACCTTCAACATTCTGTGTTCACCTTCTCTGCTGGATGAATGGTATTAAAGCAATATTTCCAAGGCTAAGTGTTAGGAGACAGCCCTCCATGTATCTCTCTTGCTCCTATACATCTTGCTAGGTGTTTGGGGGATGAAAGACTGTCACTGTTCCTTACACAGGTTATTTATCAGAACTATGGCGCATTGAGCAGCCTTGAGATATGAGGTAACATCCTCCCCACACCCCCTCACAAAGGGCAGGCTTGCTTCCCACTTGCTATAAAAGTAGTGAATTTCCCACATTATTGTTCCTCAGGTGTGATACAAGCCCACTGCATGGGAAGCATCCGTCTGTCCCACATCACACAGGACTGGGGCAGGGCAAGGGGAATTGATGCCCATGCACAGCTGTCCCCGCTACCTGCTGTGTCATGAGTATTAAAGTCATTTGTCTCTGACAAAAAGAGTCTCGTGTCTTATTCTGGCATCCACAAAATAATAACCAGATAACTTATTAGCTTATAAGTGAGGTGAAATCACATTGTAGGCCTGATACTAGATTATTATCTGCTGAGCTAGATATTCAGAAGACCATTGCTAAGATAAGGAAGGAAAAAGCTATTAAGAGATTAGTGCAGATTTCTTTATTGTATTTTTTTCCTTCCTTTCGTTCTTTTCTCTACTCTCAGTTCATGTCCAGGTGTATCTAATCCCTTTTCTCCTCAACTCTAGAACTGGAAACATGATCTATCTGGATCATTCTATCCTCCTGCTTACAACAATTGTTTTAGGGATGTGGCTCAAGCAAAATAAGTGAGATTCAATTTACTGAGCACCACGTACAAATAGAGACTGTTCTAGCAGCTACCAATATATTTGGAAGGAAACCAGAAAAGATTCTTCTTTAAAAAAGTTTATCCCTAAGTGCAATTTTTCTGAAACTATCAGGACAGAACTGTTGTCCTAGGAAACACCAGGAGAGCATAGGACTGAAGTTACCATGGCCATCCTTGGTAATAAATTCATCCAAAAGAAAGCATATGTCAAGACCGATCTCTGATGGCTCATGTTTACTTATTTATTTTTTAATTGACAAAACTTATATATATTTATGGTGTACAACAGGATGCTTTGAAATATGTATACATTGTGAAATGACTAAATTGAGTCCCTCAATAGAGGTATTACATATGTCTCATTTTGGGGGATAGAACAATTAACATCTACATTCCCAGTGATTTTTCAAGTTCATGATACACAGTTATTAACTAGTCTCCTTATTGTACAATTGATTTCTTGAATTTATTCTTACTGAAATGTTGTCTTTGATGCCCCATTTGTACACCTGTATGTAGCCATGCATGCCTGAAGCTAATCTACTTCTGGATGTTTCATTATATAAGCAGATCAGTTCTATCTTTAAACCAAACCATTGTAAATTGTGTTTCTTTTACCTAAAGTCAAAAGCTCTAATAATACTAGAATTAGGTAAATTTGGGTTATATTTGAGGAGTACAGAGTTAGATTAACATTTAAAGCCATTAGAAATCCTATTCTTTAAAAAAGAAAAAAAGCTTGCTTAATTTTGTTTAAGGTATTTTGTTTTCTATAGATCTTTGTGCTTATTTTTTTGTTTTAATTTTAGTAACACCTATCAAATTTTTATAAAGCCAGTGTTCCATGAACCTCAGTTGGAGATTGTTGGAATATTCTTTTTCCTGCAGATTTATTTCAAACTTGTCAATCAGTGAATCAATCAGAATAAAGAGAAAATGTACACACTCATGAAACCTTTCATGTTTATATTACTTATTCCACATTATTTAATGAGAACCTATTATGAGTTACACATAGTAGAAGGCAGTGAATACATGAACTCAGGAAGACTGAAACACAGGATTACATAAAAACCAGTGCCCTCCCATTGGCCATAGAAACATTATAAAAATGTCTAAAATAATGCAATGTTTTATTTCCATAAAGATGTTTAAAATTAAGCCCTATTACAATAAGACCCAATTAAAATCTTGAAATGTCAATTCATTTTCTTGACTTTTGTTAGAAATTACAAAGCAAATTCCTCAGGTTATATATAGTCACAATCTCTCAGAAGACAGCTCTAGAAATAACTAAAATATATAACCTATTTAGAACATGAGGATAATGGGATAATGTAATTTTTGTAATAGGAAGTCCAATAACACCAGATTTACAACCCAATTTATTGTCTAAAGGGTTCCATTTGATCAGGAAATAAAAACAAAGTCAATAAACGGCTGTATATATTCTAAACAATGAATGAAAGCTGCTTTGTGATATGATCATGTGGAGGAACATAAAAGAAGGTATCAGTGGAGTGTAATGTAATCTTGAAAGCCAGACTTTCCCAGAAATAAGTTATGTGAATCAATTCAATTCAACAAGATTTTTGTTGTTGTTCCTACCATTTGTCTAGTTCTGTTCTAAGCATTTGGGAGATATTTTAAAATGCAAAAATTATACTACAGCATCCTACAGTCATCTTATGTAGTTTGCATAATCAGCTTGGAAGGCAGATTATCACTTTTTACCTGCCCTCTAAATGCCCATGAAAAATCAGAGAACAGAAATACAGACAAGTTCTAAACACAAGAAATGAGGAAGGGAGAGATGAACTGCATCAGAGTAGCTGAGAAAACTTCTTAGACGATCTCAAGAGAAGGCATTAATAAAAGCAAAACTATTAGAAGTTCTCTTTGTTTTGCTTTTATTATTGGTTTATAAACTACAAAGCATTCACAGTACCACTGCTTTGTCTTGGTCTGAGGGGTAATAGTGACAGGTAGCTAAAGTTCAGGCAGAAGAACAGGTTTAGTGATGTCAGGTGATGGAAAGAAAAGGCAAATGTTTATTTTGACAATTTTTTTTTTTTTTTTTTTTGGTAACTATTTGGAAAAATACTGTGGTGCTTATGGAGAGACTACAATTTCCCAGCTATGTCACAATAAAGAATCAGTAAATTAGATACAGAAAATAGTTCAGTGAAGGAGGCATTAGCAAGGGTCATGAGATTGGTACAAATAAGTGCTACTAGGCCAGGTTTAAAATGGGGTAGGCCCATTCCCGTGGGAAGTTAGAGGCTTGACATTCTTCTCTGAGCTCTGAGGAATAAAGAGAGCTGGTCAGGTGGAAGAGCACATAAGGAGGAATTGGCAGAGCTTGATGATCCTCCACAGAGAGAGAATGTAGCACTCTATCCAAATGAAATAATGTCTGTGAAATCACCTTGAAAATGATTAAGCACAAGACCCCTGAAAAGAGCTATACAGGGGCCTGTGTCAATTCACTGCATGTCTCTGAGCCTTGGTTCTTCAACTGTAAAATGGGAACAGTCATGTTTCCTCTGTCCTTTCCATGTGACTTTCGTAGTAGTTTAATAAAAGAACGTACGGACCTTTTTTTTTCCGTACTTATTTTTAACAGGCTTACTGAGGCATAATTTCTATTTAAAAATTACATATTAGTATACATAAATTAATGAGTTTGGATCCATGAAACTATCACCATGATCAAGATGACAAACATAATCATCACTTCCAAAAGTTTCCTCATGCCCCTTTTTCTTTTTATTTTGTGGTAATGATACTAATGATATCGACCCTCTGACAATATTTTAATTGCATAATGCAGTTTACCATCTATAGGCACTGTGTGACACAGCAGATCTCTAGGGCTCATTTGTCTTGCAATACTGAAATTCTAGACCCACTGAAGAGCATCTCCACATTTCCTCCATTCCCCAGCCCCTCTCAACCACACTTCTACTCTCTGCTTATATGTTGGTTACCTTATATAAGGGAAATTTGTCCCACAAATGTATTTTTTAAATTATTGATCCCTTTAAAACTGAAGCTTCTTTATGACTTCCAAACAAAAACCTGAGCATGTGTCAGTAAATGTTAAATGAAATCAAAATAAAAATGGAGGGAAGTATTATTTCCAAGGAAAAATCAACAAAACTAAAACAAAAAATCTTCTGACTAAAGATGCAAATAAGAAAACTAGAAAAGGAAGGCTTAAAAGAGAAAAAATGCAGTTGAGTATACCTATTCCACAGCCTCATTGCAATGCAGGTTTCTGCCATAGCCTCAGAGAAATTCTAATGTGTTTTGACATATTTATCTGTGGGACTCTGCCATTGCATTAGCATTCTTCAAATTATTTTTACATTTAAATTGATTTCAATTACATAGAATTTCAAAACATTAATATTCATTTGAGATATTTCTGATATCTTCTCGGTGTGCTAAACTTTTTTCAGGCACTGGTTCGTAATTAACCCACTCCACATGTAACTGCTAGAGAACAACCCTATGAAATTCTGATTAGTATAAGAGCCTTTTTGCATATGCTCAAAGTTCCTAAATTATAAACATTCCATTGACAAAGAGTTCACACAAAGTATGCCACCAAGGTTGCACTTTCAAATATCTCTCTCCTGTTGTTTGAGAATAAGTAACTCAGCTCAGGTGAGAAAAACTTCAAGCAACAGACACTCGCTAGATTTTTACTGGACTGAAAGGGAAGAATTTGGTTCTTTCAGGGAGGAAAGGGGATGGAAACAAGAAGTGTGTTAGGGGGTAGAGGGGCCCAACTTGATACCTTCCTGTAAATCCTCTGAAAGACTTGGTGAAAACGGAATAAATTTCCTACAAAAAATTTGTATTAAAAATAATAAATAAATTTGTGCAAACAGAAGCACCATGTACAATTTCAGGAGCCTCAGGCAGAATCAAGGAAGCAATGTCATCGAAATTTCACCAAGCAGAGGAATCCAAAAATGTTATGTGGAACACATGAACATTAAATTAAATAATATATAAATACTTGGCACTGGAAAGACTTAGAAACAACAGTTGCGGTTATTTTAACATTTTATTTTGGCTTCACAATTTATCTAAACTTGAACTCAGTGAAAGGCTTGGGGCTGCCTTTCCCATGACTGCTGCAGGGAATGTGAGGCTAGGCAACACTGCCCCCTTGTGGTCTGCTCTGTGTTCTGGGAGGAGCACCCTTAGGAGCAGACATCTAAGTGAGATTCAGAAGCATTCCTGCATTGGATTAGGGGTAATTTGAATTTGTTTTCCTTTGGGGATGTGATCTTATCTGAGGCCTGGAACTTTTCCTCAAAGCTGTATTACAATAGAGAGACTCTCTAAAACATCAGAGGAAAATCTACTGTGAGTGAAGGGTGGTCCAGATGGAGCAGCAGGGAGGGGCTACAAGGCAACCTGCAGTTCTAGCTGAAGGTCTGGGTAGGCTTGGCCAGGCCTTAGCTTCTAAGGAGTTCTGTCCTCTGGGGGATGAAAGGGGAGGGGCGGGTGTACAATTATTAGATGAAGTCAGCATCACCAGGGATGTAGATGTTAGAGTTAAAAACATCAAGTGAAGGAGACTTCTTGGCTAGGAGAAGAGAAGAAGCTTAATAGTGTCGTCCAGATAGAGGGAGCTGATAGCAGCACAATTCAAGCCTCCCGGTGTCACAAGATCAGAACAACAGGGAGCTCAGTACCTGAATGAACAGAGGCTCAGAGAGTAGTCCAGCAAACATACAAGGAAGGAGACTGCTCTTCTGCCTGCAGGACTTTCCAGAGTTTCCGAGAGATCCCAGAGGAAATAGAAAGTTGTAACCAACCTGGACAGTAAATAACAAAGCCTTAAAAGAAGATGCTTCCCTGAGTTCTCTTTTCTACCCAGCCAAGGATCCTGGAGAAAACAAGAAAGAGAACTCAGGGAGGCATCTTCCTTTAAGGCTTTGTTATTTACTGTCCAGGTTGATTACAACTTATATCCATTTAATAGATACAAATACTGAGATTCAGAAGCTTGACCAAGTTCATATTTTTTCTAGCATAGACATTAGAACACGGATCCATGTGACAGTAATTTCTCTTTTATTTTGCTGACCTGCCTCACTTTGTTTAAAAAAAAAAATATTTGGGGTTTCCAAGAGATATCTCTTTCTCTGCTCTTTTCAAACAATAAGTAGCCTTTGCCTGAGCCTTTATGTTATTACCTTTTAACAATTTAGGGGAAAATCTCTCAGTTAATCAGAGAGTCACTTTGTAGTCTACCAACAGGTTTCATTAAAATAAAGGAAATAAAACAATACTTTGTATACTTCAAAGTGCTTCATAAAGAATATCCTGAAAGTTTTAATTATCTGAGCTTGACGGATATTTTCTGTTATATAGTTAATATAGAAGTTAGCTTTCCATTGCTATGACAAAATATCTGAGATAAACAACTTAAAGGAGGAAAGATTTATTTTAACTCACGTTTTGAAAAGTTTCAGTCCCATCACTTTGGGCCTGAGGTGAAGCCAAACATTATGGTGTAGAGTGTACAAGGGAGCATGCTTCTCACTTCATCAAGGCCTAAAAATTCAGAGAAAGATGATTAGAGAGAGAAAAAAACAGAAAGATAGAGAGAGGGAGGGGCATGGGACGAGACATTTCATTCAATGACAAGTCTCCAGTGACCTACTTCTTATAAGAGGCCCCACCTCCTAAAGTGTCCACCACCTTCAATAGCACGACCAGCTGGGACTAAGCCTTCGACACATATTTGGGAAACATCTAAGATCCAAACCATAACAGTGAACTTAAAAATTTATGCATATTTCAAGGAAACTTATGTAACAAGATTATACTCTTAGGATGAAGTATTTTCTTTCAGAGATTTTTAGTCTAAACTTTCAGTGAGACAAAAATAAGCAGAATTGAAAATAATGGCTGAGTCACAAGAACATTGTTAACATATTTAATGTAAGAGAATTTTTTCCATAGCAAATATATAAATCCAATCATCAAGCTCCTTTGGGAGAAAGGAGGCCAACAATTTTTTTTTCTAATTTTTCATAGGATGACAGTATGGACAATAATAAATTAGGCTAGGATCCACTGAATTACAGCCCTGTCTGCAATAGCATTTTAACAGTGCCTACTAATGCACCTTTGACTTCTGGATAAAATTCAAAATGTTTTCTTTCATTCATTTACCCATAGAAGTTGATTTTTTTATGTTATTTTATGATCCCTTAGGAAAATAAAGGTAGTCCTCAAATAATTGACATTTGACTTTTGGATTTTCCACCACAGGATGCCTTGTGCAATAAAACTTAACTTGAACCCACACTACACCCCCAAAAGGGTAGTAACCATTCCTAGGCAAATGGGCACTCAAAGTCCTGAGAAAAATGTGTAACAGGATATGTGTGTGGAATTTGACAAAGATGTTCTCCAAATACTCCAATAGTGGATGAGTTTATATCTGAGTGGAAGATACATAATGAGCAGTCAGGATTTGGTCACTCTAGTATATTAAGCAGAAAGATAATTAATAAGAAGAAGTTATGTGTACATGAAACTGCCAGACCCACGGGAGGAATAGAGGTCAGGAAATACAGCCTCTAGCTCTCAGGGATCACCATTACGTCAGAGATTCAGAAGTTTGCAAACACTGATGGCAGTCAGAGCTGCTTCCAGCACAGAGGTCGATTATAACAAGGACAGTACTTAGTGGCCTCTGCAAAATCTCATATCAAGTGAAGCCCTCATATCTGACCACTACTGCCAAGAGGAGCAATAATGAATTTCTGCTCTATTTCACCTTCCAAATTGCATACAAGTGCTACTAGTTGAAGGGGAAAAAAATCTACCACTCCTATAAATGAGAGACTGAAGTTTTTAGGCTGTGTCCAGTTCTGTCACTACAATGACTTCTGTTAGGAAAGGACTCTGGGATCCTCTAAGAAGCTCTTATTATAAAGAGCCAAGGGATCTGCACAAAGGACCCAGGCTTAACAGGTCGGGCCCAAGAGGTTATGTGGTTGAGGCTTGGTTCTGATGCAATGTGTAGCTTAAATTGGATATTCTTTTTAGTCAACCAGGTTGGACTCCAGAAACGATAGCTGAATATGTAAGTATGAACTAAAAAGATGCAATTCTAAGAGAAAATGGGAACCATCCATGACTGAAGAAATGAGATTTACCTTCACATTTACCTGTGCAAGAATCTGGACTAGAAAAGGCATAAATGCAGTGGTGAACTCTGACAAACTAATTTACCAAAGTGGCACTGTACAGCAGCTACAGAAACAACCATGGTAGAAAAATGAGTCCCACTGGTGAATCAGTCAGTTCTCCTATTCTTTCTTGGAGACAAGATTGTACGCAAGATCTGCCCCGTAGACTAAGTAGTCCCCTGATGCCACTGAGCAATTCAGAAGAAAGAAAAAATAAACAGACAAAAGACACCAGAAGTCCTGTGTCTTTCAAATTATAAAATTGAATTGATGTTAATTTAGAAATTTTTGAAGTTTCCAAATAAAGAGGGTAAAGTGAAAGCATTTTATCCTGTCTTCTAAAAGCTCAATAAACTGTGTATTTTTAACAAAGGCATAAACTCACATGGACAAGAGGAAATTAGAAAAAAAGGCAAAACCAACAAAGCTTTGGAAGCAACAGCAGCTGGATGAATGGCAAATTGCTTGGCAAATGTGGGAATGCTGAATCCTGAGCCAGGGGTAGGAGAGGCTGAAGAGCTACCTGATATAAGTGACAGATCCCCTAGAGACCCACATTCGTGGACCAGGTATCCATGGAAGGACTGTCAGGGGAAACAATGATCTAAAAAAGAAAGAAATCCACACGATTCTTTGAAAGTCATTTTTAAGAAACAATTAGACCCCCTGGCTCCTCCCCAGCTTCATAAAGCTGGCCAACCAGGCCTCGCTCACTCTGGCAGAAGATGAGGCACATAACTCTGAAAAGAGAGTAAAACCAAGGTTTCCTCTGCTGGAGAAGCACCAGACAGAAGGGCAGGCAGAGGTACAGTAGAAAAAAAAAGAAGAGTTAATTACAGAGAATGTTGAGGACCCCCTCCCCAACTCCCTAGCATTCTTCTGCCACCTGAGGCCCACACTGCCCACTCTGAGGACTGTGCCATCCAAGTGGGAGACCAAAAACACCTCTCCTGAGCAAAACTGAAAGTTCAGGAGAATAACTTTAAAATTCTCCTCCTAAAGGATTTTCTAAAGGAAACATATCAGTCAGCTTACTCTGAAGCCCCCTGTGCATGCACACCACATACACAAAGCTTTCAAAGTGAATTTTTTTATGTATTCTTTTTTTTTTTAATATTTATTTTTTAGTTTTTGGTGGACACAACATCTTTGTACGTGGTGCTGAGGAGCAAACCCAGGCCCCGGGCCGCACACATGCCAGGCGAGCGCGCTACCGCTTGAGCCACATCCCCAGCCCTTTATGTATTCTTTTTAAATATAAATAATCAATATAGATATTTGAGGCAAATCTATAAGTGGCAGTTAGTGGACGGACTAAATACTCATTCATAATAGCAACCCGAAGGAAAATATTGCTATGCTGGAAGAAGAAGAATACATTTAAAAGACACCAATAATAGTCTCAGAGAAATAAATGAAGATATTTTATCAGTGAAATAAACCAGAATGATATTTGCTTTAAGTTTAACACTTAAATGTAATATTGATTTCAAATAATTGTTATAGTAGAAACACCTTGACATCTCAACTGCTTAACATTATCATTAGGAATGGGATAGGAGGTGGCTCTGCTCCATGGAGTTACTCAGGGTCCCAGGCACCATTCACGTTTGTCTTCTCCATCATTTTGATCCTTCCAGGCCTATCCATTCATCTGACAGATAATGAAAAAAATCTTAAAGGACGCATACTTTGTTCCTAACTCGTTGGTCATGAAAAAAACATACATTACTATTAGTATTTCTGCTCAATTTCTACTAGCACAATGCAAGGGGAATTCAGAAATGGGGCACCTACCTGAGTAGTTACTTCTTATCAGCAATCCATTTTAAGGAGAGGCATAAACTTGTGCCACACTATTGCAAAAAAAGTATGTGCCACACTATTGAAAATGAAAGAAAGAAAAAGCCAAATAAAATATCTCTTGGAAAATAGAAGATATAATACCAGTTATTAAATAATTAATGTAAGAGTTAGAAGATAAAATTGAGAAACCTGGCAAAAAGTACAGCAGAAAGACAAAGAGATACAAAATACGACAGAAACATAATATAATTAGACATTCATCCCTAAAGATCAACAACCAAATAATAGGAATTCCACAAAGGAAAAGAGAGAAAAATAATCAAATAAATAAGAGCAAATTCAGAGGACTGAAAAACATGAGTTTGGGCTGGGGATGTGGCTCAAGCATTAGCACACTCGCCTGGCATGTGTGCGGCCCAGGTTCGATCCTCAGCACCACATACAGACAAAGACGTTGTGTCCGCTGAGAACTAAAAAATAAATATTAAAATTAAAAAAAAAATGAGTTTGATATGCTCGAATTTGGGACCCCCAAAAGACCACCAGAGACCAAGATCCATGTAAGCAGCAAAGAGGTGTTTATTGAGAGCTAGCTCGGTCCTCCACATTCACACACGGCAACTGGTGACGCTGAGAGGCCCCAAGCCCAGGGTTTGCAGCAGTTTTATACATTCTTTGGAGAAGGCAGAGACCCCCACATACATCATAGCATCTCTTAGCAAATCATCACACACCGCAGGAAAATCAAACAACAACTCTAAAACATTATTAGCATATCAAGTGGCAGGAAAGAATCTGGAATTGATTGGTTTAAACTGTGAGGCTGTGGGGGGAGGGTAAGAGCCAAGCTGCAGGGCTTCTACTTTAGATATTGATCACCACACCTAGGTGGGGGCCATCTGAAATTTCAGATATTTGGATATCTTGGCCTATCTTAGGTGATCACCATCTGCAGCTTTTCCAAGAACTGTTTCCACAGAGCTTTTCTGTGGTATTTTCCTGACTTTAGGACTGCAGTAGGTCAGAGGTTAAGTTTCAGAGCAAAATGAGGTCCCAAGTAGAATGAGGTTGCTTAGGTCTTTCAAGTTACCAGACTGAAAGATCTTAGATCTGACATAAAAGATAAAATAGATTTATACCAAAATACATGACATGGTGTTTTAAATCACTGGGGAAAACAGACATTATTTTAAAAGGTTTAAGGGCAAAGATCATATTACATACAATTAAGAACTAGAATAACTGTTGAGAGCCACAGCCCAAGAGGCCCCAGCAAACTTTCAGACTGCCAGCTGATGATTGGCTCACAGCGGCCCCAGCAACATCTAGCTGATTGGCTCCTCTGCAGTGATGCTCACTGGACTGTTTCCCTGCTCTTTCAGGCCACGGAGCTGCTCATTGGGGAACTTTTTTGGCTCCGCCCATGTGACCCAGCCAATCGGCCTCAAGAGCAGGAGGATTGTGGGAGGTGGAGAGACTGGTGGTTGAGGGAGTGGCTTGTGGGAAGCCGGTGGTGGCAGTTGGGCTCTGAGGGCTTTTCCTGAGGAGCTGTTTTGTTTGGCGTGTGTGGTTCTAAAAATAAAGTTAGTTTCTTTTGACAAGTGGCTCCTGAATTGTGCCCAGCCAGACTGCGACAAATAACATTAGATTTTTCAACACTAAAATGGAAGTCTGAAGATAAGGGAGCATTGTGATCAGAATTATAAGGAGACCTTATTTCCAACCTAGAATTGCAGACACAGCCAAACTAGTAGTTAAGGATGATGCTATGATAAAGATAGTCTCAAACATGGACGGCCTCAAAAAGTCTACCTCCCAAGTCACTGAATTGTGTTCCACCAGAGCACAAGATGAACTTAAAATATAAAGAAAAGAAAGCCAGGAAAATAGGATCTGGCACAAAAGAGAAGCAAAGAAAATCCTCAGGGCAACGGACAAAAGTGATCTCAAGAGAGTCACTGTGCATCAGGCCATGAGATCAAATAGTTTCATGGACACAGGGAGAAGTTTCTTTATAAAAATGAAATTGAGGGGCTGGGGATGTGGCTCAAGTGGTAGCGCGCTCACCTGGCATGCGTGCGGCCCGGGTTCGATTCTCAGCACCACATACAAACAAAGACACGTTGTGTCCGCCAATAACTAAAAAATAAATATTAAAAAAAAAAAAATTAAAAAAAAAAAAAATGAAATTGACAGCACACCTGCAATATTGACATTATATTGACATTATATGAAATAGCTGAAGGAAAAGTTAGAAATACAGCAGGAGTAATAACAGCACCGGCAGCAATAGTGACGATGGTGGTATGAAAGAAATCATTGTGGCTTAAAAATATCCCAGGGAAAAGAAAAACTGTGAAGGGAAAGAATAACATCAAAGAACATAAGTACATAAGGGATATTCAGGTAAAATTGCAGATTTTGTAAATTGTCTGACTCTGTCTTAAATAAATATGTTGATTGTTTTAAATTTTCACTTCTACTTTGTTGGGTTTCAGGAGCATATGAAGAGGACTCGAGTTACCACTTTGCAGATTGACTCATATTGTCTTTCCAGATGTGGCTTATGTTTCACTTTCTCATAATTGCTCTCTTTAATAGGTAGCATTGAATTGAAATCATTTAGTAGCTTCTGCAAAAATATTGGCAACATTTTCGAAGTTTTATTAAAAGTTTAATCTTTTAAAGTTTTAAATTATGTCCTCAGAGGGAATGTATTGGCAACTCTCTGTGAATGTTCTGCAAAATAAAATTAATCTTTAATAATTAAGAACAGGAAACTAGGAAGTCCACAAAAGTAGGGACTTACCTATCCATCTGGTACAATTCGTGCCAGCCATACCAATTAGTACAAATTTTATACAAGAAATTTTCCTCAGAAAGTAAAAAATAACCCATATTACCTTGACCTAACTTACTAAATTTCAGGAATCATCTTTAGTATTCATGTCATAGCAGGACTTATGTGAGAGGAAATCATAATCTCTACCTTGTTTAGGCCAGGTGTATGCTTCTTCCCTCAGTACCAAAATACACCTTCTCCCATTGCACTGCACATTGCAAGACTGGGTCAGACAACACAGCAGGAGGCTCTTATTAAGGGGAAATGTTTTGCTGAGTTTCTCAAAGGCCAACCTAGAAATCACATACCTAAGAATTGCCCTCAGTCTTGGTTAAAAACACAAATTTCTGGGTCCTTCCACAAGATGACTTCCTGGAAATCTCCATGGAGGATCTGAAAGTCTGATTTTTAAATTAACATCCTATGTGCTTTTTATGCAGTTGAAATTTAAAGATGCACTGATGTTGGGCATGAGATCTGAAGATCAAAGCACTACAGGTGTTTCAGTGCCTCAAAGTTCAAGCAAAGGCAAGGGACCGTCATAGAAAAGAAGTAAGCCTTGAGGATAAACCACTTCAGGGTAGATAATCAAGATCAGACATATTAAAGTAACTGAAAGCTGAGTCCTTGTCCCCAATGCCAATCAATTCCAATTTAATAATGAAGACACAGCTTTGAGAAAAAGGGGGGGAAAAAAGTTTATTGTTTTGTTATCAAAGGAGAAACACAGGGGACTCTTCGATCAGGAGAGGGGGGGAGTTTAAAGGAACTCTTAGAGGGTTACATTCCAGGTGTGCTCCATAAGGGATTCACTTGTTAATTTGGGAGATATTCACTTCCCAGATCCTCAGCAGGTATCTCCTTCCTGTAGTGGGTATGTTCAAGGGCAATTAACTAGGGGGATAACACTGTCTCCCTAATCTTGTTAGGGAATAAGAGAGAGAAAAAAAAATAATAATAATTAAAAAAAAATAAGCCTTAGAGCAATGAGGGTTATATTCAGAAGGTGAAGGGACCACTGTTACATTAAGACAATGAAGGCTCTTGTTAGTTTTCTGCTGAAGCAAAGGCTTGTAATGGTGCATAGACATTCTTAGAACTGTGATATTATTTTATTACTTTTATAACTATATAAATTTTAATTACAAATAAAGTATTGGGATACAGCAATTTGGGGTATGTTTTGACATCTTGAACAGCTGGGATTTGGTACAGCTGAAAAACCAACCTCTACCTCAGAGCAAAGCCTGTCCAAGGAAGGGGGCGTGACCTTTGTCCTTGGAATGCCCACAGAGCACTCCTAGGCACATACCCACCCTGCTGAGTTGTTTATCTACAAATAACAGGAGAGATCTGCTGCACCAGGTGTCCCTGACTCAGTCAGACTAGGTGGAAACCCATAGCAACTCCTTAGCAGCCACCAATCAACATGAGACAGGAAAAATACCTGGGAGGCCAGATGACACTCCCAGTAGTTTATGGTGGTTGATAACATGTTGGGGAAACCATGTAGTTTAGCACAAACTCCCCTCATGGCTTAAACCAATCAGTTCAAACAATCCCCCTCTTGTACTGACTAATCACCCTACCAAACTTGTTCCTGTCAGTGAATGTGCTAATCATGTTTTAGAGTTGTTTTATGATTTTCCCTCGATGTGTGATGATTGGCTAAGAGATGCTATGATGTATGTGAAGTCCCTGCCTTCCCCAAAGAGTGTATAAAACTGCTGCAAGCCCTGGGCTCAGGGCCTCTCAGTGTCACCAGTTGCTGTGTGCGCGCGGAGGACCGAGCTAGCTCGAAATAAACACCTCTTTGCTGCTTACATCAATCTTGGTCTCTGGTTGTCTTTTGAGGGTCCGAATTCAAGCATAACACAGCTACTTATATTAAGAAAACAATCCTGGCTTAAACAAGATGGGGGTTTTATTTACCTCTCACATAAGAACTAAGCAATCAGTTCCACAACTTCTCCAAGGGCCTTTGCTTCTTACAGGTGTCTGCATTACCATCCTGGTAGTCTGGCCTTTGTTTATATTATGGTTGCTGAAGCTCCAGCCATCACAAATTGTTCCAGGCCACAGAAAGTTTCAATGGCAAAGATTTGCATATCAGCCAAATCAGTCTCCTTTTAAAGAAGTCTTCCTAGACATCCTATGCAACAATTTTCACCTACATTTCAATTAATAGTTTCTATTTAATTATCCAAAAGAGCTCTTGAAATATAGTTAGTGCTGTTACACAGCAATCTCCAACAAACTGGAGTTCAGAGAGAGGGGAGAATGAATATAGGCACTTGGAAGTCTAGATTCTCTTCTGTACTTAATATTTGGCTGTGGGAGTTCCCTAGAACTCAATTTTTCATTTGTAAACTAGAAACTAACACTTTTCAAGATTGTTATAATGTTTAAAGATAATGTTATGTAAACTACACAATAAAGATTTAATAAACTAAAACTGGACTTGGTGGCACACACCTGTGATCCCAGCAGCTTGGGAGACTGATGCAGTTCAAAGCCAGCCTCAGCAATTTAGCAAAGCCCTAATCAACTTAGCAAGGCTCTGTCTCTAATAAAATATAAAAAGGGGCTGGGGATGTGGCTCAGTGGTTAAGCGCCCCTGGGTTGAATTACCAGTACCAAAAAATAATAATAATAATAATAAACTAAACAATTTACCAAAAAAGCTGTAACTTCTAAAATACATTTTTGGACTTATTGAGCATTATTTTTTTATATAATTTCATGAGTATTTCCTTCTTATTTTGTTGTGAACTTTTTTTTATATATATCTTAAATTTACTTATTTATTTTTATGTGGTGCTGAGGAATGAACCCAGGGCCTCACATGCTAGGCGAGCGCTCTACCACTGAGCCACAACTCCAGGTCTTATTGAGCTTTATTGTAGGAAAGGTTAATTATCTGATTACATCAAATATTGGGGCAACATCATACTGTCTTGCCAGTGGACATTACATTCTTCATTACTCTGGGGAAGAAATGATTCTGAATTAACAGACTACTACAGAGTTTGTCCACTGCTAAAGAAAACTAAGCATCTGGGAATAATGTAAATCATTAATAATAAAGAGATATGTGATAGATAATCCAAATCTATACAACCCTGTTCTCTGCATCAAAACAATGACCTCATTAGCCGAATAGACATTTTGCCTTAAATATATAGTCCCCTCCTTCTTAAAAATTGAAAGCCCAGGATTCTTCAGTAATATTTCTGCAAGCAGACTGCAGGATACAAGCATGGCTAATTCCATCTTTGTTTATTTCTCTACTTGTTCTTCATAGATTGAAAATTATGACTACCAAGACCTCCAGTAGCAGTATGCAGACCGCTTTGCAATGTGATTTATTACTTTCTCCTCAGAAGTAAGAGTCTATTCCCCTACCTGTTGAATCTGGGCTAGTCTTGAATTTGCTTTGACCAATAGAAGGTGGTAGATGGGACATAATGTAACTTACACCAACAGGTATGTCTCAATAGGCTTTAAAGCTCTGGCTTTGCTCACCTGTAGTACTGCTCTGAGATTGCCATGCAAGAAAGCAGGTCTAGACCATATTCAGGTAAACCTACATGCACCAGGCAACAGATTCTACCCATTGCCAGAGAAGTAACTTATACTCTCTGCCTCCTAGCCCAGGAGACCCTCCAACTAAATGCAGCTACATCACTGAGTCCAAGTGAAATCAGAAGAGGAGCCACCTAGCCAACCTAAAAAATTCTAAGACATTATAAGTCACTGTTATCATAAACCATTAAGCTGAAAGAATTTGTTATACAGCAACATGAAATAAAATAGTCTCACTGTATGAAGAGATTCAGTCAAGATTTTACTTACCTCACAGTTGTCTTTGACCCTGTAAGGTATTAAAAACACACTGTTCTAGCACATAGTGGGCTTTCAATAATTACTTGTAAAATGAATGAACAAACTAGTCATGAGCAAGCTACCTTAAACTCAGTAAAAATCCGTGGTGTTCATTCTGTATTGCCAAACCTCCACCAGCGCAAAGCTCTGAGCGCCATCTACTGGCCAGTTATATAACTTGAGGAAGCAAAATGGACAAATCCTCGCTCCTTTCTTTTTAAAACTTAGTAATTCAGTAAGACTTCTGAATGAGCCACAAGCTTGCCAAAGAGAATAACATCACATAGACCCACTGGTTTTGTCTCCATCTTCTTTTTCTTGTATAAGAGGAGCAGCTTCAACATATGGTTTCCACTGTATTATTGCTCTTTAAAAAGCTACCCCAAAACAAAATTCAACTTTTGTGCATGCAGGCTATTCAATATCCACTGGGGTCATTTCTAAATTTTCTTACATAAAAAATAAAATACATTTGATGTACATTTTGTTTTAGTTAATAATTGGAGTCCTCAGAAATTTACATGGCTCAAAAGTAGGGGTTTAAGAAATATGGAGAATTTTTTTCATGGCCACAATGGATGATCTATTCATTATCCTTTGAAATCTTTGAGAGCTGAAATCAGTATAATTGTGCTCTACGATGTAGAACATGAGCATATCAATTGCCCCCACGAGTGTTGGGATAAACCTGAATTGCCTTTCTAGGAAAATCTTGGCCTTGTGTACAGAATCTCCCTGGCACACATTTATCAGGGATCATGTGACCTCCTGGTTAGACAGAAGCACTATTTGGAAAAGAAGATTCTCCCTTCACTGCTGGCCTGTATGCAGCAAGTAGAGATGAGAGGGACGTGCAGCAGCACTCCCCCTGCACAAGCCATTTGGTACCTTTTAATTGGCATTTTCTAGACCTGTTCCCTGCTTGAGCAAGCAGTCAGGGATCCTTCTATAAAAACCGACTTCATCTGTGGTTAGAGGTCTCCTTTTTAAAGAACTTTTTTCCCACTTTTTCTAATGACAGGAGAGTGTGTGGCAGGAGTTCCTTGTCATCCAGGGAAGACTGTGGTTACCTTGTAACACAACAGTGCTTTGCACAGAGGTATCTTGTTACAAAGTCTTTGAGCCAGATGTGATACAGGTGGGCTGTGAACATTCTCAGAAGATCAAGGGCGATGTGGTCTTAATGTTTAAATATCTGAAGGATACCAAATGATTTATTGAAACATGTATAGAATTTGAACACTTAAATTTGTGTTATTATTTGGGAAACTAATCCAAGATTCTTTCTATTTAATTTTTATCAAAAGCATAAAAGATAAAGGAATATTGAGAAAGAGAGTGAAACACAGAGAGAGGAGACGCTTGATTGATTGCCTAAAAGTTATTTCATACTCCCATTCCTCTAAATATTCTAAAATATTTCCTAGCTGAAGCAAGATAATGAGAATATGTGTATATTTCATCATTTGTAACCATTGCAGAAATTCATTTACTTTAAATAACTGTCAACCTTTGTCAGGATTTACAATGTCCCCATAACTGGTCTCCTCAAATTCATTGTCACACCTCTCTAAATCATTTTCCATAAACCAATGAATTTGATCTTTGAAAAGTGCAAAGCTTATCTTGTCACATCTCTGCTTAAAACTGACAGGGGTAGATTATGTTGTGGGCATGTTTGGTTCTCCCACAAAACCCTTCCATGACTTTCCAACAGAATTAAAAGACAAATCCCTAATATTTTTCTTACGGTCATGCATTGTCTTGGCCTTATCTGCTTCTGTTTCCTTTCTGAGCAACTTGTCTTCTTTTAATAACCTGATGGAGTTATAAGGGGAAAGACCATAAATAATATTTTTCTCCCCAACACAAGATCTGAACCAACTATTTAGGGTAAAAAGAGACCATCGCTCATATATTAAGTTGATACTGGACAGGATAGCTTTTAAATACAGGAATTTCTAAATGCTAAACCTCATAATTAGATTTACTACCTAGGAGAGCAAGTTCTCTTCATACCAATGGGAATATACCCAGTTTTACTCAGGGCCAACTGCCTGCAATTCCTGGGCTATGATGCAGCATGAAGCCATCCCCAAATCTCAGTGGCTGGAAGCCATATAGGCAAATTTCTCACTCATGTAACACATCCATCACAGGTCAGCTGGAACTATACTCTACATTCACCTTTCTCTGGATACCGGAGTGAAAGAGCAGCCATCTCATATATTACTGACTGTCACTACAAAAAGATAAGTCAAGGTTCTAGAAAATCTCTATTTGTCTTTCTAGTAATCATATATGTATTGCTCCCAAAGTGAATTATATCATTTTCAGTTTTTAAAAAATGGCTGGAATTCACCCCCCAGTGACTTTAACCTTCCATATGCCCAGACAAAGAAAGGGATATTGGTGGGCAGAAATAAGTACCTCCATAGCTAAGAGCAACTGTAGACAGGAGCCCTCTGCAGACATGGTGGTCTAAGATATATGAGAGTAGAAAGTCCTAGGCTACAAACATGAAACTTGCTGCTCAGGGTTTCATGGTAAGGGATAAAGCTTCTTTACGGTGAAATTCTTCCTCAAGAAAACAAGGTAAACAATGGGGAACAAAAAGACTATGCAAAGAAAAAGCTAGAGAGAAGAAACGAATGAAAGCAAGATGAATGGTGAAGAGTTAATCCCCTGACAAGATCCAATGTGAAAACCTGAGATTTGGTTGAATTGGGATTTAAAATTAAGCACACACACACACAAAAATAAATAAATTCAAAAAAATAAAATTAAGCACAATTTGAGTTAGGTTTTTCTCTAGGACTATAGATGGCATCCCATGGAAAAACGCACTGAATACAGCTTGCCAAGTATGCAGGAGACACCTAAAAAATGATGTTTCCAAAGGGGGTTCTGGGAATTGCAGTCTAGCATCATCTTTATATATTCTTTAATAGTGTTTTTTTTTTCTTTTTAGAGAGAGAGAGAGAATTTTAATATTTATTTTTGAGTTTTTGGCGGACACAACATCTTTGTTTGTGGTGCTGAGGTTCAAACCCGGGCCGCACGCATGCCAGGCGAGCGTGCTACCGCTTGAGCCACATTCCCAGCCCCAAGTCTAGCATCATCAATCCCCAGGGAATGAAGAAAGTATTTTTGCAGCCCATTTTTTCCCTTTCTCATGGTTTCCCAAAATGGGGGATCTGAGACAAGGAACTGTACAGTAAGCTTGTGTATCATGGCATTTTCTTTTTTTCCAAGATAATACATGTATACAGAAAAGTGTACAGACCAGAAATCTGTAGCCTGATTCATTGACATAAGATGTACATATCCAGATAGTTAGCATCAAGATCAAGAATCAGAATACTACCATCTCCTCAGAAGGTTCCCTTATGTTTCCTTTCATTCCCTATCAACACCTCCCAACCTATTGACCAAAGATGTGTGTTTTATTGTTGGGGAGGAGAGTAGGAATTAAGAAATTTTATTGTTTGGGAAGTAGAGGGATGGATTTAAGGAATTTTCCCATTTTACCATGTATTGCTATAATTTTGTACAATAAGACAATATGAATATATGGCTAAGAATGTGGCTTAGTGGTAGGGCATGGCTTATTGTACATGAGACCTGAGTTTCCATCGCAGCACTGCAAAAAAAAGAAAAAAAAATACACACACACACACACACACACACACACACACACACAGGGAGAGAGAGAATGAAAAACAAAGAAGAATTTAACTATATATTTTCCTTTGAAATAAAACAATTTTTAAAAAAGTTGCAGCCAATTTAGACACTCCTATCTTGACCCACTGATTCCCCCTGATGATCTGTATTAGCAGGTTTCATCCAGCTACAATGGTTGAGAGCAGGACCTTTGGAATAATACAGAAATGAAGTCATTTCTTACCAAACAAGAGTAGTTGCTGGGCATTAGTCAAATGACTAAAACTGCTCAAAGTCTGAGTTCCATGATCAATAGAATTATTACAATAATAATTAATTCATAAAGGAATGAAGGAGATAGTCTTTGAAAAGTACTTAATGTAGTAACTGAAACATACTAAGGGCTCTATAATTTGTACCTATTATTATCATGGAGGACAACAATATCAGGTCATCGACCTTTGAATATGGAAGAATATACCCTATTTCTACCATTACATTAAAAATACAGTCATTGCCTTTTTATTCAGAATTGCTGATGATAAAGAGGGATATTCACTATTCCTAATGCCTGAGACATACAGAGCTAGCTAAAAGAACTCAGAAATCATCAGATTCATTTATTTCTTTATTACACAAATGAGTAAACAGAAACCAAAACAATGATTTATTTATACTCACACCATTTGTTAGCAAAATAAGCCTAGAACCAGATTTCAATTTTTCTGACTTCCAGTCCAGTGCTCCCCGCTACTGTACCATGAGCCAATCACTCAGCCATATCCTAATTGAGCTAACAGTTATTGAGTGTCTTATAAGTACAAGCCAGGAAAATTCAGACCAAAATGCCTATCCCAGGGAGAGGTGGAAAAACACTTTCTATTAGATGAGGCTGACTTGCTTCCACTTTTACATCAGCAGCTCTGTACGTACTAGAAGGCACTGTAAGGGGATTGCCTATGTATTAGATCACTAATATAGAATATTACATATTAATTCATTTTTTAATATGTTGAACAAGAGTGTCTGCTACTGAGTCTTCTATTGTCCTGGTTACCTACATTTATACTACTGAAAAATCAGCCCTCTGGGCTCCATGAATCTCTCATTCTTCTCTCTTCCTTACATACACCCTAGCCAAGGAAAGGGACTGAGATTGAAGTTAGACAGCACATTTCAGTGGACAAGTGTAAGTAGACAGATTTGGAAGCTGGGGAAGAAAGGGACTAGATGTCCTACAAGAATTTTCTCAGGAATATATGACTTTTAGTTGGGGACACGGTTCTTGGGATTTCACTGAGAAAGAATTTCTGGACTTGTATTTGAATCCTGGATTCTTCCAATTGAATCTGGCTGCTAATTCTGTGGCCTTGTGTTAGTCCCTTCCCTTGGCTTGATATTCATTTTTTCATCCCTAGAGTACCTTCCATAAGTGGTCTGAGAATCTGTAATGCAATTTTCACAAGATATAAAATGAGAAAATTTCAAATTTCTTAAAACAAAACTTAAATTTTCTAGCTTCTCAACACACTACACAGATAAATCAGCCCCATAATTATGACTTTTATTATTCTCTTTTAACTCTTATCGACAAGCCAGGAAAAAACTTTTTCCTTAAAAAAGATTTAAGACTGAGAAGAGTACATTTTCTGTATTTTATTTAAATAAATAGAAAGTAATGCTGTGATCAGCAAAGAGGATGCATTAAAGATGCATACATTAGCAGATCAAAGAAATATTAATATTTAATACACAGACATGAACATAAGGGAGTAGAAAAACGAAATTTTTCTTGACCACGACATGCATTTTATCAAATTACCATATATTTTATGTTCTTTCAATAGTATAACACACGAAGATAGCATCAAGAATTCCAAATACCGCCTTTGTTAATGGATCGTTTTTTTTTCCCTCAAACAGTAGACACAGGGCAGTTGTGAGATGACCTTGCTGTATATTCTTGAGCAAAGTTAGTATCATCCACCCCACCGCCATCGTCTTCTGTAAAGCACTTCAAAGAGATGCATTCCCTGTGTTTGTATTCATGATACTCATTCTCAAGAATGAAATGCTACTGAGAACACAAAAATCAGTGTCAAAACAACTTTAATTTTCACCTGAATCCTCTGGCACATTTATAAAAAAGTAACATTTTGAAGGTATCTTATTCAACAAAACATTAATAAATTGATTGCTCATGATTATAAAGACTCAATTAATCCTTAATATAAACCTCCCTTTTTTCTCTGTTTCCATTCTTCACAGTAAACAGATAGGTTGTTTTTTTATCATTCAAAGTATAATAGGTTAAAAAATTCATTCTAATGTAATTCCTAACTACTCAACATGAAATACACAAAATGTACATGAAAAACAGGTGCACAGTGTGGTGAATGGACATAACAGCCACAATCCAACTCTAGGGCAGAGAACACTGATGGCCCCATAGAAGCCCCATCTGTCTCTTCCTGAACATATCCTTCTCCCCACAGAGCAAAACCACTGCCATAGCTTTTATTATATCTTCTTTTTCTTTATATTATCATTTCCAATGTTTTCATCTCTAAAAATAAGGAGGTGTTTTATCTGTTTTGATCAGGATGCATTATTTTGTGCCTTGCTTTTTTTTCTTAACATCATTTTATGATTATTTCATGCTGCTGCATAGTTGTGGTTTGTGTATACACTGTGCACAATTTCATCATATAAATGTATACAATGCATTTTTTTTTACTCTATCATTTACAATCATATGGGTGGATTTTGTCCAGTTTTCAGATATCACATGTGATTCTGCCCTGTGTATTCTTGTAAGGTATTCTAGCATGCATATGCACGTTTCTCTAGAGATGTAGAATTATGAAAGATCTGAGATTATGTCCTGCTTGCAATCTAACAAGTTAGGCTGCCAAGTTTTGTGGATACTGATATAGAAGGCATGAGATTCTAGAATCAGAGGCAAAGCACAATTTGTTACCAAAATGGGAGTGGGCAGAAGGCTTACATTTGTCCTTGGTTCCTGAATCTCAGTTCCTATAGGAATATAGAAAGAGGGCCTGGTGGACACCTACGAACAAAATGGACAATATTACAGAAAAGGAACCCTCAGCATCGGGAACTAAAGTTTTCAAAAGGAACAAGATGTCTAACCACTTTTCTCCAGTAGGGGCACAATTTTTATTTTCAAAGTTCTGTTTTCTGGACAAATATTCTTGAAAAGAAGATCAGATAAAAGGCAGGTAATGCCTTTGCCCCCCAAAAATATTTAGACTGATAAAACCATGGAGAAATATCAACATTAGGTAAAAAATAATTTTTAATCAGGAGACTATTTGAGTCAGCTTTTTTGCTGCTGTGACTAAAAGACCTGACCAGAACAATAGTAGAGGAGGAAATGTTTATTTGAGGGCTCACAGTTTCAGAGATCTCAGTCCATAGAAGATTAACTCCATTCCTAGGAAAGCAGCTCACATGATGATCAGAAGGTAGAGAGGGCTGGGATATAGCTCAGTGGCAAAGCATCTGCCTTGCAATAACAAAGTCCTGGGTTCAACCCACAGTTCCAAAAAAAAAAAAAAAAAGAAAGAAAGAAAGAAAGAAAGAAGAAAAAAAGAAAGAAAGCAGAGAGAGAGACTCACCAGATACAAAATATGTACACCAAAGGCCTCCAGTGACCCACCTCCTTCAGCCACACCCTACCTGCCTTCAGTCACTACTCAGTTAATCCCATCAGGAGAGTCATTCACTGATTAGATTAAGGCTCTCATAGCCTGATCATTTCTCCTCTAAACCTTCTTGCATTGTCTCACACACAAGCTTTTGGGGGACACCTCACATCCAAACCATAACACTAACCTTCCTATTAATCAACTACTTTTGATTTTAAGACATCTATGGGAAGTACTCATAAAGGTACTGAAATATCTACTTATAAAAATATCTTTAAAAACACAAATTAATAGAGGCAAAACTTTCTTTTTAAAAAGTTTAAATTGTGTGACTACAAGACATTGCAGAATAGAATATTTTCCTCTGGAAAATTCTAATTCCATGTTCCATTCTTTAATCCATATTATGTAACATTTCATCACTATAAAGGCAATTGTAAACTCATTAGAGGTTTGCACAGAGAATAAAAGTGAATCATCATACACTGGAAAAAATGTGCTCACGTTGATCAAGACTGAATCTATTCCCAACACCTCAGGTGACTGCAGCTACCTGCCATCGGGATCCCCTGAAAACCTTTACTCCAGTTTCTCTCTGATTCAAGCCTTCCTGCACAGCAATGTCAGAGGCCCTGGCCTTGAAACAGATTACAGGGAGTCACAGCTGTGTTCTAGCACTCACATAATCTAGCAAGTGTTACCAATTGGGCTGTTGTAGTTGGTGTTGTTTTTCCAAGAATCATTTTTGAAGCTTTTAACAATTATATTCAGTGTATATATTCATATGGATGCTTTGAAATCTTGGGGCTTGCTGCCACTAGACAGGAATCCCACTGGCAGGTTTGCTCTTTTCTAGAGATGAGCATTCCTTTCATATACAAAGCACCCAATCCAAAGAATATATCCCACAGTCTCTTTTGTCCAACTGCTCTACTCTCAGCAGTCATCTGCCTACCCCAGGGCTATGTACCAGGTAATGAGAATAACCTATTCTCTAGGTCCCACCAAAATTTCTCAAACTAGCCACTTCTAAACCTATTCATCCTGCTTCTCCCACTCCTTCCCATAAAAACCACAGGAAGTCTCTTACCCACATTTCTTCTGCTCCCTCTGGATGACTCTGGTGCTTCTGCATGTGACTTTTCCAAGCATTCTATGCTTCCTGCTTCTAGGAATCTGTGGGTATAATCCCTTCTTCCCTCAAGACACTCATTTATCTGTCTCTGTCTCTTACCATACCTGATTGAAATGAATCCTAGGTATATTTTAAAATGCCAACACAACACTATGGCCACCAACCCCAATTATACCTACACAGATGTATTTTTACAGTCACCAAAATGTCTTTCTGCTGTTGCTTATTTTCTCATGCTGTTTAGAAATAATGAAGATGGAGAAAGTAAACCTTTAGACTACATTTTAAATACAGGAAATAAAGAAGGCAATAAGGGTAAAACAGCATGAACCTTGACCAGTGAAACTTACCACCAGGCTATATGTCAAGGAAAAATTCTTTAAAGTATAATTACCCACCATGGATTTCAAATAGTCTAAAAGGGAGTTTAAAATTGGGTTTCTGAGGATAAAAATGATGTTTTCCATGAAGCTATCTCTACCACTGCTATATGTCCCATTACCTTTGTGGCACACAGAAATGCATAAGTCTTTCTAAAGTTGAAATATTCATGTGATTAATTTCTCAGAGTTCAATGTGGTACCGTAGGGTTTTCTAGGGTATTTTAGGATTTTCTAGGGTTTGAAGGGCAAGGCAGCAACAGCATTCCTTCCCCTGGGCCTTGCAGGGATGATGCACATTTCATATCATTTTTACAATTAAGGAAATGCATCCCACCATCTAGCTGCTGTGAACTGGAGTTGGAGAGTCCCCCTCCAAATAGAAGAATCTGCCTATCTAGCATCCAGGGGAAACTCCTGTTGTGAAGAACTTGAAAACATGCTGCCAAATTTGATGAACTTATCTTTTATGATGCATTTTTGTTGAAGACGATATTGACTCTGGTTTATAATAGAGCTGTTTTAGTCAGCTTTTTGCTGCTGTGACTAAAGGATATGACCAGAACAACTAGAAGAGAAAAAGTTTATTTGAGGGCTCACAGTTTCAGAGATCTAAGTCCACAGAAGGCCAGCTCCATTTCTCCGGCTGGAGGCGAGGCTGAAGAGTGTGGCAGAGGGAAGCAGCTCACATCACAGTGATCAGGAAGCAGAGAGAGAGAGAGACTCCACTCACCAGATACAAAATATATACCCCATAGCCATTCCCCAATTCCCACCTCCTCCAGTCACACCCTACCATTTCAATTAACCCCATCAGGGATTAATTCACTGATTGGGTTAAGACTCTCACAACCCAATCATTTCTCCTCTGAAACTTCTTGCATTGTCTCACATGTGAGCTTTTGGGGGAATACCTCACATCCAAACTATAACACAGTCAAATTCATTATGGAGAACCTGGGATAAAACAACGAGAGGCTAGCAAATGGTTATCACCCAAGGAAAAGATTGAGGGAAACTGATACCTAAGAATGAGTGCTGTCCGTGGTTGTGGCTGTGTTACAGAAAAAAAAATGAAAGTCTCCAGAAAAGAAAGGGAGATGAGGGGAAAGAGGACAGACAGTTATTACTATAGACTCCTCCCAATCTCTCATGGTGCTAATAAGAAGGAAACCCACTGAACTGAAAAAATTACAGGCATCCAAGAAGGTCAAGATGTAGGTCTCTGAATAAATAGGTCCATTGAGGAGTATCCTAACAAGAAATCAACTCCTTCCAGATCCTGGCATGCACTCCTGTTTGGGCTCCTTGGGAGGGTCATTGTAACCAAAGCTTTTCACCATAAAACAGTAGAACACTTGTTTACTCAAAATGTGCCAGAAGCAGAAACAGGAAGGCAGTGTCGAGGTAGAGCAGCACTACATTTAACCAAGTCTGAGAAAAAACTTAAGAATCCTGCCTACAAAACAAGACAAATGGGAGAAGAGCAGAAGGGCAGTCAGGCGCCCACTGAATCACGCAGGAGAATGACTAAGTCACTGAAGAGACAATGACTGTCTCTCTCTAGTGTGAGATCACAGACCCCAAGGTAATAAATTGAGGTATTTTTTTTGTTTGGTTTTTTTGGTTTTTTTTTTTTTTTAAGAAAAGTGGCAGCAACCATTTTAAAATAAAGTTTCCCAAGCCTGCAGCACAGTCTCCCAGTCTAAGGCTTTAGTGCTTTCGGTTGCCAGGAGCCATGAGGCAACCCAGGAGCAGGGAGAGGAGGGATGGATTCTGGGGGCAGCTGAGTGCCTCCAGGTGTAACAAAATAAACATGTAAACATGGCCTTTAGTTTGACTTTCCCTGTTATCCAAGCAGCTGTTTGGTCTGGATAAAATAAGTCATGACCTTGAAGTTCTTCGATTTGTACAAATAATATTGAGGGTTGATGAAATTGAAATAGTATTCAGAGATTTCAAAGTCTCAGAAATGATAATCTCCAATATCTCATGTTCATTTTCTGCCTCGGTATATCCACTTGGGGTACATCCCTTCCTTATTCTATCCTCTCGTCTGCCTTCTTCAAAACCAACCTTCAAAATTTTGCTCCCACTACTTCCTTGAAGTCATACTTTTTCCTGTATTCATATCTGCTAATTTTTAAATTTTATCAGTTAGTCCTATAGAGGTTATGAACAAAATTGTTCCATATATGCTAGTTGCCATTTTTTTAATTACGTGTCTTTGAATAAAGATATCAGATCTTTCTCCCCAAATCTTTTTTAATTCCCAGACCATCTGAAACTGCCCTAGGCACAAAATAAGCCCTCACTAAAGAATCATTTTTACAAGCTCCTAAATGAAACCTTCACCAAATGGGATGGTAGCGTAACCTGAAAATAAAACCTAACTTAAGAAGAACTTGACTTGGGCTGGGGCTATAGCTCAGTGATAGAGTGATTGCCTAGCATGCATGAGGCCCTGGGTTCGATCCTCAGCACTACATAAAAATAAAAATTTTTTTAAAAAGAACTTGACTTGAAAACACTTAGTCTAATTATCAGAGTTTTCCTGACCTGACAATGGGCAAAGTTTTTAATACAATTCTAGCAAATAATGCTGCCCTTATGTGGAATTAAGGTGTATGGTGATCGGAATAAGATTTAAAGGTAGTAGCAGCAGTCTGCACCTTAAAAAACTAATTGCATCACCCTGTAGTGCCACTGGGTATAGTCACATAACCATGGCAGAACCAATTCCCCCATTTGAAAATGAATATTAATGGTACCACCTCAGGAAGTCCATTTGAGGATTAAATGAGAAAATACATTTTATGAGCTTGGTGTTTGGCATGTAATACACATTCAACATGTTGGATTCTTATTCACCTGCTGGCATCCCAGTTGTATCTGGAACAATTACAGATTTTAGTCAGTATCAAATGTATTGACTGAGTGTTAAAATAATAAGATTACTAGGTAATCTATGCAAAAAAAATCAAAAGGCCTTACTATTGTTCTTCATTGCCATGTGAAAAAGTCAATATTTGTTTAGCATCCACATGTGTACACAGAAATGATTCAGATAAAAGCTTTTGGGTATATACATTAAGTGAAACATAAAAATAAGCTCTGGAAGAGTAAAAAGAAAAGTATAATTTCTGAATATGTAAGCAACAGAACTCTTGCCAACCAGAGAAATCAAGAAATGTTGCAGGCTAAATTCCTCAGTTTTCTTCTGACAAAGAAGGATAACAAAAATCTGGGATTTAGTGAACTTCTGAAGACAAGGAAATTGTGAATGAAGTTATAAATTAAACAACTTTAAAATGTTTTCATTTTAGCACATATAGAAGGGCCAAATTTATGATACAAAAAGTAAGACTGTGTGAACTCCCAAGATTTAGAGGCAGTAGCAGGAGTTCAATGATCAAAACCTGGTTGTGATTAGTTTATTCTTTGCCAACTGCTACTGTGTAAATATTCCCATGATGGCTGATTTCAAACTGCTAATAAGACGTCACTGAAGACAGAATTGAGAAGAGATATGCAGCACACCAATGTCAGAACTTAAGAGTAAAGTTGAAGAATTGACTGGGAAAGAGAAAGTTGAGAAAGTTACAAGTGGAGAAAAATAGCTGGAATTAAGCACAGGGTATTAAGGAAGATGGTATGAAGTCAGTCATACTCCATACCATCTCCCTTAGTATGTATGAATAAAGTACAGGATATATGTTAACAAATGGTGAGTTTCAAATTGATGAAATGAAGAAAGAGCCCACAGAATGGGAGCAAATTTTTACCACACACATCAGATTGAGCACTATTCTGCAGGATATATAAAGAACTCAAAAACTTAACACCAAAAAAAGCAAATAGCCCAATCAATAAATGGGCTAAGGAAATGAGCAGACACTTCCCAGAAGAAGATATACAATCGATCAACAAATTTATGAAAAAAAGTTTCAACATCTCTAGCAATTAGAGAAATGCAAATCAAAACCACTCTAAAATTTCATCTCACTCCAGTCAGAATGGCAATTATCAAGAATACAAGCAACAATAAGTGCTGGCGATGATGTGGGGAAAAAGAGTGCACTGAATCATTGCTGGTAGGATTGCAAATGGTGTAACCACTTTAGAAAGCAGTATGGAGATTCCTTAGAAAACTTGGAATGGGAACCACCATTTGACCCAGTTATCCCACCCTTGGTCTGTACCCAAAGGACTTAAAATCAGCACATTACAGTGATGAAACAACTTCCATGTTTGTAGCAGCTCAATTCACAATAGCTAAACTGTGGAAACAGCCTAGTTACCCTTCAAAAGATGAGTGGATAAAGAAACCGTGGTATATATACACAATGGAATATTACTCAACCTTAAAAAAGAATGAAATCATGGCATTTATGGAGTTGGAGAATATCATGCTAAGCAAAGTAAGCCAATCCCCAAAAACCAAAGGTTGAATGTTTTCTCTGACAAGTGGATGCTGATCCATAATGGGAGTGGGACAAGGGAAGAATGAAAGAAATTTGGATTGACCAAAGAGGAGGGAGGGGAAGGGAGAGGGTAGGGGAGAAGGTCGGGGAATGAGATGGACATTATTACCCCATGTATGGGTATGATTGCATGAATGGTGTGTCTCTACATCATGTACAACCAGAGAAATGAAAAGTCGTGCCTCATTTGTGTAAAAGAAAAAAATTTTAATCAATAAAAAAAATAAATGGTGAATTTCAAAAGGTGATTTTAAACAAGCTTTGGATAATTTCAAGTAGAATTGACTAAAGGGCCATCTGGTAGCAGATGAGGATTTACCAGATTTTCAAGGACATCATGACCTCATGGATGTAATTATTTAAAAGTAGCGATGGGCTTGTTATATTCTGTAAGTATCAGAAAGAAAAGAGCAGACACCTGTGCAAGATGGGGAACCCCAGGTCTGCAGTGCTGGCAATGAAGATGAAAAGGCAAGAGAGTTGGGAGCAACGTTATAGGGAAAAAGTCGTTTTGAATTTGAAGACTTCTTAGATCTGAAGGATAAGAAACAAAAGACAATGATAACTATAACCTCTCCATCAAGGGGCTACAGTAGAGTGAGCATCTCATTGAACAATTCAGGAGAAACGACCGAGAAGTCAGTTTACTGAGGAAACCAATCACTGACTGGAGCTTTACACACATCCACCCAAAGGCCAGCATTGTCTGCTCTGCTCTCTGCCTTCAGAATCCCATGGGCCACACAGATCTCTGGCTTTGACCCCTGCCATTCTCAAAGCCCAATCCTGACAACAGCCTCTTTCCAATTAAATGATAAAGCTGAGATCTTAAATTTTTTTCTCATTGAAAAAATTATCTCCTCTCCTTCCTCCTTATTCCCTTCCTTACTTATTTTCTTGTATCCAATTCTGAGGATCTTTCTTTTATAGTAAATGTTTTCATTAATTAAAATTTTCTCCCTCCTAGTGCATTGCTATATTAAAACAGTGTTATAATTTGGAATACACTGCTTTAGATATACTGATATATTTATTATTCCATCCAGACTTCTAAAAAATCCTATGAGATAAGTGAGGGTGGCTATAATTAACCTCATTCTGTAAGTGGGGAACCAGGGCATAAGAGATAATTAATATAATCAAGTGAGTGATTCAGAGGCAATCACTGGTTCAGGATTTCCACCTTAATATCCAATCCAATAAACAAAATGCTGCTTATAATCTCTTTCTTTAAAAGAAAGATGTTACTCAAATTTATTTTTGTTGTGTGTGGTATCTCTAGTTGCATCTCAAACAATTTAAGGTAAAATCTAAAATAGAATTAAGAATAAATGCCTCCTAATAAAAAATTCCTTGGCCTTGTTCCAAACCATGTGTGTCCTAGGATTATCTACAACTTCAAAGTGAAGGCCACTAAACAAAATCCTAAAGAAAGATAATCCTAGTGCTTTTTGATCTTGTTTGCCATAATTTGCTACTCGGATAGAGTAAATTAGAAACTAAGAACTTAGATTTCATTACCATCTTTTGCCTGGACATAAAACCTTACAATTTTTAATATATCTTTGTAGGCAACAGGGTGTGTTTAAATATGAACAATAGGAAATAATACAAGGCAGTTTCAGACCCAAAAGGTGCTTATTCTGTAAGTGTCTCAAACTGCAGTCTCCTCACGTCTCAGATCCTTAGCAAAAGGCATGCAATCAAGCCTCCATTCTGAGCTGAATGCTTCTAACTTATTAATTCTAACAGACAAGATAAGAGGAAAGAAAACCTCTGAAGCATGTAAATTCCATTGTTTTAATGTATAAGTGGTTTTAACCCTGAAGGGTAGCTCACCAACCATTGAGGAGCTCTCAGCTACTGAATGATGTTCTTCAGTCCCTCCTTTGGAGCACAACATAATTATTCTGTATTGGAGCAACTTTTCCTGAAAACTCTGGTTTAAAACTTAGATCAGTTGTTTCCAATATTGGGAAGCAGATCTCTGAGAAGCAATAGTGCTACAAGGTCTGAAACAGTAGAAGCACACTGAATGTGGACAAAGGGAATAATATTCTGCACTTTCAGGATGAGGGTAATTTAGAGCTACACTCACTTATAGTGTTTTTAGAATAATGAACAAAATAATAAATAATCTATTAATTCATAGATTTTCAAAGTGTGTATTTTCCAATTAATGAATGTAAAAATGTAAGTAAAAATGTAAAAATGTAAGTATATCATGATAAATTCATGATATTTTTCTACTATATAAGAATTTTCACTCTTAAAAAATGCATTAGGGGGCTGGGGATGTGGCTCAAGCGGTAGCGCGCTTACCTGGCATGCGTGCGGCCCGGGTTCGATCCTCAGCACCACATACAAAGATGTTGTGTCCGCCGAAAAACCAAAAAATAAATTTAAAAAAAAATGCATTAGGATCAGTTACTTCAATCTTAGGGTAGGCAGAGTACCATACTCCTGGGGGATTATTATTATGATTTGATGTTTTATAATACTTTATTTTATATTTGGGAAAATATTTTCATAAGAAAGCAAACATGGGAACCAAGTATAATAAACAAAACATAAAGAATAGAGGGGGGAAAGTTAAAAGGATTACTCAAATTTGCTCATTACTGAAAACTGTCCTTAGAATACATGCCACCTAAAAAAATGAAAATATGGCTATTTCACAATTTTTTTTTTATTCATGGGAATGTTTTTCAACATTTTAAATTCTCATAATAACAGTTCAGTAATATCTATAAAATGCTTTGAACTCCTTGGAGGAGGGCATGCTGCAAATGCAGAGCATCACTGTTATTATTCTGCAATAAATCCCTGCTAACATTATAAGTAATTAAGGGAGAAATCTGGGGAGTAATTAAAAGTAATTGATATCTTGCCATCTTTGCAAGGTGCTGTTTTGGGCTGTTCTTCGATACCTTCAAAGTAGTGTCAAGTACAAAAAATAAATAAATGATTGTTGGTTGAAAGCCGAAATCTGTCAAGGGCCTTTATTTCCAACCAGGGCATTCTGAGATACAATCCTGAGAAGGGTTTCCAGTAGCTCACAGATCCTATTATTAACAGAAAGCAAATAAGAGGTTTCAGACTATACAATGGCAAAGAAGACCTTTACGCTTCTCACATGGTGGATGCCTGATAAAGCATGACTGGAGATAGCGTGAACACTTCACTGGTCATTTCTTGGGATGAGGGTATAAAGCAAGGTGTTAGTGCTCAAAACACATATTGTGGACTGAGAATGTGGCTCACTGGTAGAGTGCTTGCCTAGAAAGTGTGAGGCACTGGATTCAATCCTCAGGACCACATAAAAATTATATATATTTAAGTAAAATAAAGGTATTGTGTCCATCTACAACTAAAAAATATTTTAAAATGCCACATTAAAATACACGTATTGTTTAGTAGTGTGAAAGCTGGGGAACTGAAAATTATGACCACCGGGACCTCTCACAGAGGTTCTTCCTGCCTCTTTCATTTCCAGCTACAACTTCATTATCTGGTCTTTCAAATTCGAATAAGCTCCAATCATCCCCAATGATATAAGCTTGCTCATTTCTCAAGACTGACCTGTCTATTTTTCTTAACTTCCTTAAACCTTGCCCATCATTCAAGGATTATATCCTATGATTTTATTTTTTAGACAGTGTTGAAATGTGTCATATTAAGATTGTATTTAGAATTTCTCGCTCCAAAATTTTTGTGACTCCTAATGACATTAACCACACAATTGCAGACAGTCCAGGTATTTAGAAATATTTTCTGACCAAAATTATAGCATGCTTCTGGTATAAGGAACCAAAAGGGGTTTAAAAATCTTTTGGTGTTTTTTTCAGACATTTATGATGTTAAGTCATTAGTAGTCATATACAATTATACTGGGGTAAGGCACCAGATTAAAAAAAAAAAAATTACCAGGGTCAAAAATCTTGTTATGCAGGAAGAGCCTCTCATATCATTTTAGCTTTGTATGAAAGCAGGTCTTTCATAAGTAGCACAAAGCAGTAATTCTGCCCTGACCCTGCATTTCCAAGTTGGCCTTAAACGTTCCTCCAATGAGTTCGTTTAGCCTACAGATAACACTGCACATTTAATTAGCAACACAGGTTTTCTTCCAGCAATAACCCTTTCACTTTCTCCCCTGCTATATCTCCTTGAGTTAGCTATGAATTTATAGTATCAATGAAGCCACCACTTCCACTGAGAATGTGCTCTGCCCAGGCACCTCCACCATTGGCTCTGGTGTCTGGCGCAGGCTGCCCAAATCCACAGATGTTCAAACAAGTCAGAATCTCATAAATTTAGTTGATTTCCAAATAAGATTTCCACATGATGATCAGATAAGGGAGATACAAACAAATGAGAAACTTGTATTTGTAGGATTTGTTAAGCAAGGTCTAGTGATAGTACATCCCTATTTCAGCCAGTCCTTTCTACTATCAGGTTGAGGATATGTACACTCTTGGAACAGTTAAAGTAATTTTTTCAAGGTCAGCACATTTCAAAGCTGGAATTATAATTCAGGTCTGTGTCATTTCAAAGATACCTTCTTTCCATTGTACATAACTTTATAATCTGTAGTCCAAAAGGCACTAACTCTACTAAAATTTCCAGAATAGTGAGCAATTGGGTAAGCACTGGATATTGGCTCTTTGAACTGCATTTAAGGTCAAGTGCAGAACTTGTGTGGTTATTCATGGTAATTGAAAGAGTGAATCTGAAATTCAGGGAATCTGGGACCAAAAAAGCTGGAATTTCCTTCCAAATTTGAATGAAAAAAAGTTAAATGAAAGGAAGCCAATATTGTGTTCCAAAATTCTGCAGGACCCTTCTAGGTCAGTAGTTTTATATTAATGGCTGCTATAGATGAAGGGGTCTCTGCTGCTGTGAGACAGTTAGTTGCCTTTCTCATTACAGCACCCCTTAAGTTAAAGCACCATGAGAGAGGTAGCAAACACATGCCATCAATCAGATATTGGCTTGCTATTTTCTATGAACTTGACAATCCCTGTTTTCCCATATGCCTTGCCTCTTCCTGCTACACATTGCCTTCCCACTCTCCCTCCTCCTCTTCATTTGTCACCTCCTGTTCCTTCCCCTGCTTCTTCTGTTTTTAATTTAGTGAAGTTAAATGTTTTAAGTGTGAAATAATGTGCATTATTCTGAGGGTCTTCAAGAGAACAATAGAAATATATGTACCAACATGCGCATGTGTATGATCATGATATATGATGGATGGTAATAATATTCACAATAATAGAGTACAGGAGCTGAAATAAATGGGATGGGTGAATTAAGATGTTATAAAAACATAAAGTATGTCTCAGGGCACTCTAACTGTCCTTCTTTGGACCTTGATATCTGCTGCTATCCATGTATCATTAGGAAAACACTGGCAAATGCAAGAAACTCTGATAACTAGTTTGCAAAGTAGTATAAAGGTCTGCATGGCTCTGAATGTTTCAAATATATCAGCATGACAACATAGCACTCACTTGGGTATTAGTAAGAATGTAGATAAATTAGATCATTATACACTGTTCCTATGTTAAAGAACCTCAAAACACTATATAGATGACTGCCAAATTTACAGAGATATCAGGCACAACAGTAAATAGTGTCCTTTATACAAGTAATCTGTAAAAACCAGTGATCTTAGAGACAGAGTTTATAGTACAGTGATACCTGGATTAAAACAAATCTCTCTGTAACAAAGCCTCCAGTATGGACATGGTTGGGATTACTGTTGCTGTCCTCAGTACAAGGTCAATATAAGTAGCAAACGAGGGGATGAGATAGAAATGATTTTCCCCAAGCATATCAGTTCCCAGCCTGGATGACACAAAGGCACATTCTATGGCATTGCAGAAAGTCCCTATCACCTGGGAATTGCAGGGCACTGGAGAGACTGGGTTCAATTTTTTTAATATCACTTTTTATTCCCCAAGCATTTAAGGGACCACAAATACACATCCATAATAGTTCTTACTTGAAATCTCTATTATTTAAAATTTTTCTCACACTCAGAAATTCTTAGGAGCCTCTCCCCTTCCTTACCATGACACCCCCTGCTCCACACACACACACCCTCCTGCTTCACCTTCCCCATGCTCCCCTAGTTCTTCAGCACCCAACAACCTCTCTCAGCCCTCTGCAGCACGCACTACAATATATTCTGAAGGACCTGCCATGTAACCTCGAGGAGAATAAAGGTTTTTTGTTTTTGTTTTTCCACCACCTTTAATGTTTTTCTTTGATTTTGTCTGGTTCTGTATTCTTCTCAAAGAGTCGATATGGGTAGATTTTTATTTTCTTGTAGCGCAGCTGAGTTTGTTGGATCAATGTTCTCACAGAAAACAAACAAATAAAAAATTCCCATCTCTCAGGGATCACTGTCTTTAGTTCTCTAATGTTAATATCTTGAATTCTGGCCACTGTTTTCTATGTTGTCCTATTTTTTCCTTGCTTCAGGTGAGAGAGTGCTACGGTTAGAACGTGCCCCTTTCATAACTCACCTGAGGCCAGTTATTGAAAGGGATCTGCTCTAAGAGGTGATTAGGCCATGAGGGCTGCTCCCTCTTATGTAGGATTAAATCCCTTTTTAGAAAGAGGCTTCATTAAGCATTTGGCTAGTTTACTAACTTCCTCTTACCTCCTCTGTGATGTGAGGACACAGCAAGAAGGGTCTCACCAGAAGCCAGATATTGGCACCTTGATGTTGGGCTTCTCAGCCCCCAGAACTGTGAAAGATAAATTTCTATAATTTATAAATTACCCAGTCTTGGGTATTTTATTGCAATAGTACAAATGGACTGAAGTAGAGTAAGTCAGATCCCTATATACCAGAAACAGCAAATGGAAGAGACACACAGGGCTAGGCATGGAGTTGGAGAAGGCAGAAACTCCCATGGGCTCTGGATGGATCATCCTCCCACACCTGGAACATGTGTTCACTCACCGGGAAGTTCCTGCTGGGTTTTGATATTGGTGTTTTTCCAAGGGAAGCTGGAATATCCAAACACTTAATGATTGGAAATTCATAAGCAAAAAAGGAGACATGCACAAGAAGAAAAACTGGGCTGGGATGTGGCTCAAGCCATAGCGCGCTCGCCTGGCATGCCTGCGGCCCGGGTTCGATCCTCAGCACCACATACAGACAAAGATGCTGTGTCCACCGAAAACTAATAAATAAGTATTAAAAAATTTTAATTTTTTTTTTTAAATTGAAAAAAAAAAAAGAAGAAAAACTATTTCCCTCAGACAATTAGAGGAAGGTATCTACATCTGAACCATTTCCCAATCACTGTTATATTACCTAGAAGGAAGAATGGTAGCTGAGGTAGACTTAGCAAGAAATTACAAATCAATATGTCAATGCTATAATGCAGATATGTAGCAACTGCTATGGTGGTAGGCAAGAGAGTTCTTTCTTTGATTTTTTAATGTAAGAATTTTAAGAAAGAGTCTAGAGAAGAGGTTTTGTTAGGCAAATGAGTTGGAGTTTGGGCACAAGTGCAGGGTAGAAAGTTCAGGGGTTAGGAAAGTCTAAGTACACTAGGAAGGTATTTAACAAATAGCAAGAAAGTCAGCCACTCATAGGACATGGCAAGCTATGGGAAGTACTCAGAATAGAATTTCGAAATGTATGGTTGAGTCACATCTGAAAATATTTTGTAAACCAATCTATACAGTTTGAATTGAGAGGCAATGTTGAGTAGGAGAGTAAGAGGATCAGCTTTTTATTTTTAAAAGTGAGTCAGAAATCCGTATAAGTCACAAACAGAATGTGATGGTGAGAATGTTCAGAAAACAAATGAAGTTACTAAATGGCTACCGAGTCAAGGTAAGAGATTATAATAATCTGACTGGTACTATAAGTATTAAATAGAAAGACAGACTGAAGAGACACTTAGGAGGGGGAAATAGCAGGTAGAGTGCATATAGAGTGCTAGAGAGAAAGAAGGAACAGTAGGACATAAGGTTTCTCTGCTTATAGCCTTCCATCTGATATCAGCAGATCCTCAGTGTCCGCCTCAATACTTTCACTTTTAAAACTGTACCTACAGTAAGTCAGCTAGAGTCATTGTCATGCCGCCTCCCTTGTGTTCCTTCTCTCTTGCATGGGCTCCCACTCACCCACATCTGCTGCCTACAAGGCAACTTGTAGCAGCTTCCCAATCTGCCACAAAAATGTGCTTCATCAATGACCCACATCCGAATCATCCTGAGGCTTCCATATTTGAAACTTCAGAATGATTCTGAGTCCCAGGCCAAGTGTATTGAACTCGGTATGGGCTTGCCCATACAGTGTCTATCCCATCAGAGTGTATGCTCTGTGAGTGCAGAGGATTTTTATCTGTTGCATTTACTTTGGTGTCTTTTGTATCTGACAAAGGTTCTTGGCTTTACCAAACTGTAGTCAGGCTCCTAAACCTTTTCCTAGACCTATTTTTGCACTTCTTTGTAAAATGTAGTTTTAGCAAAAAGAAATCTGCAAAGTCAGTGTAGTAAAAATTCCCTGCCACTAATGCCCTATTACCCTCAATATCTGATAAAATTCCTCACTCCCTACCCTGGGGTATCTGCATCCTGGCCTGCCTTCCACAGAAATTCTGTTAGGTCTTCCACTTGTCTTCTTAGCAGGTTTTCATCCATTGACTCCTCCTCTTCATTGGCTACAAATCCTCATTTGTCCCTATGGTATTCAGAATGAAACCCTGTTCTATACTGGGGACCATTTTCCCCATTGCAATCGTCCTGAATACAATTTGCCTTCACCACTTGAATTTCTGTTTACCTCTGGTTTTCTTTGACATCTATAGTAATGCCTGCCATTTGATATATCTTTAGCATTTTTTTTTAAATTTAACTTTTTGTTTTAAGATAGTCATAGACTCAAATAGTTATGAGAAACAATACAGAGATACCCAATGTACCCTTTAGCCAACTCTCCAATGGTAACATCTCAGAAAACTATAGTGTAATACAACTTTACTATAGTTAGGTCATTTCCATGATGACAAAGTTCTCTCATGTTGCTCTTTTATAGATACACCCACTTCCCTCCAGAGGAAAGTTGTCCCAAATAATACTGTCAAATGTTGTATATAAGAAGCAGCTATCTAAGATTGGAAACAAACTAAATGAATTATATAATCAATTGTTTTATGATCAATATAACTTTTACACAAGTTTTTTTTTTTTTTAAAAAAAAAAGGTAACAAATTGAGGCTGTGGTTTAAAGAAAAACCAAAAGACAAAAAATTCTATAATCAGTGCAGCTAATTAGATCTGGGCCCCAAATAAAAAGAGTGGCAAATCATTTTTATTTGTAATATTTATGTAGATTAAAATAAAGTTTGATGATGTATACATATGTGTGTGTGTGTGTGGTGTCTCAGGATAATATATATATATTATTCTTTTAGGATAATTATTCCATATATCATAAACCTTTTGATGAAGCAACTATAGGCTCCAACCTTCTTACATAAAAGGTCTTCTACACTGAAACTATTGCTGTGGTTATAAATTTCCTTCTCAAAATGGGGCATGGGAACTAGTGGGGGACAAATGGCCTGTCTCCGTCCTAATTCACTTTTCTCCCTTTTAGTTTTTCCTTTATCTCAAGGTTTATTCTTCTTTCCCAATTAAAAAAAAATTTCTACAAATATGATGTGAGATGTTGAGGAGGAGGAAGAATAAAGGTCACCATCTTCAAGTAGCAGACAGTCACAAATGCTCCCTTTTTTTGAAAAAATTGAGTGAGTTTAGAGAGAGTTAGCAATCAGAAAATGAGTTTGAGTTCGAAGAAGTTATATTTCAAGAAGTTATATTTCAAGATTTTCCCCCTCCACATTTATCCCCCTCAGAGCCACAGACTTGGTCTCTGGACAACCCTGCTTGATTCCTCACTGCCTTAAGATGAAGCCCATTCACATGGACTATTGACATCTGCATTTTCTAATTTCTTCTATTTCTCCAGTCTTCCCACCTGCTGCTCTCTACTACATCCTTCCCCCTTCAAAAACACCAAAGGACATTTCCCTCCACACACACTACACTGTGCCTCACTGCAAAGCTTGGTTCACGGTGTCCTCTCTGACCTGCTGTTCCTCACTGCATCTTCCTCTGGCTAGTGCCTAATTCTTACTCATAGGCTCAGTTCACACATTACTTCTTCCATAAAGTTTTCTTGGGAACTTTCCATGCTACTTACTTACTTAGATATACTTGAGTTTATCAATCTTTTCTTCAGGCCACAGAAACCCAATTTAAATGCACGTAGAAGAAAGAAAATTTTTGTCACTTGCAAAAAAAAAAATTATGATGAGGGCATCGCATATAGGCTCACTTTACTGCAAAAATCTGCATAATTATGCTTAATAAATGATATTATAATTAGTTTTTATTTGTATGTTTGATGATCTATATCCTGAGATTGTTGCCCTTGGGAATTCTCAGTGCCAAATATGATGTCCAATACAGTAAAAATTGAATATATGCTTACTAGATAAAGGACATCATTAGATGTTGGTTAAAAGTTCAGGAAAGTGATCTCTAGTGGGAATATCCTATATTCCAGAGATCCTGTTTATAAATGTAAGGAACTTGGTGAATGAGTTTCAGAACTTCTGAAAGAAAATTTGATAAAGCAATGTCTTTTAAAGATGGAATATAATCATAGACTTCCATTTTAAACTTGGGGAAAATGTGGGATGCCTTTCCATTAAGACAAGAGGGAAGGAAGGAAACCAGTGCTAATGCTGTGAGGTGAAGGGGAGTTGGAAGAGCTCATGCTGCCGGATGGTCCTTCCCACTAGCGCTGGAAGCAATGACAACTGCTTCAAAGGGAGAAGACAGACACATTTGGGATTGGGGTAGGAGGGTTGTGGAAAGTGGTAACTAGAAAAAACTGTTGAAGAGAATGGGAACAGTTTCTTCTAAGGGACAAAGAGAAGTGAAGTGGTGGGTCAACTGAATTATTGTTTTACCACAGACCCCATGACTTGCAATATAGTAGACACAGCCTGGGCCAGGGAAATCCATGAATGCCGATGCTTCACTTTAGCCACTAAGTTGACTCTTCTAGAAAGAAGTCTCTTCAATTCATCCCTATACTTTTTTTTTAACCCGTCTCTACCTCCTTTCCTCTTCCTATAAATATACCTGAATTTAAAAAAAAAAATCAAGAAAAATAATTCTGCCTTTCCATGTGACTACAGTCTTTTCTCCTTCTCATTCCCTAGAATTTTTGAAGAATATTTATATTATATTATGAAGAATAATTATGCTCTCAGGTTTTTTTTGTTTGTTTTTGTTTTTTTGTTTTTAATTTACTTTCCATTCACTCCATCATCTATTGCTGTCTAGGTTCAGCACCAGAACTCTAGAAATATCTTTGGCAAAAGTAATTATCACCCAGTTACAAAGAACCATAGCATTTTACTTTTCTCAATCTTCATTCCTCCTGGTTTTTCTGAGGCCATTGACAATCTTTTTTTTTTTTTTTTTTTTTTTTTTTGTGTGTGTGTGTGTGTGTGGTGCTGGGGCTTTGTGCATGCAAGGCAAGCACTCTACCAACTGATCTATATCCCCAGCCCAACAATCTCTTCTTTTTGAAGCATTCTCATTCTCTAACTTTGGACATTGCAATCAAAATAATCATATGAAATGAGACTCTGTAGTGGTACAATGCAAAGATTATAGTTTAGTTCTGAGCCACTCACTGTATGATGTTGAAGAAGTCATTTGGCCTCTCCCATCTCAGTTTTTGTAGCCATAAAACAGATATAAGACCCATTTAATGGTCTTTCCTTCTGAACTCAATTACTTAATATTTAAGAAATATTGAATATTTACTATATATAAAACGTTCTTTTGGGTGTTTGGAATACACTAAAGAAAAAAAAAGACACACACACACACACACAAATCCCTGCATCACTGAGCTGAGAAAGGAAGAAATACAATAAATAAAAAGCATAATAAGTATATATTTGGTATGGAATGTCAGAGGGTGGCAATGATATAGAAAAATATAAACCAAGGAGTGGGAGTTGGAAGCATCCCTTTGAAGGAATAGACTGTAGTTTTAAACATGGTAGCCAGGAAAAACCTCATTGAGAAAGTGACATTTGTGTAAAAACTTTAGAAAGGAGGAATTAATCATATGGAAATTTAAGAAAAGTGTGTTTCTGGCAGAAGAAACGCATGGTAAAGGCCAGTGCATCTAGAGTGGTACGAAGGAGGAGGAAAGAACACGTAGATGAGTCTGAAAGGTGAGGAAGTGCAGGCTGTGCTCTTGCAGTCATGGTGAGGATTTTGCCTTCAATTCTGAGTGAAACTGAAAGTCTTAGGAGCAAAGATTTTGAGCAAAGAAGAGACATAAGTGGCAATGTGTATTCAGAGGACCACTCCAGCTGATGCATAGAGAACAGACTGCATGGATCAGGGAGAAACTAGGGGACTTGGAATCTAACTGCAGCTGTCCTGGTGAGAGAGCCTCATGGGGCATGTCAGAAATATGGTGGCAAACTAGGGAAGAAATAAAAAGGTGTTTCCTGATTGAGTTGGCTGTGAGAGCTACAAAAGAGAAACAGATCATCCTAAGTGCTTGGTCAGAGCTACTAGAAAGATGAAGTTGACATTTTTGCAACAGACAGGAAGGACTGGAAGAAACACTTTTTAAAATGCATATAGAGAAACAGTCTGCTGGGTTATAAATTTGCCCCTTGACTATAAGACCTGAGATAATTGATCCCTTCCTTATCATCTAGGATTACAGCATTGTTGAAATAATTTCATAATATAATTCCATTTGTTAGAACTTTTGTAGTCAATTGTTTAAAAGACAGACAAGATATTATTATTATTATTCCCTTTGTGACAGAAGATATGACTGTGGCTCAGAAAAGCTGTGAAATTAACCCAAAGTCTCAATGTGGTTAGATTGGATTATACATTAGTAGAGAGCATTTTGTGTCTGCTTGGCTTATGTTAGATGATACAATGCTTTCTAAAAGAAAAGATATTCTCTTCAATAAATGGTATTGGAACAACTGGTTATCCACATACAGAAGAATGAGCTCAGATTCTTATCTCACAAAATATACAAAATCAACTCAAATGGATTAAAATCTTAATATAAAACATAAAACTGCTAGAAGAAAACAGGAATAAAGCTCTGTGCCATTTGCCTGATAAATGCTTTTTTGGTGTAAACCCCAAAGCTTAAGCAACAAAATCAATAGTAGACAATAGTTCCATTAAACTCAAGAGCATATACAATGGCCAGGTAAACATGAATATGTTCTTGAGGTACCTGGTTCAGGGCCATAGGACCTTTGTGGGTAGCCCAGTTACAGTGCTGAGTTCTCTGAGTACTCAAGAAGTGGTAGCTATTTTTATTGTGTAATTCAAAAAGCATCTCTTTAATAGGGTTATTTACTGAATTATTTACCTGGAAATTGTTCAACATATTTTTTTCAGCAGAAATTTAAGTATTTTCTCTTTAATAGCCAAAATTACTTGGCATTTTTATAATCCTTTATATTTGCAAATTATTCCTCAGTCATGTCAATTATGTATGCTTTACTATATTCCTGATTGACATAGAATAAAATCAAGTTAAGTAAGTCAAAGGGGGTCCAGTGTTTTGTTCAGTCAGTAAATTGGCAGCTGGGAACAGACAGGAGTTATATATTCTAGATTCAACAGTTCATAGCAGTATTTCCTTGAAATATATTCTGTGGACCATTAATTCCAAGAAAAGCTCTGTAAGGTAAGAGTTATATAGTCAGGTATACATGGGAACTTAATGTTGTATATCTCATTCTTAGGAGTTTTATAATGTGCATTAGTGTCTTTGAAAAGTCTGGTATTAAAGAGACTTGCTTAACTATTTATCCTAGCATTTCTGGGCCTTATTTGATCATAAAAATTATTTTTCTTTCTTTTATACCAGAGCATGCAATTATGGGTATGCTGCAGTCACTAATCAAGTCAATTCTCATATCTATTTATCCCTTCTTTTCTAGAAGAATTCTTGTTTTAGCTGGGCACACTGCAGTTTAGCCAAAATATTTTCTCTCCCATCTCCACTTACTGCTAGCACTGGTTCAGTAACTAAGTTCTCACCTATGAGATAAAAGTGGAAATGATAAGTGTAAACCTAGAAACACTCTTATAGATAAGGTGCCCTTCTTTCTTTGACTCATTCCTGTTCCTTTCAGCTGGACAGAATTCAGCTTCCCAGTTGAACCAGTACGAGGCTCAGAAAATCAACAAAACTGCAAGAGAGGATCCTGGCTCCATGACCACTGCAGCCACAGTTCCACAGTGCCCATCTCCAGTCTTCTTTATGTGAGAAAGAAATAATTTTCAATCCTGTATACATCAGTATCATTTTATTGGTTTTTCTTTTCTTTTACTTAAGGATGAGCCAAATTCTGATTAATAAAGTGTAACACCTTCCATTATCGCATGGAACAACTGTTCTTTGAAGGGCACATTGAGAAGTGCTGGCCCAAATTCAGCTACTGAAACGTGGTGTTTCTTTCCCTGAAACAAGTGCATTTTTGCCTGAGTCTAAACAAATGGAATCTTCCATATGTCTGTAATTTATTTTTCATTCCAAATATTCTCAAACAAAAGGCATCAGGAAACTGAAAAGATTATGGGTTTATATGGAAAAAAAGTTAACATTCAAGTCCCAACTTTGCCTCTTGTCCTTGGATAAGTATTCTGAAATCTCTGTGCCTCTGTTTCCTAGGAGGCAAAGTACAAACATAGTTATTATAATAGTTGAATGACATACAGATCCAAATGATTTTTAGGATTATGAAATATACTTCTTACTGTTTTTATCATTCTACTGCTGGGACTCAAAACTTGATACCCTACCATATGAAAATTTCACCTGATAAAAAATCACTCTCTGACTTTCTACTACTTTTGTTCCCTGAGGCCATAAAAGGAATTCTCCCACCTTTCTCCCCTAAAGACTCTCATGTGACAATTGTCCTTGCCTATATCCAGGAAAAGAATAAAGAAGCAGAGAAGAATCTGAACAAAAAGGCCTTGCTAGTTCCCCCCAGTTAATTAACACTATATTCTACTCTTTTTGTCCAATCCTGCTGCAACAGAGCTATTTATTCTTTATTAAACAAGCATAAAAATACAGTTTTCCTATAGTCTTTGGGTCTTTAGAAGGCTCTAATGTCACATGAAATTTTAGTTAAATAAATTTGTTCTACTTCTCTCTTATTAATCTTACTTTTTGTTATATAGGTATCAACCATGAATCTTGTGTTGGATGAGGAAAAGACATTTTTCCCTCTACCCTACCATATCATAAAGAACTCTGGTCCCAAATCTACCAACATATGGGTGTGTTGTTGAGTTCTGCTCCATCATTTTTAGACGTGTTACTTCTGTGTGAACAGGCAGAGCCAATAATCTCCTTGGTCTTATTCCAGTATAAATGGCATTCTTAGAATCTTAAGTCTAGAATAGAACCTTTGGGGGCTCATTAAGTCTGCATCTTTATATTAAGGTGAGATGATGCCTAACTTATGTTGGAATTCTAAATTTATTAGTTTATGAAGATCTTGAGAAAAAAATTTGAAGTCTCACCTTTAGGAGCATATCTGAGAGTTTATCAATCCTTGCAATCAGAAAAAAAGAAGGCTCCTTAGAATAACATTTAAATTTCTTACCCTTTTTTTTAGTCAGCTTTTTCGCTGCTATGACTAAAAGACCCACCAGAACAACTGTAAAGGGGAAATAATTTATTTGAGGGCTCATGTTTTCAGAAGTCTCAGTCTGTAAAAGTCCGGCATGTTGTTGCCTCGGGGCTTTAGGTGAGACTGAACATCACAGCAGAAGAATGTAGTGGAGGGAAGTCACTCAAATGATGATCAGGAAGCAGAGAAAGACATTTTACTCTCCAGATACAAAACATACACCCCCTAGCCACACCCCCAATGAACCACTTCCTCCAGCACACCCCACCTGCCTCCAGTTATCATTTAGTTAATCCTATTAGGGATTAATTTACTGATTAGGTTAAAGCTATAACCCAATTATTTCTCCTCCAAACTTTCATGTCTCATTCGTGTGTTTGGGGGGTCACCACATCCAAACCATAACACCCTCTTTCAAGTCTCATGTTCCCTTGTGCATACTTTGATAGTCACCAACTTGAAAGTTTTTACATCTTGAACAGCATTCATCCTTTATGTGTGTCAAGATAGCTCCTAAGACAATCTTCTCATGAATATTGAGTCTAAAACTTACACTTGCTACAGCAACTGTTGTTTCTATTTTTCTTTTTAAATGTGATATCAACTCACTGATGAGGACTTTCATGAACAAAATAGAGGTATTTCACTTCTAAAGTTATGAATGTTTTGAAATCTACTTATGAGGAAGAGAGATTGGGTAACGAATTTGCAAATCAAAACATACTTTAAAGCTAAAATTATCATTTCCAAACTAAGTAGCTAAAAAAAAAAATAAAACTATTAGTTAAAATGGGTACATACATTATTCAAATGATATAGCTAACATTTTAAGCTTAAAATAAATGAAAATCAAATGTGTAATTGATATTCATTTATTCTTGTCACTACATAACCAGAACAGTACAAGCTAGTTTTGTATGGCATCATTCACAGAAAGAATCTCCCAACATTCTTTATAAAATTAAAATAATGCATAATATTAATTTTGTTTGTTTTCAGTTTCTAGGACATGTCTGACATATACCGCCAGGTACATTCAGTCTCAATTTGCTATTTTTATTGTGAATCCTTGTAAAGGGTGTTAGCATTGCACTCAGCAAAATCCATCAAATGATTTATTTTCTAAAACCTATATGAAATTAACCTTGTAAAATGGAATTGCTTAAAAACACTAATTAGATTCTGTGTTTATCAATACTGATTCATTCTACAGAAATGGTAGTCTCCATTTGTCTCTATTGACAAACTTACTTTTCTGAGGTCTGGTGTATAAGGAAAGTAGTTGAAGTTAGAAGTAAAGAGAGGGCCAGAAAGGAAAATGTCTCTTTGATAGTTATCAAAAGTCCATTTTCATATGAGTATTTATTGTGGATAGTAAAAATGTATTTTCCCACTGTTAGAGAAAGAAATTACCAAAAAATAAAAAAAGAAAAAGACATAAAACTAGAATAAAACTTGTAATGGTAGATTGTTATTCTAAGGAGCTTTCTATTTTCTGATCAACTATACATTTGTTGTGCCAAAATAAATAATAATAAAGACAAACCTCATAACCTCCCTTCACATAAATTAACTCAAAATGAATCATAAATCTAAATATAAAATACCTAAAATCCCTAGAACATAACATAGGAGAACACCTACATGACCTTAATATAATAGTGATTTTTAGATAAAACACCAAACACATGATCATCTTTGATACAAACATGAAAGGGTAGATATAAAAGATAAAAAGTTATAAAAGTAGATACATAAACTAACATAATTTAGTTTACATATATTTATTTCCTATCTCTGTCCACCCAGAGCAATAATTCCTCAGTAGTAGTAGATTACTAACTCCCAAATCTTAGTTTCAAAGTATCATGCTAAAAATAAAAGGAACCAGGGTTCTAGAATTTCAAGGCTACAGCAGGAAAAGTATATTTTAGGGTGCCAGAGAGAAAGAAAATGATAAAAATGATAAAAGTACATTGAAGAAAATTTTAAGAAATTCAAAAGCCAAATCTGGGTCAAGAAGAACAAAGTCGCAGAATTGACACTACTTGACTTTAAGACTTCTGTAAAGCTGCATTAATTAAAGTGCTGTGTATTGGCCAAAAAATAGACAAATAGATCAATGGAATGGAAAAGAAAACTTAGAAATAGACCCACATAAATATAAACCAATACTTGCCAAATGAACCAAGATAATGCCATAGAGAAAAGGTTGTCTTTTTCAACAAATTATGTGTGCTGGAGATGTAACTCAGTGGTAGAACATTAGCCTAGGACAACTGGACATCTGTTTTGCTAAAATAAATAAAAATAAATAATAATAAAGACAAACCTCATACCCTCCCTTCACATAAATTAACTCAAAATGAATCATAAATCTATATATAAAATACCTAAAATTCCTAGAACATAACATGGGAGAACACCTACATGACCTTAATATAACAGTGATTTTTAGATACGACGCCAAATACATGATCCATGGAAGACTGAGTTGATAAGATGGACTTCACTAAAATTAAAACCTTATGTTTTGCAAAGGACAATGTCAAGAGAATGATAAGATAAATCATAGACTGGGAGAAAATATTTGCAAGACACATCTGATAAAAGACTGTTATCTGAAATATCAAAGGACTCTTAAAATTTCACATTAGAAAAATGAATAGCTTTATTAAAAATGGGCAAATGATCTGAAGAGAACATAGGTAGATTTTAAGTAGACATATGAAAAATACTTAACATCATATGTTATTAGAGAATTGAAAATTTAAAGAATGATGAGATACAATCAAATACCTATTAGAATTACCAAAATCCAAAACATTAACAACATCAAATGTTGGCAAGGATGTGTTATAGCAGACATTCTAACTCACTATTAATTTGAAAGCAAAATTGTTCAGTCTTTCTGGAAGACAGTTTAGCAATTTTTTGCAAAAGTAAATACTTACTTAACATATGATCTTGCTATTGTTCTCGTTGATATTTACCCAAATGAATTGAAAAGTATATTCACAAAAAACTGAACATGAACGCTTAGAGTAGCTTTATTCACAATTGCTAAAACTTGGAAGCAACCTGTCCTTCAATAAGCGAATGGATAAATTATCTGTGGTACCTCAAGTGGAATATTATTCAATGCTAAGAAATGAGTTATCAAACCATGAAAAAATATGGAGGAGTAGAGGAGACAAATGCATGTAATTAAGTGAAAAAGCCAATCTGAAAAAAATTACATACTGTTTTGTTCCAACTGTGTTCCATTACTTGAAAAGAGAAACTATGAAAACTGTAAAATGATCAGTGGTAGCCAGGATTGAGGGAACGGAGAGATAAAAAGGTAAAAAATAGGATTTTTAAAGCTGTGATATCAGAATACATTTGTCAAAATCCATAGATGTACAATGCCAAGAATGAGCCCTAATACAAACTATTGTCTTTAAGAGATATTGTTAGGTCAATGTAGACTCTCAATTGTACCAAATGTATCATCACGATGCTAGATGTAAATAGGTAAGTAGTGACAGTGTGGAGATGGGGTGCACATGGGAACTCTCCGCAAGTTCCACTCAGTTTTGCTGTGAACCCAAAACTTCACTTAATATAAACTTTAGTGATTTAGGAATCAACAATTGAAATTGAGAATATAGCATTTTCTGGAAATACTTGTTATACAAAACTTAGTAAGTACTGTTATGGTTTAGATGTGGTGTTCCCCAAAAGTTCACATGTGATTGGGGGTTATAAGAGTCTTAACCCAGTCAGTGAATTAATCCCCTGATGGGATTAACTGCGTGGGAATTGAAGTGGTAGGGTGTGGCTGGAGGAGTGGGAATTGAGGAGTGGCTTTGGGGTATATATTTGTATCTGTCCAGTGGAGACTCTCTGCTTCCTGATCAGGTGAGCGGCTTGTCTCCACCACACTCCCCTGCCATGAAGATGATGCTCAGCCTCACTTGGAGTCTGAGGAATGGAGCCAGCCTTCTGCAGACTTAAACCTCTGAAACTTCTTCCTTAAAATCATTCTGTTCAGATCCTTTAGTCCCAACAGCAAAAAAAGAAAAAAGCTGACTAAAACAGGTACCAACCACAAAAGAAAAGATTGACATGTTCAATTATATTAAAATTAGAAGTTTCTGTCAACAAAATACATTCTTTAAAAACCAGTCGGGAAAAACGTATTTGTCATGTCACACATGTCCAGAACACCTGTGAAGAAAAATGCAAACAATCCAGTAGAAAAAGAGTAAAGGAAATGAATAGACAATTTAGGGGAGTAAACTCAAATAACCAAAAGAAATAAAATAGATGCATAACCTTGCTAGTAATCTGTAAAATACTAATTGAAATTAGGTAAAATCATTTCAGATTTATCAACAATAAAATTTTTATAAGTCTGAGGTTAGTAATGCTTGGTATGGACATGAAAAAAATTTATAAAAATTTTTGTATTGGTCTGGGGCTGTAGCTCAATGGTTACAGCGCTTGACAGGCATGTGCGAGGCACTCGGTTCCATCCTCAGCACCACATAGAAATAAGTTAATAAAATAAAGTATTGTGTCCATCTACAACTAAAAGAACTTTAAAAAAAATTTACAGTGTTGGGAAAATCAATTGGCACAACCGTTTTAGATAGCAATTTACCAATATCTTATCAAGATGAAAATACTGAGTCATAGAGAAACTTTTTCCACTCGAACAAAATATATATATCACATAAAATGTCTGTTACAACATTGTAACCAAAATGTGGATCAACAGAAAATTATTAAGTAGATTTTCATGTATTTGTTCAATAAAGCACTATATAATCATTAAAATGAGTAAACACTACATGTATCATTGTGAACCAATTCAAAACCAGAGTACAGCGAAAAGTGAGTAAATGAGTGGCTTGTATAGTGCAATAGTATTTGTGTTGTTATGGCTTAAGATATGAAGTGTCTGCCAGAAACTTGTGAGACAATATAAGAATATTCAGAAGCAAAATAATTGGGTTATGAGAACCTTAACCTAATCAGTGGATTAATACACCGATATGGATTAACTGGGCAGTAACTGGAAGCTGGAAGGTGTGGCTAGAGGAATTAGGTCATTAGGGGTTTGCCTTTGGGAATTATATTTTGTCCCTGGTGAGCAGAGGTCTATCTGTTTCCTGGTCTCCATGCTTCCTCAACTTGGACCCAAAGCAGTAGAGTCAGCCATCTGTGCACTGAAACCTCTGAAACCATGAGCCCCAAATAAACTATTCCTTCTCTACATTGTTCTTGTCAAGTCTTTTG